>NC_085844.1:64352940-64661690 GCF_035594765.1 Anolis carolinensis
ACAGAGTCATGGGTTCGAGAAGCCAGCTTTAGATGCTTCATATCTATGTTTCACCCTCATACATAATATTTCAATCGCTATCGCAGAAAATGGTAGCAGGAATAGAATAGGATTAGGAAAAATTCTCGTGATCACTTATTTGTGAACAAATTGCCCTGTCTTTGCTTTGATATTTTCATTTGCAAACCTCCCCCCATTCAGTTTAACTTATTTTGTTTAAAAATGTAAGCTTTCATGACTCTGTCATAGAACACAAATAATAGAAAGCGTAATTTTATTAATAATATAAGCGTAACGTATCCCAGAATTCATTCCCTATGGGTAGTCAAACTGAACACATTAAAAGAAAATACAACAAAATCTTTAAACAGAAATCTTATTATTTGCTTTAAAAACTCCACTGAAGTAAAATACATTAAAATATCTTGTTTACAGATTTGCTTCTCAGCTCCCTCTAGGACTCGTTTAAAAAAGATTAGTAGGGTTTAGGATGTAATTTGGTATTTTAAAATTTTAATAGCTAATATTGAAACCCAACTACAAACAAGAAATAGACATAGTTTCATTTTAGAATGTTGTTTTCCCTTAAAAGCCCATACAATAACCAATAATATTTCTCTCTTCCTTTTGATCCAGCAATCTCACCCCATACTGGCAGAATGGTAAACAATTTTCTCAGGTCAGAAGGGGATATGATGGTTCAGCAGGGTGAATGATGGATTCAAGTGCACACATGAGTTTCCTGGAGTTCAGGTAGTCACCATAATGTTTGCAAAGTGCTAACGTTGCTCTTTTCAGCTATTTCTGCTATAAGGTTCACCGGTAAGCTTGAGTCAGTTACTGGGTTCGTGCAAACCAATATTCCCCAGAATTACTGCTTGTTGATAAGCCAGTATTTGGAAATTTTAAAAAGAAAATGTGACTGGGCTTCAGAAGTTGAAGCTTCTCCACTGCACCGAACCTTGATATTCCAACAGTGTTGCAATTGATTTTTTTTAACAGAAGAAATAAGTAGATGGCTGCAAATACTTTTAGACACATCAATAAGCATGTGTGTGTTATTGAGAGCTCAGTGAGGGCCTAATGTCATGCATGATGCCTATCAGTTGTAAATAAAGATATGAGCAAAATGGACTGATAAACAAATAGGTGCCACCATGACTGATGTAGTCAGCTGACTGATGTAATCAGATGGAAGCCAGCCAAAAGACAAACTCTAACTATACCCAGGGTTGATTATGTTATCTACAAGAATGGAGGAGACTGATTGCTGATATAAATGGGTTCACATATCTCACTGGAGCAGATCGGACAGTTGATAGGCTGGAAGGAGGCTAGAGTGAGTATAAAATAAGCCAAAATGAGACAGTTTTCAGACTGCTTTGACAGTCTACAGTGTATGAAAAAGGCTGTTTGCTAATAGCTGTACTGTTCTAGCCAATAACCCAGGTATGCTGATGCAAATAAATACTGCTGGTAATAGAAACAACAGGGTATGCTAAATGGATATATTTTCCATTCTGATTGTAATATGACAAGACTTTGTGTTGGCAGCTAACAAGAAACCTATCTCCTGCCTTTCGAGACAGATCACTTGGCATCAGGCTCCAATAGGTGTCTATTAGGCATGTGTGATCCATAAAAAATGGTTAAAAAGTACTTTTGAACTGGGAGGGGCTTGTGCTTAATTTCTAAAGTGTTTCTAAAGTATTCTTAGTTAAAAACTCATTATGATAATGTGAGTAACTAACGAAATTTCGTTACTATTTCATTAGAGTGATTGTGCATGTGCATAATTAAATTACAATAATTGGGGAAGCTTCAGGGGCTCCTATATCCCTTATTTTTAAAGCTATTGAGGTGAAACTTGCTACAATGGTAGAACACATTTACCACTGTTGCTGCTGCTGCTCAGTCGCATAGTTGTTTCCGACTCTTCGTGACCTCATGGACCAGTCCACACCAGAGCTCCCAGTCGGCCGTCGCTGCCCCCAGTTCCTTCAAGGTCAAGCCAGTCACTTCAAGGATACCGTCCATCCATCTTGCCGTTGGTCGACCTCTCTTCCTTTTTCCTTCCATTTTCCCCAGCATCGTGATCTTTTCCAAGCTTTCCTGTATTCTCATGATGTGGCCAAAATACTTCAACTTTGCCTCTAATATCCTTCCCTTCAGTGAGCAGCCGGGCATTATTTCCTGGATGATGGACTGGTTGGATCTTCTTGCGGTCCAAGGCACTATCAGGATTTTCCTCCAGCACCAAAGTTCAAAAGCATCTTCCTTCCTTCATTCAGCCTTCCTTATGGTCCAGCTCTTGCAACTATAAGTTACTATGGGGAATACCATTGCTTTGACTATGCGGACCTTCGTTGCCAGTGTGATGTCTCTGCTCTTTACTATTTTAACGAGATTGGCCATTGCTCTCCTCTCCTACCACTGTTAGCCCACGAAATTACATAATGTTTCACTTATCCACAGATTTTTGGCAAATTTTCAAAGTTTTTATAAACAACATTAAAAAAACTACAAGGGCTAGCTCCTTGAATTTTCTATCCAATGACACAAGATAACAGGGGATCATTACCCCCTCAACACTTAGAAATACTCATACATCTACTGATTGTAGGGAATATTTTAAAGGTTTTTGATAAAAACGTACTGTTTAGGGAGGGACAAATCTCTCTCCCCTCTCCTGAATGGTGCTTTCTGATTCTGATGCATACTGAGAAATGGAGTTTAGAGCAAAGCCTGTTAAATTCTTTGACATAGGGCTCCTCCCCTTCCCAAACTACATTTCCCAAGATCTGTGCTGCTCCCAAATTGCAATGCTCTGAGTCTTCATGCTGAGAGGCCATTAAGTCTTAACATGGAGATGCCATTAATTTACAGGGAGAGGAATGGCAAAGGAGGCAGGTACATTTTCTAGTGCTTCCTTTCACTTGCTTAGCTTGCTTTCTTGCCTTACACTGAATGAAACTGACTTTGGAAAGCTTTACAAAACTAAAGCGAAAATGTATGGGGTCCGTTTCAATTCTCAAGTTTTCGGCATGGGCCATGCGAACACTTCAGAATGGCTTCCGACTTACTTTTCAAAAGTGGGGTTAGAAAGGATATCTGCCAGATCCCATTCTTCAGGTCAAATCTGGGCACACTGATGTCAATGAAATAAACCCCAAAACCAATGGATCCAGCTGCAATAGAAGCAACCTCCAGAGCATTACTGACTTGTAATTCATCCTGCCAAAATGAAATGCTATTAAAGGAGGCAAGAAACCATCTCTAAAACAAACCCACAAATAGTTGCTGCCTTTCTATCAAGATAGATATGTAAAAACAAATTCAAGTAAATCAACTTAATTGAATTGAAGCTTTTTGACAAGCTGCCCATCCTTTCCCAATCCTCCCTTTTCTAGCTGGTCATTGAAACCTCCTGCTCCCTGTCAGAATTAAACAATTCTGAAAGGAATAATGATCCTTTCAAAAAGATTGCATATTTTTAAATTTGCAAGTTTTACATGATCAGCAATCTCAGATTCTTAACCAGGACTCCAATTGAGCATTTCTGAACCATGTAACCATTGTGTGATCATTCATCAAAAACAGCCTGTGCAAGAAAGATCAGCTCTCTCAAGAATTGTGAATGCACCCAATCCCAATGAACAGCAGGATACATAGCTGCCTTCATTTGGAAGGCCTCATCATATAATAGCCAAGCTGGGTCTGCAAAGTCAGCATAAGCCCCATGAATACCTAATCATGTAATATGTTTTCCAGGGCTGCACTCAGTATTGCACCAGCATAAATAAAACCCCCCAGAGAGCCAATTATACCAGTTTCTATCAACTGTTTTCTTCTGTACCTTCTGTAAACTCTTCAATCCTTCTTCTCAGACTCCCTATACAGAAGTGAGGAGACATCCAAAGACTGCAGGTGGTCAGCCCAAAAAAACTGAGACGAGTATCCCTGTTTCCCTACAAAATTGGAAAGACCAGCTATATTGGTATTTTTCATGATATAGGCAGAGATACCTTGCCTGCTCTAAAGATGGACTGCAATAACACCCCCCCCTTTCCCTGCCAGATGTGGGAACTTAATCCACCACTAATGTGTGTAATAGTGTATGTTGTAAGGCCATGAACTAACTCATCTTGCAAACTACATTCTGTATCGCTTCCTTCACTAACTGGGACAGAAACTGCTTCCTCTTGTATAGCAGCCTGTGATCCACTGATCCACTCTGCTGCAATTCTGTAGCCTGCTGCAATAAATCACCACTGACCGAGAGGACATGAGTTCAAAACCAGCCCAGGTCGGATTGAGCGCCTGATCATTAAATATCCTAGCTCTTTGTTGACCTAAGCAACCCGAAAGAGAGTTGCATCTGTCAAGTAGGAAATTTAGGTACCACTTTATGCGGGGAGGCTAATTTAACGAATTTACGACACCATAAAAACATCCAGCAGTGTGTGGAAGAACGAGGAAGTACTCCATAAAGGACTCAGTGTCACAGTGGATGATGAAGCAGCAGCTCCTCCTGTGGCCGGAATCGAGCATAACCTCATGAATCCGGAAGCTGGAAAATTGCCTCAGTGTCTCTGTCTCTGACTGTGTCTGTATGTTGTATATCTAATGGCATTGAATGTTTGAATATGTACATTGTGATCCGCCCTGAGTCCCCTTCGGGGTGAGAAGGATGGAATATAAATACTGTAAATAAATCTATATCTATATCTATATCTATATATATAAAAGAGTGATGGCATCAGGGCAGTGGACAAAACAACAAAACTACAGGCCCCCCAACCTCGAAATTTGACAACACAACCCATCATCCACGCCTCTAGGTTGATACAACAAAAAGAAAAGAAAAATAAAGTCCTAATTAGAGGGAGAGCAATAATTGTTTTTATCCAATTGCTGCCAGTTTAGAAGGCTAATCTCTGCCCACTTCGTTGCCTAGCAACCAAGGGACAGCCAGGTTTCAGTTAGGGGACAGGCAAATTTAGGCCTCACTTAGGCTTCTTCCACAGATTATCTAATTTGCACTGGATTATATGGCAGTGTAGACTCAAGGCCCTTCCACACAGCTATATAACCCATTTATAATCTTATATTATCTGCTTTGCACTGGATTATCTTGACTCCACACTGCCATATAATCCACTTCAGTGTGCATTTTATACAGCTGTGAAGAAGGGGCCTCATATAATCCAGTTCTAAGCAGATAATATAAGATGATCAATATACAGTAGACTCTCACTTATCCAACATAAACAGGCCGGCAGGATAAGTAAATATATTGGATAATAAGAAGGGATTCAGGAAAAGCTGATTAAACATCAAATTAGGTAATCGTTATACAAATTAAGCACCAAAACATCATATTATACAACAAATTTGACAGAAAAGGTAGTTCCACGTGCAGTAATGCTATGTAGTAATTACAGTAGAGTCTCACTTATCCAACACTCGCTTATCCAACGTTCTGGATTATCCAACGCATTTTTGTAGTCAATGTTTTCAATATATCGTGATATTTTGGTGCTAAATTCATAAATACAGTAATTACTACATAGCATTACTGCGTATTGAACTACTTTTTCTGCCAAATTTGTTGTCTAACATGATGTTTTGGTGTTTCATTTGTAAAATCATAACCTAATTTGATGTTTAATAGGGTTATCCTTAATTCCTCATTATCCAACGTATTCGCTTATCCAACGTTCTACCGGCCCGTTTATGTTGGATAAGTGAGACTCTACTGTACTGTATTTACAAATTTACCAGTATCACAATGAATTTGAAACACTGACTACAAAAACATTGATTATGAAAAGGCAGACTGTGTTGGATAATCCAGAACATTGTATAAGCGAATGTTGGATAAGTGAGATTCTACTTTGATATGAAATAATTTCTAGGATAGAATAATGCAGAACAATATAATCTCTAAAACCAGGACAGTAATAAAGAAATAAAGAAAGTAAATAAAGCAAGGAAATTAGAAATTCCACAAAGGAAACAATCAGGGCCAGCTAACACCTCCCAAGAAAGGATTCTTCCAGAAAGGAAGCTGAGAAGGCAGTGAAGCACTATGTATTACCAAAGTCATTATTATTACTATCATTACTATCCTTACTATTATTATTATTGTGTTGCGGTCAACCGTGAAAATGAATACAATCTGGCTCCAAGTATTCAAAAACACTAAAATCAGAATATATAAAAATTAATGTGGTATAATAAAACAGAACAATACAATCTCTAAAATCAGAACACTAAATAAAGAACAACACTCTGAAAATAGGGGAATTCCACACAGAAAACAACCAGGGCCAGCTAACACCTCCCAACAAAGGATTCCCATAATCAAAGTCTGGCCAATCCTCTGTTTTCTCAGGGCCACAGACAGTAGAAGCATATAAAATATCGCAAACAACACCACTCTGAAAACAAGGTAATTCCAGACAGGAAAGAATCAGGGCCAGCTAACACCTCCCAACAAAAAAATCACTCAGGGAGGAAACAGCTAGGCTTTAAATCTGCAAGGCCATTACATCCTAATCATTTTTCCTAATTGCAGCATTCATACTTGCCTCCAACAGACAAAAAAAAAACAATCAGAAATATTGTATATTCACAACCTCTAGGAAATAATGTCCCCTGATGGCACAGCATGTTAAAGCGCTGAGCTGCTGAACTTCTGGACCGAAAGGCCGCAGGTTTGAATTGGGGGAACTGACAGAGCCCCCACTGTTAGCGCCAGCTTCTGCCAACCCAGAAGTTCAAAAACATGTAAATGTGAGTGCATCAATAGGTACTGCTCCGGTGGGAAGGTAACGCCGCTCCATGCAGTCATCCCACATGACCTTGGAGGAGTCTACAGACAATGACGGCTCTTCGGCTTACAAATAGAGATGAGCACCAACCCCCAGAATCAGACATGACTGGACTTAATGTCAGGGGAAAACGTTTACCCTTGACCTTAACTACCACCAATTCCTCAATACTTTATTTCCCATACCACCATTCTTCGCCACAGCAACGCGTGGCCGGGCACAGCTAGTATATAATAAAAGTGAATGTTTGTATGCGAGTATGTATCAGCGTTTTGATTGGCCTGGCGGAATATGTGCTCGAGTTTTGATTGGCCTGGTGGAATATGGGTCAGCTTTCTGATTGGCCGGCCGGAATATGGCCCAGCTTTCTGATTGGCCTCCACTTTCACAGGCCACTGGGACTGCTGAGGCAAGAACTACTACCAACTGGCTTCGTTCGGCCTACTTCTCTCCTCAGAACGACGCTAGCTTTGGGACAGTTACAGCCTTTGGCCCACTCACACATTCACAGCATTCTGAATCCAACTAATGATGGAAAATAATTATGTTTTAATGTTTCCTTTGTTTATGAAAACTTCTACCCCCTCACCTCACCCCCCCTTCAGCGCTTCTACTGACAGGTCAAGGCCTTTGCAGGCTGCTAGGCCCTGCTAGGCCGCAAAGGAGGGGGCCATCTTCCCCCCTCAATACTGTTCCAAAGAAGACAGGTTTTCCCTGGCTCATTGGGACATAGCATTATTCACAGCACACTAAAGAGAAAATAATGACTATCTTTTAAATCTTTCCTTTTAAGGATGGTTTACTCCCCCCCCCCCCTCAGTTTTTACTGAGGCAAAAAACTACCACCAGAAGGCTTCGGCCTACTAAATCTAACAGGCTTGACACATACAGTCCCCATGGCCTACTATACATCCAGGCACTGTTTGGAGTGGGATGGACCATGGATGATAGACTTCCATATGGGAGTTGTAGTTCACCTGCCCCCACTGAACCCAGCTATGTCTTATTTATACTACTATTGCTTGACGTTACTTTTATGTTTTATTTATATGGTGGATGTTAGCACGTGGCTTAATAACCTTGCAAGCCACTTTGGGTCCATTGCAGAAAGGCGGGGGAGAAATATCAGAATTAAATAAACAAATAAATGTCTCAATTGTATGTATGGTTGGAATGACCTTCTGTCAGGAGGGCTTGGATGATGTCTTCCTTTACAGCAGAAGGGGCTGGACTGGATGACCTTCAGAGACCCCTTTCAAATCTAGGATTCTATCTATCTCCCAATCATATTTATGACTGGATGGCCATCTGTCGGGAGGGCTTGGATGCTGTCTTCCTCTATGGCAGAAGGGGGTTCGACTAGATGGCCTTTGGGCCCCCCTTCTAACTCTAGGATTGTATGAAAGCCTTTAAACCAGGCATGGGCCAACTTGGGCCCTCCAGGTGTTTTGGACTCCAACTCCCACACTTCCAGACAGCCTACCCCATGATGCGCTGTATATGTTGCAGCAGTTTGGGGGAGGATGGACCAAGGACCATCGAATTTGCAGTACCTTCATCTAATTCACCTCCCACAGGCCACTGTGATTCCCATGAATGACGAATCTGTACTAAACTTGATTTACAGGTGCAATGTGGCCCCCTTTACGCCCTGGTCCAGTGTGGCGCAGGGTGGGCCATGGATGATGGGATTTGCAGTACCCTCACCAAATTCACCTCCCATGGACCACTGTGATACCCATGAAAGATGAAACAGTACCATACTTGACACACAGGTGCAATGTGACACAATTTATGTCCTGGTGTGGTTTGCAGGAGAATGCACCAAGGATGATGGGATTTCCAGTACCTTCATCCAATTCACCTCCCACAGACCACTGTGATGCCCATGAATGATGAAACTGTACCAGACTTGACACACAAGTGCAATGTGGCCAGCTTTAAGTCCTCCTGCCATTTGAGGGAACAACTGACCAGGGAAGATGGGATTTACAGTACCTTCACTCACTTCCTCAGACCACTGCAACCCACACCAATGACTGATCAAGATCAAACTTGACACATCGCGTCCCCATGACCTACTTTACATCCTGGCGCTATTTGGAGGGGGATGGACCATGGACTTACATATGGGAGTTGTAGTTCACCCATACCAATTGAAGACAACTGACACTGGATCGAGACTAAACTTGGAACAAAGGCAAACAATTCCATTCTCAAATAACCCGGGCACCGCCGGGGCCCCATGCTAGTATATAATAAAAGTGAATGTTTGTATGCGAGTATGTATCAGCGTTTTGATTGGCCTGGCGGAATATGTGCTCGAGTTTTGATTGGCCTGGTGGAATATGGGTCAGCTTTCTGATTGGCCGGCCGGAATATGGCCCAGCTTTCTGATTGGCCTCCACTTTCACAGGCCACTGGGACTGCTGAGGCAAGAACTACTACCAACTGGCTTCGTTCGGCCTACTTCTCTCCTCAGAACGACGCTAGCTTTGGGACAGTTACAGCCTTTGGCCCACTCACACATTCACAGCATTCTGAATCCAACTAATGATGGAAAATAATTATGTTTTAATGTTTCCTTTGTTTATGAAAACTTCTACCCCCTCACCTCACCCCCCCTTCAGCGCTTCTACTGACAGGTCAAGGCCTTTGCAGGCTGCTAGGCCCTGCTAGGCCGCAAAGGAGGGGGCCATCTTCCCCCCTCAATACTGTTCCAAAGAAGACAGGTTTTCCCTGGCTCATTGGGACATAGCATTATTCACAGCACACTAAAGAGAAAATAATGACTATCTTTTAAATCTTTCCTTTTAAGGATGGTTTACTCCCCCCCCCCCCCCTCAGTTTTTACTGAGGCAAAAAACTACCACCAGAAGGCTTCGGCCTACTAAATCTAACAGGCTTGACACATACAGTCCCCATGGCCTACTATACATCCAGGCACTGTTTGGAGTGGGATGGACCATGGATGATAGACTTCCATATGGGAGTTGTAGTTCACCTGCCCCCACTGAACCCAGCTATGTCTTATTTATACTACTATTGCTTGACGTTACTTTTATGTTTTATTTATATGGTGGATGTTAGCACGTGGCTTAATAACCTTGCAAGCCACTTTGGGTCCATTGCAGAAAGGCGGGGGAGAAATATCAGAATTAAATAAACAAATAAATGTCTCAATTGTATGTATGGTTGGAATGACCTTCTGTCAGGAGGGCTTGGATGATGTCTTCCTTTACAGCAGAAGGGGCTGGACTGGATGACCTTCAGAGACCCCTTTCAAATCTAGGATTCTATCTATCTCCCAATCATATTTATGACTGGATGGCCATCTGTCGGGAGGGCTTGGATGCTGTCTTCCTCTATGGCAGAAGGGGGTTCGACTAGATGGCCTTTGGGCCCCCCTTCTAACTCTAGGATTGTATGAAAGCCTTTAAACCAGGCATGGGCCAACTTGGGCCCTCCAGGTGTTTTGGACTCCAACTCCCACACTTCCAGACAGCCTACCCCATGATGCGCTGTATATGTTGCAGCAGTTTGGGGGAGGATGGACCAAGGACCATCGAATTTGCAGTACCTTCATCTAATTCACCTCCCACAGGCCACTGTGATTCCCATGAATGACGAATCTGTACTAAACTTGATTTACAGGTGCAATGTGGCCCCCTTTACGCCCTGGTCCAGTGTGGCGCAGGGTGGGCCATGGATGATGGGATTTGCAGTACCCTCACCAAATTCACCTCCCATGGACCACTGTGATACCCATGAAAGATGAAACAGTACCATACTTGACACACAGGTGCAATGTGACACAATTTATGTCCTGGTGTGGTTTGCAGGAGAATGCACCAAGGATGATGGGATTTCCAGTACCTTCATCCAATTCACCTCCCACAGACCACTGTGATGCCCATGAATGATGAAACTGTACCAGACTTGACACACAAGTGCAATGTGGCCAGCTTTAAGTCCTCCTGCCATTTGAGGGAACAACTGACCAGGGAAGATGGGATTTACAGTACCTTCACTCACTTCCTCAGACCACTGCAACCCACACCAATGACTGATCAAGATCAAACTTGACACATCGCGTCCCCATGACCTACTTTACATCCTGGCGCTATTTGGAGGGGGATGGACCATGGACTTACATATGGGAGTTGTAGTTCACCCATACCAATTGAAGACAACTGACACTGGATCGAGACTAAACTTGGAACAAAGGCAAACAATTCCATTCTCCAATAACCCGGGCACCGCCGGGGCCCCATGCTAGTATATAATAAAAGTGAATGTTTGTATGCGAGTATGTATCAGCATTTTGATTGGCCTGGCGGAATATGTGCTCGCGTTTTGATTGGCCTGGCGGAATATGGGTCAGCTTTCTGATTGGCCGGCCGGAATATGGGCCAGCTTTCTGATTGGCCTCCACTTTCACAGGCCACTGGGACTGCTGAGGCAAAAACTACTACCAACTGGCTTCGTTTGGCCTACTTAACTTCTCAGAACGACGCTAGCTTTGGTACAGTAACAGCTTTCGGCCTACACTTTGGTAATCAAAAACACCACTGCCACCACCAGGAAGGCTGGACCTGGACCAAACTTGACACACATAACCCCTAGAACCCATGAACCCACTGACAACGGATCTGGACCAAATAGACCCAACATGGCCAACTGTGCATAGTAATAATAAAAAACTTTGGGTGCTAGGAATTACAGTTCACTCACACATTCACAGCATTCTGAATCCAACTAATGATGGAAAATAATCATGTTTTAATGCTTCCTTTTAAACAATGTTTGTGGGTATGTTTATGAAAACTTCTACCCCCTCACCTCACCCCCCCTTCAGCACTTCTACTGACATGTCTGGGCCTTTGCAGGCTGCTAGGCCCTGCTAGGCCCCAAAGAAGGGGGCCATCTTCCCCCCTCAATACTGTTCCAAAGAAGACAGGTTTTCCCTGGCTCATTGGGACATAGCATTATTCACAGCACACTAAAGAGAAAATAATGACTATCTTTTAAATCTTTCCTTTTAAGGATGGTTTACTCCCCCCCCCCCCTCAGTTTTTACTGAGGCAAAAAACTACCACCAGAAGGCTTCGGCCTACTAAATCTAACAGGCTTGACACATACAGTCCCCATGGCCTACTATACATCCAGGCACTGTTTGGAGTGGGATGGACCATGGATGATAGACTTCCATATGGGAGTTGTAGTTCACCTGCCCCCACTGAACCCAGCTATGTCTTATTTATACTACTATTGCTTGACGTTACTTTTATGTTTTATTTATATGGTGGATGTTAGCACGTGGCTTAATCACTTTGCAAGCCATTTTGGGTCCATTGCAGAAAGGCGGGGGAGAAATATCAGAATTAAATAAACAAATAAACAAATAAATGTCTCAATCGTATGTATGGTTGGAATGACCTTCTGTCGGGAGGGCTTGAATGGTCTCTTCCTTTGTGGCAGATGGGGCTGGGCTGGATGGCCTTCAGAGACCCCTTTCAAATCTCCCAATCGTATTTATGACTGGATGGCCATCTGTCAGGAGGGCTTGGATGGTGTCTTCCTTTGTGGCAGATGGGGCTGGACTGGATGACGTTCAGAGACCCCTTTCAAATCTAGGACTCTATCTATCTCCCAATTGTATTTATGACTGCATGGCCATCTGTCAGGAGGGCTTGGATGGTGTCTTCCTTTGTGGCAGAAGGGGCTGGACTGGATGACCTTCAGAGACCCCTTTCAAATCTCCCAATCATATTTATGACTGGATGGCCATCTGTTGGGAGGGCTTGGATGGTGTCTTCCTTTGTGGCAGATGGGGCTGGAATGGATGACCTTCAGAGACCCCTTTCAAATCTCCCGATCGTATTTATGACTGGATGGCCATCTGTCAGGAGGGCTTGGATGGTGTCTTTCTCCATGGCAGAAGGGGGTTCGACTAGATGGCCTTTGGGCACCCCTTCTAACTCTAGGATTGTATGGAAGCCTTTAAACCAGGCACAGGCCAACTTGGGCCCTCCAGGTGTTTTGGACTCCAACTCCCACAATTCCAGAGAGCCTACCCCATGATGCGCTTTATGTCCTGGTGCCGTTTGCAGGATGATGGACCATGGGTGATGGGATATATAGTACTTTCAATCGCTACAATTCCCACAGACCACTGCGATGCCCACCATTGACGGAACTGGACCAAACTTGCACAGAGATGGGACATGCAGTACCTTCACTCGCTTCTTGACACCACAGCAACTGCTACACATGACAGAACTGAACCAAATCTGGTATATATATCCCAAATGACACACTTTATATGTTGCAGCAGTTTGGGGGAGGACGGACAGTGTCCCACAGGCCACTGTGATTCCCTTGAATGATGAAACTGTACCAAACTTGATACACAGGTGCAATGTGGCCCCCTTTATGTCCTGATTCGATTTGGTGCAGGATGGACCATGGATGATGGGATTTGCAGTACCCTCACCCGATTCATCTCCCACGGACCACTGTGATACCCATGAAAAATGAAACTGTACCATACTTGACACACAGGTGCAATGTGACACAATTTATGTCCTGGTGTGGTTTTCAGGAGAATGCACCAAGGATTATGGGATTTCCAGTACCTTCATCCAATTCACCTCCCACAGACCACTGTGATGCCCATAAATGATGAAACTGTACCAAACTTGACATATAGGTGCAATGTGGCCCACTTTACGTCCTCCTATCATTTGAGGGAACAACAGACCATGGATGATGGTATTGACAGTACCTTCACTCACTTCCCCAGACCACTGCGACCCTCACCAATGTCTGATCAAGACCAAACTTGACACATCGAGTCCCCATGACCTACTTTACATCCTGAAGCTGTTTGGAGGGGGATCAACCATGGACTTGCATATGGGAGTTGTAGTTCACCCGTACCAACTAAAGCCAACTGACACTGGATTGAGACTAAACTTGGAACAAAGGCAAACAATTCAGTTCTCAAATAACCCGGGCATCGCCGGGTCCCCAAGCTAGTACATAAATAAATCTTAAACTGCTTATTTAAAGACTCCACGTGACAAAGAACCATCTTACTAAAAGTTCCCCTTTCACTCTTTTTTTTACCAACAGGATCCCCAAACTATGTCCTATATCTTTCTAAATCTTTGAGTTTGGCTAAAATTACAAGCCTCTCGGCAAAGATTGTCAGACAAACTAAGGAAGCCGGGGATGAGCTTCTAATGGAGGGATGTCACCTGTAATTTAATAGTCATAGCTCAATGCTATAAAAGCCTCGGATTTGTAGTTTGATGAGGCACCTGCACTCTTTGGCAGAGAAGGCTTAAGGTCCTGTCAAACTACAGCCCTCAGGATTCCACAGCATTGAACTAAGGCAGTTAAAGTGGGTTCATTCTACAGTATAGATGCACCCCAAGGTTTATTTTCCATTGCTGAAAGCTTTGGTATTCTAACACAATTGTTTTTTAAAAAAGAATTCTAAGCAGGTAGCAACTGTAATGGGCATATTACAAAGAGTGCATCTTTTGCTGCTTACATCTGCCAGCAAATAGTTTTTTGGTTTCATGGTTTTAAAAACTGAAGTGTGCAATAGATTCTATGGCGTATTAGACTCCAGTAAATTCAGTATATAAGATTCTAGTGAATGATCTCTAAGGTGTTTACTGTAGTGATCTCCAGCTCTCAATTGTTCAACAACAATAGTTCATAGAAATCCCTAAAATATAGCAATTCAGATGCAGTTGTTTTGGCACATGCAAAATACAGGTATGAATTCTTTTGCCCCGAATCTATTTGGACTTCAAATGTATAGCAATAAGACAAAGTAGTTTCCACAAATCAGAAACCCGCCCTTTCTTCAGGTTTGGTCTAAATGAAACAATCAGGTCCCAATTTAGAAGCAGTTATCCTTGAAATGATAAAAGATGGCTTATTTTCCTAATGCAACTGTTTTCACACCTCCACCTTTTGCAAATTAGCTTCCTTTGTTTGGTAACTAGTCATTGAGAAGTAAACATGGGCTTCATTTGCAAGTCTGATTGTTCAGCTAAGAAGCTCTGAAAGAATCACATTTGTGGAGAAAAAATGTTGTCAGCTCATGCAGTGTTGTCGTGAGATGAATGTTGTGAGAATAAAATAGGAAGGGAATGAACTACACATGTTGGATTAAGAGTAAAATGTTAAAAATAAATACTATATTAACTTGAGTCTAATGCTCACTTTTTTGGGCTTTAATGCCCCTTCTATACTGCCATATAAAATACAGATTATCTGTTTTGAACTGGATCATATGGCAGTGTAGAAGGAGCCTGAGTTGCACATTAGATTCAATGACATATTTGAATAGCGTAGAGAAACCACCTGTGTGAAAAGGTCCCGAGGAACCCAGAATCCTGGAGGCTGGACAGGAAGGTTGGGAGGGGATGAAGAGACTCTTCCCAGTGGAGGTGGAGGAGGAGCACCTGGCTAGTGATCATGTCATTCCTGCCCCTTAGTCACAGATCTTGCCTTATGGGTGGCACACAGGGTCTCTCCCCCGCCCCCCCCCCCCCGGCTCAGTCCCACGAATGAGGCCAATTGGGAATTGTGTGAGGATGGCAAGTTTGCCATCCTTGGCCTGATGGAGGGACATAGCTTCCAAAAGAGCCTCATTCATGTTGCCTGCCATCCTAGTGTGCTATGCCTATGCTTTGGGCACATTACATACCAGGGCAAATCCATTTTGTAATGTGCATCTTCAAAATGAAATGTACATTACATTAGATGCAACATTATGCTCAAATAAATATGGTAAGTACATCAATGCCAGTTGAATGTGGTTCATATTCATATTCATTTGTATTGGTCACAATAAATAGTGTAAGCTAAAATATTGTTATTTTATAATTGTTAATTTGTCATTTAGTCTTGTTATTAGGGTAGGGCAAAAAAGTTGAATTCTTCTAATGTCGTATCTAATTCATTGGTTTTGTCACTTTTGAACTGTGTTTCGGAGTGGGTCATCCCGTCGTGTGTATCCTGCGATAGCCAATTTTTTGAATGGCTTTGTTATCGACCGCGCTTTAGGGGATCGGGCCCTTAAGGAGAGAGCCGATCCGGTCCTGAGAGAACGGACCTTGGCGGAGCCAATAGGAAAATATGAGCCGCAATACAACCTGAAGCCGAAATGAAGAAGGTCCGCCAAAGTTGAAGGAAAATCCGCCAAGGAGTCTTTATTGAGCGATTCAGCTGAAAAGGACTCTAGTAGTGATCATTCAGTCTACTAGGGTACCATATAATCAAAATAAAGCCATATTTATACAATGTTTCAGTCTGACAGCCCCTTGAATTTCCCGCCCCGCTCCCCCGCCCATCTGATCGCGGATAGGCTAGAGGGTTGAACGAGGCGGGCTTTCGTTTCCCGCCTTGCTCTGTTGGCCCAATAGGGAGCTGCTTTTTGTCCCCACTCGAGCCAATCAGGGAGGAGAAGGCGGGAGTTATTGAAACAATGAAGTGACTGAGCAGGAAAGATCGGATTAATTCCTGCCCGGCCGATTTCTAAAGGGATTAATGACAGCAATCAAGGGTTCCTGTCACGTATACAGATTTCAGATATGCCTTGGGGTGTCAGAGGTGGAAGTAGAGATGGGTGGTGATGGGCCATAATTGACAAGCTCTGCAGGGCGCCTTCCTGAGGTGTCCTGGATTTTCTTTTGGAGGAGATATGACAATGTCTGCCTTGGGGGCGAATCACCTTTTGTTTTTGGGAAGGGAAGCCTGGGTCATAGGAGCTGGGATGGGTTCTAGGGTTCAGGTTGAGTTCAGAATATTTCCTATTTGATTTCATGACTTGACAATTATATGAAATAAAATGAAAAATAAAACAAAGTTGGAATATAAACCCTGCTGGGAAAAATACATATTTTCCGGGGATCCCACAGAGTACAAATACATATAGGCAGACAGATAGATTTCATGGAAATAAGGGAGAATCCATAAAAGTGAGTTACATTGCATAAAGGGGAATCATGAGTGATATAAACAATTGAAAAACATTTGATAAGTACGAAGTTCATAACATCTGGGGAACCCAATATGGAAATTCATAAAAGTGGAGTTTTAGCAGCATGATTTTACAATTCATGAAGTTGTTATCTCTTGCCTCAGAGTGCAGGGATAATCCACAGTAAACTCCAGTAAAAAGTCTCAATCACCTTCTACTATATGGAATATAGAACATAAAGTCTTGATTTTTGAACTATCTTTTACAAAGTCCTGGGGGGGAGGATGGTCACCTCGATCACATTTTCCCCCCTTCGGGGCTTGGAAATGGCTATGAACATTTCCCAAAGCCCCGACATTTCACTGCATGCAGGGCCTCTGCCTTGGTAGATCAGATTGTGACTTTTGTTGGAGGGCAGGAGCTTGAAGAGGTGAAAGCTGAGGTTCAGTCAGTGGTGGGTGATCCCATGGTGTTGAAGCAGATGTCCCTTGGTCTGGAGTCATGGGAAATGGAGCATGAAGGTGGAGGTGGTGAGGGCTGGGGATGATGGAGGCTGTGATGCAGTACTCCCATTTGGCTGCCTTTTCTTGGCTGCAGCTTGGGCCCCCCTTTGTAGTTGGCAGCTGGGGGCAACTGGGCACAGCTTCTGCGCCTCACAGCACGGCGCCTCCTGGTGACTGCAGGCAGGTCCAGCACTCCAACAGAGGAGACGGAAAGGAGAGAGTACCTAGGGAAACTAAGGACAGATTATAAGCCCCCCCTCCCTCCCCTGGTGGGGTTAGTCAGGGAAGTCACTCATACCTTGTGAGGGCTCCAGCAGTCCTAGGGTTCTTCTTTGGCACAGCTCTGGTGAGGGCGGAACATCCTTCCCTCATGGTGGTCACTGGTAGAATCCTGTTCACTTCTTCTGGGACATCTCCTGCCATGGCGGCCAATTCTGTCCCCTGGTGATGTCATGAGGGCCTCCTTGGCAGCATCAAGGGCAGACCTGCACTCAGCAGCCCCTTGCCAGGGCAGAACCAGGCCAGCTGGAGGGCACCATACGGTGGTCTGGCCATAAGAGCCTGCCATGTGCAAGAATCCTTTCAGCAGTGTCTTAGTCTCTAGCCCCTGAGCCAGGCAGATGGGGCTGCTTCCCCTGTAGGGGTCTCAGATCAGCCACAGGTGGGGCTGTCTCTTCTGGGTGACTGGGGGTCCGGGCTTACCCTCACAGGACCATCTCCAATGGCCTCTGGGTTCTAGCTGCTGCATGAAATCCACAGCGCACTCCGAGAGCCCCTACCCAGGTCTTAGAACTGTTCATGGTGGCAGGTATGGATTATGGGTCTTGCAGTCTGGTCTGATGTCCTCAGTCAGGTGGTTGGGTCCGGTCCTCTGGATCTCTTCAGCTGTGCCTGGAAGGTCCCCTGGACTCTAATGCCCTCCTCATATTTAAAGGCAGTTAGAGGGATTTTTAAAACATTCACACGCATGCACTCAGGGAAAGGGAGGGAGGAGGACCCGAAAGGAAGAAAAGAGATTGTTGGGGAACTGTGGAGAGTGAAAGAGTGCCTTTACTATAAAAGTAAACCAGGATTTTGACTGTATGTTTATAAGGAGAAATGGGGATGCTGGGAGTCCCTTTCACAGGGGAAGGAAGGGGGGGGGGGAGAGAGCTTTGAAAAAGGAGAATGTTGAAGTGCATTTTGGCCTAGGAAAACATGAAGTGGAAGAGAGAGAGAGAAAAAACTCACATATAGAAAAATAAATCCATTCTTCCACCCCCCCCCTTTCTCCCTAAGATAAGGGAGGTTTGAGGAGAGAGAGAGAAGAAAAAGTTAAAACCACAGAAGCAGCAGGATTTCTCTGGGGGGGGGGTGGTCACAAAATATTAGGGCTTGAACCTTTGAAAATAGGGAGGTGAGATGGCACAGAAGAAAAGGGAGAGAGAGAGAGCATAGCACTAAGCTAGTCCATTCCAGCCCTCCTTCCCAGAAAACTATATATCACTGGTGGCTTTTAAACCAACACTTTTCTGGGAGTCCCCCTCCCCCACCCAAATCCTTTGCCATGCTTCCCAGATGGGAGAGAAAGAAAAGGGGAAATTAAGAAACAGAAGCGGCTAAAGGAATGCCCCCCTCCCCCCTTTGCCCCTCCAAAAACAGGAAGAGAAAAAAAGTGTCCTCTTTGCACAATCTCCCCGCGGCCCCTCCTTCTCCTCTCTCTCCAAGAGAGGAATGGGCGCAGAGAGAGAGAGAGAGAGAGAGAGAGAGAGAGAGAGAGAGAGAGAGAGAGCCTGGTGGGGGCAAGAGAAGGAGGGGAAATGGTGGGGTGATTCTTCCCATCTGAGGAAAACTCAGAATGTGGCAGGAGTTGAGTGGCAGGGGCAGATACAATATTGGGGGGGGGCATAAGGCTTCAAAGGAACGGCTGGGATGGGGGCTGAGAGAGTGTGACTTGAGAAGAGGAACAGTGTTTTGGATCAGGTGTGTTTCGGGGTGAGAGGGGAGGGGGCTGGGAGCCCTCCTCCACGTTAGACTGGGCTGAACTCTCTGGAGGGGAATTTCTTGGGGGGGGATCCCTGAAGTAAGGGTTCCCTTGGAAGGCCAATTTGGGAGTCCTAGATCAGTGTAGGACTCAGGGTGAGGAGAAAAAGTAGGGATAGGGATGGGGCAGAGGGCCTGGGCTGATGGGGTGGGGGGAGAAGGCAAGCAAATGTGTCCAGAAAATCCTCTGGAGGAGGGGGTAAGGGGAAAGGGTCTAGAGAGGAATCTTTGGGGGGGTTGTTTTTGGAGCCCAAATCTCTGCATGGGAAGACGTGGACCCCCTCCCCCCTCCAATTCTCTCCCTGGCTTTAGGGCCATGAACATCATGGCATAAGCAAGCTGGAACCACCTGCCCTCCCCCTGGCGAATCACCTTTAGGTCAACACTCCGAATTCGGCAACTCAAGCGGGGGGGGGCAAGCTGTTCCCCCTTCAAGGGCCACAAGGGCCACAACTTATGCGCGCTGAGTTAGCCCAACCTGGCCTGCACCATGTTTTTCGATGCAAGCCCACCCCAATTGGCCAGGATCTTACCCAATGGAGAATCCCTGGGGATGTCTGCTGGGGTGGGACACCCTAGACATGCTGAACAAACACCCATCCTTAGCTCAGCCCCTGCCCACACCGACAGTTAATGGAGTAACGACTCACCTAACCGGCAGGATGCAGCTCGTCCTTTCAAGAGTTCCCTCCACTAAGGCTGAATGGCTAGCGTTCGTGGAATCCGCAGGTGACCCGGGAGCACAACCATTCCCCTACCCTACGATCCTTGAACCTGCAATCTGCAAGCTAGACTGCTCTCACATGCTTTCAGGTGCCAGATGTTCCCGCGTTTCACCAGGAATTTGTTACCGAGCCCTGATCCGAAGTGCAATACCTCCAGAGCTCCTCCCACCTGGGTCTTAACAACAGAACCGGTTCCTTTTCAGGGCGTCCCCTGTTTCACGTTGGCGCCTTTCCTTCGAGGAGCTAAAAATCTGCTTCCTCCTATCTGGCTCCTTTGTTCAGTACCCTGAATCAGATCTAGAGAGAGAAAGGGACTGCCAGAGAAATTTGGATGTGAAATGAGGTCAAATTGTTGGTCGGAGGGCCCTCCTTGCAGCCGTTTCTCTCCCCAACCTGTTCCAGAATATCTGGACCAAGGTCGCCGCTTGGAATTTTAGCCTAAAGATTGATTTTTGGAACTTCCAAGCAAGTCCCTTCGTGGTAAAGCCAAATTATGTTATCGACCGCGCTTTAGGGGATCGGGCCCTTAAGGAGAGAGCCGATCCGGTCCTGAGAGAACGGACCTTGGCGGAGCCAATAGGAAAATATGAGCCGCAATACAACCTGAAGCCGAAATGAAGAAGGTCCGCCAAAGTTGAAGGAAAATCCGCCAAGGAGTCTTTATTGAGCGATTCAGCTGAAAAGGACTCTAGTAGTGATCATTCAGTCTACTAGGGTACCATATAATCAAAATAAAGCCATATTTATACAATGTTTCAGTCTGACAGCCCCTTGAATTTCCCGCCCCGCTCCCCCGCCCATCTGATCGCGGATAGGCTAGAGGGTTGAACGAGGCGGGCTTTCATTTCCCGCCTTGCTCTGTTGGCCCAATAGGGAGCTGCTTTTTGTCCCCACTCGAGCCAATCAGGGAGGAGAAGGCGGGAGTTATTGAAACAATGAAGTGACTGAGCAGGAAAGATCGGATTAATTCCTGCCCGGCCGATTTCTAAAGGGATTAATGACAGCAATCAAGGGTTCCTGTCACGTATACAGATTTCAGATATGCCTTGGGGTGTCAGAGGTGGAAGTAGAGATGGGTGGTGATGGGCCATAATTGACAAGCTCTGCAGGGCGCCTTCCTGAGGTGTCCTGGATTTTCTTTTGGAGGAGATATGACAATGTCTGCCTTGGGGGCGAATCACCTTTTGTTTTTGGGAAGGGAAGCCTGGGTCATAGGAGCTGGGATGGGTTCTAGGGTTCAGGTTGAGTTCAGAATATTTCCTATTTGATTTCATGACTTGACAATTATATGAAATAAAATGAAAAATAAAACAAAGTTGGAATATAAACCCTGCTGGGAAAAATACATATTTTCCGGGGATCCCAAAGAGTACAAATACATATAGGCAGACAGATAGATTTCATGGAAATAAGGGAGAATCCATAAAAGTGAGTTACATTGCATAAAGGGGAATCATGAGTGATATAAACAATTGAAAAACATTTGGTAAGTACGAAGTTCATAACATCTGGGGAACCCAATATGGAAATTCATAAAAGTGGAGTTTTAGCAGCATGATTTTACAATTCATGAAGTTGTTATCTCTTGCCTCAGAGTGCAGGGATAATCCACAGTAAACTTCAGTAAAAAGTCTCAATCACCTTCTACTATATGGAATATAGAACATAAAGTCTTGATTTTTGAACTATCTTTTACAAAGTCCTGGGGGGGGAGGGTGGTCACCTCGATCACATCTTCATATGTTTTTCGGTGGGGCTCTTAAACTGGGTTGCAAGCGTTTGCAAAGGGCGTCCTGGAGTGGTTGCTTGTTCTTGCTATGGGGCTCTTTAAACCAGTTTGCCAAAGGGTTGCAAACGGAGAGAAGCCTCGCTCGCTCGCTCGTTAGCAAAGGGCATCCTGGAGTGGTTGGTTGCTCTTGCTATGGGGCTCTCTAAACCAGTTTGCCAAAGGGTTGCAAATGGAGGGAAGCCTCGCTTGCTCGCTCGTTTGCAAAGGGCGTCCTGGAGTGGTTGGTTGCTCTTGCTATGGGGCTCTCTAAACCAGTTTACCAAAGTGTTGCAAATGGAGGGAAGCCTCACTCGCTCGCTTGTTGTTGGGACAGCATTGTGTTAGTGGTATGTAGTGGTTCTCAGGATTTTAGAGAAAGCAAAATCTGTTCTCATGGGAATCTGCCAAAGTTTACTTCCGAACGGAATGTGGGGGAGTGTGAGTTTTCCCCTAGGTCTTTTGGCTGCAGTTTTGCTGAGAGAGTGTGAAAGAGACCTGAGACAATTACCTTGCTTTGTTCAATTGTCACTACTTCTAACTTACCTGGCAGAGCAATACCTTAAAGTAATCTTTGTGTGTTGACTCTGTACAAACTGTGGAAGATCTCTGTATAGTTCTACATTATCTGACCTTACAGTTCTTGGGCTTAACAGAGATTTGAGATGTTGCAATTAACGAAGCTATGAACCAGGTTTGAATCCAGACCAAGAACATGTTGCAGATAACACTAGATGTTCCTTATGTCTCCACCTTCTCAACCAATAATGCTTCATGGCAGGGAAAGTGTAATAAACTTTATGCTTTGATGATTACAGCACACAATCAGATACATAAATTGGTAGTCATTGTGTAAGGTCTGCCCAGACAGATGGAGAAGGAAGATGTAAATAATGTAAGCTCACAAGGAAATTAAATGTTCACTACAGAGAAATAAGAAAGCTAGATTAAACGTCCCTATCACAATTGGCTAAGGTGATGAGACACATCTCCTGAGCACTTCAGCTGGACCTGAGAATCATTTTGTCTAAGACTTGAGTATTAATATCCAATCTGCAACATGTTTTCTCATTTCTTTGATTTTGTATTTTATACTTACTGTAAATATAGAATGCTCTGAGAGACTAACTGTCTCCAGACTTTCCAGCTTTGACCCTGCATATCAGAACTTTGGATACTCCTTACCAGGTACCCCAATTCACCAAGCTATATGTCTAAAATGCACAGCAAAATTCTCCAAAATTCTCCATAATAAAGGATTCTGGAAATGGAATCTTGCTTAGGAACAGAAACCCTGATGGATTGATGACTCACATCCAAGTCTCTTGTCCAACTTTCCTTGCAAGAATTCCAGTAGACAGCAGATATCATTTAGTCTACCAGAAACTGCATGACAATTGCACTATGCATATTCTCTAACCAGCAGCATAAACTTATCACTATTATTTTGGGCCATATGTACAATCAACAAGACCTGGACCTGTTTAGCTTCAGAGGTACCAAAAAATCAATTACAAATGGTTTTGAAATAAAGTGAAAGTATTGTGTCCCATCCATAATCTGTGTTCCTCTGATCCTGCTGCGAGGCATCAATATATTGTATTATAATTTACTTGATAGCTTAAGAAAATTTTCTTTGCTCCTACAAGACTGTGTTCAGACTTATTCAGTAATAGTGCTGTATAGAAATGAAATAAATAAACAACTTCAATTAAACCTTGTGGAGATGCCCAGGAATGATTGGTGTTTAGATAAATCATCTCAAGTGCTCAGAACATTCAAAGGGCACCAATCATATATTTGTTTCTAAAATAAGCCTAAGAAATATGTCAAGCCTTTATCTTATTTTCAAATATGCACTTGTGCACATGCCCCGAAATTTAGACTTGAGTGGTTTTTAAAATATTCTTTATAAAATATAATGTACTACTTTGTGCGTGAAATCATATTGCTCTCTCTTTTGATATATTTCCTCCAGTTGAGTGCGGCCTTGAACAAAAGCAGCCTGCTGGACAAATTTCCAAGAAATAGTAACTGAAAACTAGAGTTCTTAAAACCCTATTATCTGCAAAGAGACACAAGGGTAAAAGAAGAACTCATCATTACAACTCTTTTATTGCCATGATTGTCCTCTTAGTGCATTAAATTATAGCGGCAGGATAAAACTTCAGGTTTTTCGTTGCAGCACTTGCTCTTCCAAAGATTACACAGTGAGGAACTATTGCTTCCACAATAATTAGATGGAATTATTGGGTTTCATCAAGGCTAGCTGCAGAGAGGGAGGAGTTATACTACCCAGGAGATATTCTGATTCACTCAGTTACCCGCCTCAACATACCTTCAGAGATAATAGAGCTGACTTCCTCTGGCTGAAGTGTCAGACGAGGGCTGTGAAAGTATCAGGCATGATTACTTGGTCTTTTAAAACATTTCTTCTGCATGTATTTGTGCAGAAGTTGGAACATGCCCTAATATTTTAGATATTTTAATAATATTTTCTAAATATGAATAAGGAACCCTTTTACACTACCCAATTATATAATTATGATTCCACTTTAATGGCAAAGAAAACAAGCTTGCTCCTTCCTCCCTATGACTTCTTCTTACATTTATACACGGCTACCATGTATCCTCTCAGTCTTCTCTGAGATAGAGGACCGGACAAATGAAATCCAGTTCTGTTGTCCACACTGTCCTGATGCTGTGTGGTTGCTCCAGTTTCTGACAAACCTCAGAACATCCTCTATTTTTTTTAATGTGGTGCTATACCAGATAGCTGATGTAGCCCAAGATATCTACCAGAAATGGAGGAACAATATACGTTATCCAAGATCGAACGTATAGTGAGTACAGGTTATTATGCCTGTGTAGATCAGTCCAGGTTATCTTATCAATCACTATATCAACAAACTTCCTAGGATTTCCAACTTCCTATCATACTTCTAGAAAGTCGATTAAGACACCAAGTCAGTCTTTCTTTCTCTGTCTCCAACATCAGGTTCCACTTTATATACATCTATTTCCATGAATCTGATTATTTTCAAAGCACTTCTATTCATCACTTCATTGTGTATCTTCAAGAAACCAGTTGAGTGTTAGATGCAGAACCTTTGGGCTTATACTGAATTTCACAGAAACCACAGCAAAAATGACTGCTGCTTTTTTTGGGGGGGAGCTCAAAGTTGCATTGCAACAAATAACTTTCCCTGGCTCTGGCTGTACAAAGACATGTTTTTTATTCTGTTCTGTTTATTTAAGGCTAATCTCTTTCATTGACTGTCCCTAAGTATTATGAAAAAGCTTTACTCTGGCCACTTCCTGTCTTTCATAAATAGCTTCTTTATCTTCCACTTTCTTAATCGTTTTTTTTAAAAAACTAAAGAGTCTCAAATGTTTTTCCCTTTTCATATCCAAATGTTGTTCTTGCTCCTTAATGATTTGGGCAGTCAATTTCATTGGCTGATTTGTTTCCTTCTGCCCAGAGCAAGAATTAGGCAAACAAGCAGATTAGAGTTTTGAAGAGGTGAGCACTATCTTCACTGAGTTCCCTAGAAAGGTACAAAACCTCAGCAGGTTCCTGTCAACAACAAACCTTGATGCTGCAACTGAATTGACATTTTTCTGGGGGAAATATCCCTAGGGTTTTTTCTAACCATAGGGGGGAAAAACACATAAATGGAAATTGTACTTTCAAATTAATCCTTTGGACTTTTACACTGCACAGGCATAGCTTGTGATTCTACTTTACCTATCCCATTGGATACTTTTTTACAATTTAGGATTCTCAGCCAGATAGGTCTACGGTTTCACCAAACTCCAAACCTCAGATTTCTGCTGCCCTGGAGACTAGGACGCAGAACAACGTCTTCAAACTACAGGAAAGGAGATTCCACCTGAACATTAGGAAGAACTTCCTCACTGTGAGAGCTGTTCAGCACTGGAACTCTCTGCCCTGGGGTGTGGTGGAGGCTCCTTCTATGGAGGCTTTTAAGCAGAGGCTGGATGGCCATCTGTCGGGGGTGCTTTGAATGCAATTTTCCTGCTTCTTGGCAGGGGGTTGGACTGGATAGCCTATGAGGTCTCTTCCAACTCTATTATTCTATTTATTCCCAGAGACAAGAGGAATTGTGTGGAGACACTATTTATTGATTCATCCTAGGGGATTGAATGGCTTGGGTCATTGCCAAATTCCCCAGGTTGACTTTTCTCTATTTAGTTCTATAGAAAAAAGGGATGGGAGGGCAACCCATTTGGAAAGGCAACAACAGGGGCTCTGGTGGTGTTTTGGACTGCAACTCTAACAATTCCCAACAGCATGGAGGGAGAGAGAGAAAAGGGATGGGAGGGAAACCCATTTGGAAAGGCAACAGCACTGGTCCTCCCAGCACAAGACACAGACAAATCATGGAAGGAAGGAATAAAGGTACCCTAAAAGGCTATTTTTTTTTGTTTGAAAAGTAGAAGCATTATGAGGTAGCTTACAACTAAACTTTGCTGCTTGGGGAACAAAAGGAAATTGCCCAAAAAAGTTTATTTTGACTCCTCCCCCATTTTCTCCTCCCACAAATTGGGTGATCCTAACCTGAGAGCAACCAGTGCTACTTCATTAGAAATTTGGCAAAACATCTGGAGTTTTGAGAAAAATCAATTTCCGCACCTCTTCCTGATACGTTGGAAAAAAAATGCTGCCCTCAACGTTTAATTGAGGGATGTATGTTATGTGATGAAGTGGTAAGGCAACTGAATAAGACTATAGCAGCTTGGAGTTCAATTTACTCCTAGTTTAACTGGTACAATTAGTGATCGAAACACATTCTGAATATGTTCAGAGGCATTATCTTCTTCATTATTTCAAAAATTCCAGATTCTCCAGTGTAACAAGCTCTTATTCTGAGACTGAGTTACAGTGAGCATTGCTTTAACACCAAATAGAAAAAATTGGTATTTCTATGCAGATGTGTAGGGGACAAGATAAGTGTATACACGTGTGTGATTGTATAGGAATGATACAGGCAGGAAAGTAGGAAGGGATTCATAGAATGAATAGCTCTAGATCAGGTATGGGCAAACCCAGGCCTGGGGGCCGGATGCGGCCCCTTGGGCTCTTTTCTCAGGCCCTCCTCTCTCTCACCATCCTATCCTTCCTTTTCTCCTTCCTTCCTTCCTTCCTTCCTCCCTCCCTCCCTCCCTCCCTCCCTCCTTTCCTTCCACCCTTCCATCCTTCCTTCCTTCCTTCCTTCCTTCTCTCTTTCCTCCCTCCTTCCCTTTCTCTCATTCTCCTTCCTTCTTTCCTTCCTTCTTTCCTTCCTTCCTTCCTTCCTTCCTTCCTTCCTTCCTTCCTTCCTTCCTTCCTTCCTTCCTTTTTGTCTCCTTCTCTGGAGGCTTTTCCACAGAGGCTGTCTATGGGAATACTTCGATTATGCCTTCTTGCATGGCAAGAGGTTGGACTGGATGGCCCTTGGGGGTCTCTTCCAGCTCTAAGATTCTAGAATTGTATATCAGGAGTAGACAATATGGGTATTGTGGAGACACTTTTTCTCTCCCATCCACCATCTCATCCTGACAAAGACTAACCCTTTTGAGATCCAAACGTTTACTGCTTTTCCTTCACTTTCTGCCTCTGGAAAAGAAGAAGAAGAGGAGGAAAGGTCAGGGGGGGAACTTTGGAAGATCCCCTTCCTCCCGGCCCACCCACCCCGCTTTGGCCTGCCATGTGACCCCCAAGTGAGAAAGTTCGCCCATGCCTGCTCTAAATGTGGTCTTCTTCAAACAAAGCCAGAATGTTCTAGAGTTACTTCACACAACTTGGTGTGTGCCAGACATACTAGATTGCAACCCTCATCATCAACAGATATGCCAAGCACCACTCTCAACACTTCCAGCCAACATGACCATTGACCACATTTGTTAGAGATGATGGGAACTGCAGTAAAGGGGATCCAGAATTAGCATACTGGGAAAGGTGGGCATGGAAAAATTAACAACCCTTATTTTTGATATGAGAAATATAGATATTAGAATGAGAAGGAGCTGCATTTTTTTGGACCTCAAAATTTTCCTGCATTGGTAATTTCTGTCTGGAACCTGAGAAAGTATATTTATGAATGTGAAACGACAACCTGATGGATATTTCGTACTCTCGTAATGTGACTATCTGGCAGCAAGAAACCCGTAATATCTGTTGTTGCCATTTCTATCTGAATAAGGTCATCAATTCTCCCACCTTTCCTTAGCAATTTGCCTGAAGTGCTCAGTGCTGTCATTTCAATGTGGAAGCCATTAAATCTAATCACTAGGCAGTATTAAAAAGTCATATTTTTTGGTCTCAGCTATATAGGTAGAGGTGTTGCATTTTTATGGTATATGAACGATTGCCACATCAGAACTTCTGTAATTGTCCAGCCGTACAACAAAACATTTTTCCTCAAATAATACTAGGAAATACAAGGATCAGAAATGATCACACATTTCAGAGGGCTGTGCATTTTTTATAATGGTGCATTTTAATATTAATATTTAGAATTTTACTCAGAAGCAGGAAACTATCCAAATTAGGACTGTAAAATTAGCATTTTTATGAAACTAGATTTCTAATCTGTGCCTCACAATTGAGTTCTTAAACTCCTCTCACCCCCTTGTATTGCTGTCTCTTTTTGGCTTGGGTTTGTCAACAAATTATATGCTATAATTTGCTGACAAACACATAGTTTTTCCATGATTTTAGTCTTTCTAGAGGAAGGCTTCTGTATTTTCATTATGCCAGATTTATACCGAGTAGACTATTTTCTTCTGTTAGTAACAACCTTGACTTGATGGACAAAATGAGGAGACATTTAGTCTCTGCTCTGGGATTGGCAAATAATCTAGCTATATAAATAACAAAAGCAAAATCACAAATACATTGTCAACATATAAAATTCCAGTTGGTTAAAAATAACTAAATTTCGAAATTGTTAGGAAAGAGGAAGATAAAAGTCTAATTAGACTTTGTGGGCAGGGTTGGATTGCTGGCCAAAATCGAAGAAACAGTAAAATGTTTCTTTAAATGACTATTGCTTGCATTAGAGGAAATCATTGCAAGGGTTGTACCTGTTTTACAAGATAATGAATTTCTGTACTTGAAAATAAGACATGTAGCACAAATTGGGACACACCATCAGATACAGACTGCACAAACTATTGGCAGTATTTAACAGCACTCAACAGAATAAATGTATTTTCTGAAGATGCAACCTTTTTGTAAATGTGTAAACAGTGTGTAAACCTTTTCCTTAAACGAAGCATTGTTTTTTGTTTGGAAATATGTGAACATTTTTGTCTGTAAATACTGAGTTCCTGAAAGGTCAAATGTGTTCTCCCACAAAACCTTTGTGCCCCGTATAGCCACAACACAATAGAAAATCGATTAAAAAAAACACCCTTAAGTAACCATAAACACGAATTGCATGTCACAATAATTTGAGAATTTCTATAGACCTATGTGTCAAGGAAACAAAATTATGTTAATATACTGGACAGTAGAAGCTTACAAGGTTTGGTTCAGGAAATATTTTACCTTTATGTTTACAGTGTAGTCAATTTAGAGCTCATTTTTACCAGCTGAAAATGGCCTGGCTGAAAATCATCAAATTATAGGAGGAAAGAGTTTCAAGGTCAGGATGGATTACAAAGTTTAAGATATAAAAATAAGCTTCTCTGAGTTTCTAGGACATATTTTTCAATGTCCTCTATGACTTCAGAATAGTTAAAAAAAACCCCAAAATCTAAACAAAATGTAGCACTTTAAGGCAACCTAGAATGAAGGGAGAAAGCAGAAACATGGCTATCAGCCAGGATAGTAGACCAAAAGTGCAGTAGGGAAAAAATGTAATGTCATATTAAAGCAGAGAAGAAACTTGGATGCTCCACATACAAACAAAATAGTTTAAATGATTAAAGTTAGAAAATATGCTTAAAATGGAGGGTGTTTCAAATCAATATATTCTATGATGGCAACATGTTACTACTACTGAAAAAGTTACAAATGGTTTAATGGGTTATCAAGTTTTAATCATCATTTTGAGTCAGAAACAAATGTAAGATATAACTCCTAAAATGGAGAATATCTCATTACGTCTTATGTTGTGGGCTGCCATCTTGTGAATGACTGAAGCTAGGAGCTGTGTGCTGGGAGAGGTATCTAGTGTCAATCCTGTGAAACTCTTATGCCCCATATCCTTTCAAGTGGCAGAAGTTCATTAATGAGTGGTTCATGGTTGCAACCACTCATTAATGAACTTGTTATATAAGAATAACAATTCTAAATTGGGTCCATCTTTTTGAAACACCCTGTATGTTTGCCTGAAATATTTGTCAAAATATTATTGAATAAGGGTGGAAAACAGTTAGAAATGTTTATAACAGACATAACAGACAGGTAGCACTCTAGATATAATTTCTGACAGAGTTTTATATTATTTAGGTCATTTCTTATGTGAAAATGGATAAGTGTTTGTAAGAATCATGTCCTATCCATGTAATCAAGACACCTGCTAAAGACTGAGTGCTATTAATAGAGACTGAGTAAATCTTGAGTAAGTGAATGTGATTGTGAAGGTGATGGTGTTGCTGTTGGAAAGCTGTTGGAGTGGAGCTGAAGAAAGCTTGAAGACAACATTTTGTTTCGCCGTTTGAAAGCTGCTGATAAAAGCCAAGGACTGTTATGTTTGTATATATTTTCATATAGATCTTACTTTACTAAAAGACAGTTTGTTTTGGGGTTTTCTCCTTGGACGAAGGGTGCAACTTCCGCAGAAGGGGTTGAATGTTTGGAACCCCAATTTGATAGCTGTGACAACTTCTTCTATCCTATAAAAGAGTTGTTTTGGCTGACTATTTCCATCATCGCCAACTGACATATATAGAAGAGATCATAGGACCGCCACAGAACAAAATGGAACAAACAGTTGCATTTTAAATCAAAACTACAAAGACCTAATTGGGAACAGAACATATTGGACTTTCTCAAATTTTTAGTAACACCTCTAAATAAACAATTTATTAGCCTTTGTGCCTGAAAACCAGCACAAAATTGTCCTCAACTTTCTTTTTTACTAAAGTTTTTTTGTAATTCATCAAAAATATAAATGATTTTTCACTCTGATAAACCCAATGAGGCATTTTCTGAAGCCAAGGTATAAAAGATAATCCTCTGCCAATTTCTGGTTAGAATTACAGGATGGGGAAAGGATTAACTTACAAGTATGAGGCCTGTCTCCTGGAATCGCCACCCATGATCACAGGAGAAGTCCTTATAGGGCCCTTTTAGACTGCTATGAGGCATCCAAACGATGACTCAGGCTAATCTGGATCAACCCAGGGCAAACCTGGATTTAAAAAACACCATTAATATTCATAATGACATTAGAGATTTGTTGAATAATATCAGAGAAAACAAGGAGCTCCAAGGGGCAAAAATTCATGGTACGCATTATAAGGTGAAAGCGTATGCGGATGACTTAATTTGCTTTATAGAGAACCCAGTCGATACAGGGATGAAATGGACAGAAGTAATCAGACAATATGGGGATTTGGCTGGATTTAAAATTAATAGGAATAAAACAGAAGCGTTAACAAAAAATATGACTAAAAAACATCAGGAATTAATATCGAACCAACTGGGCATCACGATAACCTCAAAAATAAAGTACCTAGGAATCACGATAACACCAAAAAATATTCAATTAGCACAAAATAATTATAACAAAGTCTGGCAAGAAATAAAAAGGGATTTGGATAAATGGAAAAATGCAAAAATCTCATTATGGGGTAGAATCTCGACGATTAAAATGAATGTATTGCCAAGAATGCTGTACCTATTTCAAAGCTTACCCATACTTAGAAACCAGAAAAATTTCAAAATGTGGAATAAGGATTTGCGCATTTTTATATGGCAAGGGAAAAAACCCAGAATTAAAATGAAATATTTAACAGAAGAGAAAAGAAGAGGAGGATTCGGGGCACCTAACCTAAGCTTATATTATGAGGCGTGCAATCTCATGTGGATTAAAGATTGGATTAAACTAGAGAAGAGGAAAATTTTAAACGTGGAAGGTTCAGATCTCCGGGCCGGATGGCATTCATACCTATGGTATGACAGAAGTAAGATAGAAAAATCTTTTTACAATCATCCGATTAGACCAGTGCTTTTAAAAACATGGTATAAATATAAAGCAAGATTATATAATAAGACCCCTACATGGATTTCACCAATTGAGGCAGTACAGAGAAGACTAATGGGATGGGAATACTGGCCAAAATACGATGAACTACTTAAAAAAGAAGACTTAGAATTTAGATTAAAATCGCAACAGGAATTGATAGAAGCCAAATTAAAAATATCATGGTTGCAATATGCACAACTTAAGGAGTATTTTAAAAGAGATAAAACAGTAGGATTTATGGCAAAAAACAACTTGTGGGACAGGATATTTTTCACAGAAGGAAAACTAATAACAAAAATTTATAAGGTATTATTGGAATGGGATACAGAACCGGATTATATTAAAAACTGTATGATAAAATGGGCAAAGAATATTGGCAGACCAATCCAAGTAGAAGAATGGGAATCATGTTGGAACAGGAAATTAAAATTGACATATGCATCCGACCTAAAGGAAAACTGGATGAAACTATTCTATAGATGGCATATTACACCAAAGAAGCTTGGACTGATCAAGAAAAACAGTAATACCAGATGTTGGAAATGTGGAAGGGAGGAGGGCTCTTTTTTCCATATGTGGTGGAAATGTAAAAAAGCTAGGGAATTTTGGCGGATAATCCACGAAAGCATCCAGGCAATTTTGGAAACTAGGGTCCCTATAAAACCAGAACTGTACCTATTGGGAATCTCAGAAATGCAGGCAGGTTCAAACGAGGAGAAGATAATGACCTATTTAACAACAGCAGCGAGGATTGTTTATTCTAGATATTGGAGACTAAAAGAAATACCCTCAAAAACAGAATGGTTAATTAAGATAGCAGAAATTAAAAATATAGATAGGCTTACATTCTTACTAGCCAAATACCAGGGCAAGCAAAGAAAAGAAACTAATTGGCAACAGGTGAATAAATACATGCAGAATTGTTAAGAAACTAGGAATATTTATGCATACTATTAAAAAGCGGTATTATAGTTAACTATCTTTTTACATCAATCTATATTAGAAAAATAAAAGGATAAAACAACCCACACCAATCCGGAGAAGATATCTGACTGAAAGAACCCGAAGAGCCAAATGAAGACAAAAGATAAGATATACGGAAAACAGGAACATACCCATCGGACAGGACTTGGAAGTCATTTTTTATATTCCCTATGGGTCCCCCCCTTTTTTCTCTGTTTTTCTTTTTGTTTTTTGCTTTTTTTTCTCCCCTTACCCCACTCCCTACCCTCATCTTACCCTCCCCAATCTTGCTTCTCCCCACCCCTACCGTCTCTCCACCCTCGTCTTTTTTTTATTACATATCTTGTATGGAAAATCTTAATAAAGACTATATTTAAAAAAATAAAAATAAAAAACACCTGAAAAAATCTGGACCTTTTCAGGTATTGGGCCTGTGAGGGCTGATTCTTGCAATCCTGAGGGCCAATCCTCATTGCCACTGCAGTTGTAAGAGCTTGAAGAACCAGGATGTTCAGGACCTGCCTATCTCCGTGATTGCCTCCTCTCCTACGAACCAACGCGAACCCTAAGATCATCCGGGGAGGCACTCCTCTCGCTCCCACCTCTGTCTCAAATGCGGCTGGTGGGGATGAGTGAGAGGGCCTTCTCAGCAGTGGCCCCCCGGCTCTGGAACTCTCTCCCTAAGGAGATCAGGTTAGCTCCTTCTCTGCCCATTTTCCGCCGGGAATTGAAAACATGGTTGTTCCAGAGCTCGTTTAAATGAACAGGCCTGTCATTAGAATACTTCTTTCTGTTTTAAAAGCATGTGGCACTTTATCACTGTTACTTATTTCCATGATACAGAACTTTATGAAACCTGTCCCCACTGGTTTGCTTTTAATTACTCTGATTTTATCTGCTTGGATTTTAATGTATTTGTCCATTATTTTATTTTGTGTATTGTTGGAATGTTTTAAGTTTATGTCAAATATGTTGTTGTTGTTTCGGGCTTGTCCCTGTTGTGAGCCGCCCTGAGTCCCTTCGGAAAGATGGGGCGGGATATAAAAATAATTTTTTTAATTATTATTATTATTATTTATTATTCTTTCCACCCAGACCCCTATTTTCCGCAGGCTTTGTCCAAGAGGCCTGAGGTAGGAGCCAGGCCTCTCTAGTTAAGGGGACAGAGGGGGGCTGGGGGCTGGCTAAATGACCTCCTATGTCTATCTCTGCCACCCTTCCTCCCAGAATTGTGTGATTTGGGCCTGCTGTCGGCCACAAATCCCAGTTCCTCTCAGAATTTTGGCCTGTCTGGAAAGGCCCAAAGCCATCCCATGTTCAGGCAGGAATTCCCTTTCCAAAGCTCTGCAGAACTAAAGAAGTCTTGTGCTGTTTTTTTTTTTAACTTTTAGGCGTGAAAGGAGGAGGAGGGAAGACAATGCCCCTGCCCACTCATGCTATATGACCACACCCTAGCCAATAAGGAGAGTTTTCCTTGCAAGTTATGGCCTCAAAATGGGACATGAAATGGCATTTTAAATACCAGTTCATTTCACATTTTGGCTAGTAAGGAAGAGCCCTAGGTTTGGGTTTTTGCCCTAAAATACCAAGACCTGGGACAGTCATGACCTGGCAGTACTATAGCCAGATTTATTTTTATTTTTTTAAAGCCTTGCTCGCTTCCAGGGGACCTGGAAAGAGAAGAAATAGTAGAGAGGCAACTGGGAAGATGAAATTACTTGTTATTTCTTTCAAGAACAAAATTCACAAATAATTACACCCCTAAGAGTTAGCACAAAATGTGCAAAACAGATTAGTCCATAAATTCCTTGGCAAACTGAATGAATTTGAATGTTCATGCAAATTTATGCACAAAAAGGGAATGGAAAAGGATTAGCCTTAAAAATGTGATAGTGAGGACAAGATAGCCATATGCACTTTTACACTCAAGGTGTTCTGCAGTTGTTGTTTTTAATCCTTTCCTATACATGACATGACATGATTGCATAGAGAAATAAAATGGTGAGGCAGTGATAGCATAGACTCAAGAGAAATAATAATAGCACCTCATTTTCAAGGACAGTAGAGTGAAACAATAGATGTGATTTTCTATTAATACATGTTTTCAGGTGGTGTGGTAATCTAAAAGCACTTCAGCAGTGAGGTTATTGTGTTAAAGGAACACTATACATTAGCGTATCTGTATTCTTTCATAGAGGAAATTGAAAAAAGAGTTTAGTAATGAAACATTTGCTGGTTTAGAAAGAATGGCTCAATCAATCCCCATAAAGTTATTATGGAAAAATAACTGTGTTTTTAAAAGACAGTTTTAATACAAATATTTGAGCTCAAGATAATTCTAAAATGTATTATCTGCTTCAGTTATTGATAGATTCTTGGCTAAGTCTTCCTTTTCAGTAAATAAAAGCACTGCCTGAGTTGCAGTTGTACCTCTGAATGCAAGACCGCCTCCACAAAAGCTGTGTTGTTGGAAACTTCCAAAATAATACTGATAAAGTGAGAAACTATGTTTCAAAATTATTGGTATAGAAATCTGGTTCATATTTTAGCCCCTGAGAAGAAAAAGAATGGAAAATTGCTCCATTCTGAGATGGCAAACGTTGATCAGTTCCACACTGTTGTCTCTTGATGCAGACTCTCTCCTTTGGAAAACCAACAGAAGGCCTTTGCAATATCTCTTGATCATAGCATGCTGCATAATATAGCAGTGGCTCTTCTGTACTGTATGTCACTGCTTACTGGACATAAGCCTCAAAACCCCAAGATATCATAATACATGTGGAGCAGCTAAAGGAAGGAAAATACCTCTGCAAGGTATGAAACCTTAATAAGTTACTGTTAAAATGCAATAAGGAAGAGTAATGAATTATTTGAGATTTACTAATGATTCCTTTTTAAAAACAACTTTCTAAACTCTGGAGTTAAAATTGAGAAGCAGATGTGGACAAGAAGTGGCAGACATGCAAGAAGGTAGCAAAGGACATTATCATACATTGCTGATAGCACGTACTTCAAACTTGATAGACACAAAAGGAAGTGCTTACAATCACATAACATCATTCCACACTCACCTCAAACCAGTCTTAACTCACATCAAATGTGTACTTAAAATGGGGAACTCCCATTTTTAGGTAGCTAAATGCACTTTGAATCTGTGGTGTGCTAATCCAAAAACAATTCAGCAATGAGTTTGGATTGCGAGGTGTTATTGTGGACATATTGTGGGCATCGCTTTGAATGGTTTCACTTCCCCATGGCCATAATGTTATCTTACTTCTGTCAATGAGACCAAGAGGAGCTCTGGCAGCAAAGCCATAGCCGTCCCCATTTCATTCCTTAAAAAAACGAATAATTCATGAAAGTTCACAGTTTAATTGCAAATTCCAGGTGTTAATAGTGATTTCTATGGAGTTTGATAACTTTCCTTTGTTCTTTTTCCAGCAAACCCCTGCAAACGCTAACCTGAGCTGGTTTGGCAATGAAAACTAGACCACTCCTTTGCAGAATACACAAAACAAGGAAAGGCTATTAATTACAAAATCCATATTTCCTTTATAATTCATATATAAAGTTTTTGAAGGGATGGTGCTTGTGAGCTGGCAGAAGGGTTTAATTGCAAAGCATCAGCTTTGTGATATTTTAAACTTTTGGAGTGGTCAATTCTTCTATGGGGGGAGGGTATCATGGACAAAGAGGGGCAATGCATGAATTGGGTGGAGACAAGTTCCAGAAGTCTGCAATTTTCTTCTGCCACTTGAGAGTGGATTAGTGTGATAAGAAGAGTGGCTATCATGGTATAATTCAGCTGAAACCCTAGATCAGGGGTCCTCAAACTTTTAAAGCAGAGGGCCGGTCCACAATCCTTCAGACTGTTGAGGGGCCGAATTATCATTTGGGGAAAAAACCAAACAAATTCCTATGCACACTGCACATATCTTATTTGTAGTGCAAAACAACAACAACAACAATGAAAGACCAATACAACATTTAAAAATGAAAATAATTTTAACCAACATAAACCTATCAGGATTTCAATAGGAAGTGTGCGCCTGCTTCTGGCCAATGAGATAGTCAGGTTAATTAGGATTGTTGTTGTTGTTGTTGTTGTTGTGTGTCTTCAAGTCATTTCAGACTTTGGGCGAGCCTAAGTCCAAAATTATTTATTTATTCATTTACTACAGTAGAGTCTCACTTATCCAACATAAACAGGCCGGCAGAATGTTGGATAAGCGAATATGTTGGATAATAAGGAGGCATTAAGGAAAAGCCTATTAAACATCAAATTAGGTTATGATTTTACAAATGAAGCACCAAAACATCAAGTTATACAACAAATTTGACAGAAAAAGTAGTTCAATACACAGTAATGCTATGTAATAATTACTGTATTTATGAATTTAGCACCAAAATATCACGATATATTGAAAACATTGACTACGAAATTGTGTTGAATAATCCAGAATGTTGGATAAGCGAATGTGAGACTCTACTGTACATTTATTTACTACATTTATATCCCACCCTTCTCACCCTGAAGGGAGCATTATACTATATTGAACTATACCACTATACTGTAATATTATATGTAATATATAACATATAATTAATATTATTATATGATATTATTGTATTGTATTGTATAAAATGATAATATTATTATCAATATTATATGTATATACAATATATTATATTATTAAAACTGATATAAAAATATTATATTATAAATGAGGGCGGGGGCCAGGTAAATGGCCTTGGAGGGCCGCATCCGGCCCCCGGGCCTTAGTTTGGGGACCCCTGCCCTAGATAGGTTTGCAATAGCAGACTCATTTTTAGAGGCTTGTAAGACAATGTCCATAGACAAGACAGAGAAAGAGAGATGACAGAGACTGGGGACTTCACATTGTCCTTGTTTGGAGCCTGTTTAATTTTGTGTGTCAGAAGGGGCTAAACATTATAAGTGTGTGTGCATGTGCGTGCATGTGCATGCACATGTGTGCATAACTTGCAAGGTTACAATAGGTGCTCATTGTTCTTTCTGTTGCATGAGAGCTTCAAATGAGAGCTATCCAATAATTTTACTACTATCCTCAAATGTATTAAAAGGAAGCTTTATTTGTAAAAGACACAAGGAGATCAAGAATTTTAACCCTCACTCCAAATATCTTTATTATATTTTCAATAGCGTTTTCAACAGTTCTGGATTATGGTTGCAACTGTGTGCATATGTGTGGGTAGGGGGGAGCTTTCATCACATTCCATAGCTTTATGATCCCTAAAAACATTTATGTGAAGTTTGTGATGAAGTTTTATTAAAGTATAGATGGTGACAAATTCAACACAAATGACTTTAATAGCACCTTTCATCAACATGTCAAAATCTTATTTTCATTATTAATAGGTAGGGTTTGGATAGACTTTTGCATTTCATACCACACTTACATTTCTTTTCTGACACTTAACTGTTTTGAAACCCACATGTATTGAAGTCATGGACACAAGATGAAAAATAAAAGTTTCATGCACCAATTAGCCATTGTTCTTTCTGCCACTCCTGTGTTAAATGCATTTAGCTAAGCATGTCAAGATATACTTGACTACAATGCTGTTAATCAACTTGTGATGTCCATTACAAAAAAATCAACACTATACAATGATGTCTGATTGTTAGTGATTGTACTGCAGAGAATTTCCATAGCAATTTTAAAAAGAAAGAAATCCAAACAGAAGCCAATGAACATGGCATAAATCTGGGAAAGCCATCTCTCAATACATTACAAAACATGTCAACTAATTTGTAGACATTTACCTAGGCATCAGTCCTACTGAATTTGGTGGAACTTTCTTTCATATAAGACAGAAGAGAACTGCAGCTTCAGCTCCAATTTAGGGCAATAAATTTACATTCTAAGCCAGTGGTTCTCAACCTATGGGTCCCTAGGTGTTTGGCTCTACAACTCCCAGAAATCCCAGCCAGTTTACCAGCTGTTAGGAGTCCTGGGAGTTGAAGACCAAAACATCTGGGGACCCACAGGTTGAGAACCACTGTTTTAAGCTGGCTCAAGGTTGTGGGGGGGGGGTCCACAAAATCTATGTTCCTAATGTGTGCATCCAGCCAGCATGATATTCCAATTCATGCCATCATCTGGAGAGCAAACAAAGATCTTCTTGCTGGAGAGGAAATCATGGTGTCCCCATGGGAATGCTTCCTTTCCCTTTCTTCCTCTGCCCTGGTTTTGTTCAGCATTGATTCTCACCAGTGCATCTCACCAGATAATGCAGGATAAAAGATAATATTCCTTGGATTGGATTGATCTACAATCAGCAGATCTCTGTGAGCACCGTCCTAGCCTCTAGCCGTTTTCAAAGGTGCCTGTCTACGCTCTCAGCAGTGAATCGTTTCTCTTTCATCCCCGTACTGACTGAGATTAAATGGCTGTGCAGAAACAGCCTTAGACATGTGTAGTATATGTTCTAAAAATAAGAACTTGTGTTTTGTGTGAAATAATGAAAACCTATAGTGTGTATATTGCCTTAGGTTTTCATTTGCAGCAGCACAGTTGTCCCATGCTATGTTTTTTGTCAGTCACTTTGCAACAGGAGATGAAATGAAGGAATAGGAGAACCACTATATTGAAAAAACAAGCAAATAAAACCAAGCAAATTCATGTCTGTTTTTATTGTTGTTTTTATTGTTATTTTAAAGCTAATTGTATTGTTTTAATCTATTTCTGTAAACCGCTCCGAGCCAAACTGGGAGTAGCGGTGTTCCGTCCCCCAGGACGATGGTTTGCCTTACCTATTGGTCGTTTGTTTGTTTTCCCTCCTTTACATTTTGTTTGAGCCTCTGGCTGCAAAAGCCTAGGAAAAATGGCTTGGAATCTGCAAGAGCTGGCTGCAGTTTTCTTTGCAGTGATTGGTCAAAGAATGCAACATCTTAGGACCGCCCTTTTTACCAGGGTCTAGTCTCCATTTTGGAGCTTCATTCTGGCTATAGTCTTCCAACGTGCTGGAGCTGTGCAAGGCTAACTGGGACAAATCATCCTCAAAACCAGGCCAATCTAAGCCTATCCAAATTAGATAAGTATTGAATTATATTGATCTGGAATAGGAAATCTAGTTGGAGGAGCAGGGTTATTCTGTCGCTTCTAGAACTAATCTTTGCTGTAAAGATAGGGAAGGAAAGAGTTTCTCCTTCTAATATAGGCAGCGTGATTAGGGTATAGTGGTTTTATAATCACCTTTGCTTTCTGGAACCAGGGATAATTCTGTACCTAAAACCTATAGAAATTTGTTTCATTTTCTGCAACTTTAAGATCTGTGCCAGGTTTACAACCTTGTATGAATAAACATCCTTTTTTGAAGTTATCCAGACTCAGTCGTTCAATATTTTAGGACAGCTTATAGGGATTTGCAGTTCGCCCGGATAAAGGACAGCACGTTTCAGTTTTATAGTTTTTTTATTGTCCGGCGGACGGCACAGTTTTGAGGTAGATCAGCGGTTTTTCCGCTTGAGCTAGCTTGCACGGCTTATAGTTTTTTATAGTTTAGGAAGTTTAGTATAGGCCGCGGCTTTTCCGCCTGAGCTCAGTCTGCATACCTAAAGACTCTACCAGCGTCTGAGGCAGTGGAGCCCGCTCTCAGACCTGAAGGAGTCAAATAGTGGGGCTCTATTTCCTTGCTATTTGGCTCGCGTGTGCGCACGTGGCCCAGTGGCTTTCTGGGTTTGCACAGGCTGTGCAGTTCCCAGCAACGTCCAGGGCTCCCTCGGCGGTAGACCTCGAGCCGCGGAGCACCAGCGACAGTTCTTTGGCTGGCTCTGAGGCGTGAAGCCCACCAGAACCAGGCTAGAACCTGGACAGGCCTGGCAACGCTGCTGCGAGTTCGGCCGGAGCACTTGGCCGGCTTCGACCTGCCTCATCGTCCTGCGGTGGCGACCTGCCTCATCGTCCTGCGGTGGTGACCTGCCTCATCGCCTGGCGGTGGTGACCTGCCTCATCGTCCTGCGGTGGTGACCTGCCTCATCGTCCTGCGGTGGTGACCTGCCTCATCGTCCTGCGGTGGTGACCTGCCTCATCGCCTGGCGGTGGTGACCTGCCTCATCGTCCTGCGGTGGTGACCTGCCTCATCGTCCTGCGGTGGTGACCTGCCTCATCGTCCTGCGGTGGTGACCTCCTTTCACAGCGGGGAGGAGGCGTCTTTTCTCTCCTCCTTTCCAAAGCCAGCCTCGGTGCTCCTTCGGCGGCAGGCCTCGAGCCGCAGAGCACGAGGTGCTTGAAAATTTGGCGAAGTCGCCATTTTGGCAGTTTACGTCACTCGGGCAAGGGAGGTATCAAGTGGCAAGTTGCTGTCAGTTGGCATTTTGCAGCTTGCCCACTAAAATCTGGCGCCAAAGGTCACTATCTTTGTAAAGTATAGTTACTTAGTGATATATATTGCTATGGTTAAGTGTTGTGCATTGTATTATATATTGCATTTGCTTTTATTGTAAATTTACTTGCTGGTATGTTGTATTTGCTTTTGTTGTAAATTTACTTGCTATTAAGAATACATAATGTCTATGCAATTTCAAGATGATACAGATGGTATACCTCCTTCTGAGGCTGAAAGTAGGAATGAAAGGCCCCAAAGGATAAAGCACCCTTCAGCCAAGATGCTAGCCCATCTAATAGATGAAAAGGAGCTCCTCCATGTGAGGTTAGGTTCGGCATGGGAGCGAATTGTAACATTGATGGACAGAATTGAGAGCTTGGGTATTACAAGGGTGCCATCCATATTACAGACCGACCTTGAAGAGACCTTCGGTCTCTGGAGGGGTTTGGTGTCTAAGATAGTCCAGGTCCTCGAGCGCATTAACGCCAAGGATTCAGAGTTAGAAATAGTGTGTGTCTTAGCTGACACTAATGAGAAAGAAAATAAGGTGAGGGCAATTCTAGATGCCTTGGAATTTAGTTCTCCACCTGTTAATCTAAGGTCTGAGCCAAAAGGAAAGCAGTCTTCCTTATGCAGCCATGAGACCAATCTTTTAAAATCACCTGCTGTGGCACTTAGTCTTAAGTCCAACCGCTCTAGCCAGGTATCTAAACTAAGGGAGTGTGCATCATCTAAACATAGCCACTCTAGCAAGTCTTCTGCTGCTGGGAGTGCCATCTCTTCCCTAGCTGCCTTGCACATTAAGGAGGCTGCACGTCTGGAGCTAAAGAGCAAGGTAGCGGGGGCGGAGGCTGATGCTAAGGCAGCTGATCTCACCCTTCCCTTTAAAGAAGAAGAGCAACGACTGCAAATAGAACAGGCCCGTAGACAAAGCGAAATGCAAATAGAACAGGCCCGTAGACAAAGCGAAATGCAAATAGAACAGGCCCGTAGACAAAGCGAAATGCAAATGGAACAGGCCCAAAGGCAAGGTGAAATAGAAATGCTTAGAATAAGGATGGATGCTACTGCCAAAAAGGTAAGGGCTGAGACTTTGGCCAAGGCCCTAATTGAGCCACTCACAGAAGAAAATGTAAGTCAGTTGCCGAAGCAGGACCCTTCTTCCAAGGTGCTTGTGCATCTTAATAGCTTAAACAGCCAGTTTTCGGATGAGGAACAGGAAGACTTCTCTCCTTACCCAGAGCAGGGCCCCAAAGTCACTTTTGAGTTTCCTGCAGAGCAGAGCGTCATAGCGGGGAGCTCACCCTTGCCCGAGCTACCTGTGCCTCCTGCTAAATCCCTAGGTCAGTCAATCAGGGCCTCAAGGCCAAGTGCTAGTTGGCCCTTACAGACAGCTGCACAGGGAGCCACCGATTCGTCAGTGGTCGATGTCATCCCTCCAAGAGACCAAAGGTTGACGCAAGGTACACGGTGGGAGTCCACTCCACAACAGCAAACTCCTCAATTGTTCCCTTCGACGCCAGAGTCCCAGCTTGTCTCCATCATCAGAAGCCCCAGAAGAGATCTTAAGGACAAGGGTGTCGAAAAGTTTTCGGACAAGCCTGAGGAATTTCTTCTCTGGAAGGCCACCTTCCAGAGAGCAATCAGAGACTTAAAGTTATTGCCTGAGGAAGAACTGACTCTTCTGGCTGCATGGTTGGGCCCAGCCTCATCCTCACAAGTTAAGAAGATCTACGCAGCCCATGTAGCCGATCCCGACAAAGCCCTGGAAAAGGCCTGGGCCAGGTTGCAGCAGAGGTATGGGGCCAGCACAGAGATTGAAGCATCTCTTATGGACAAGCTCCAAAGGTTCCCAGCTTTGAAACTCAAAGACTTCAAACTCTTGTGGGACCTCAGCGATCTCCTTACGGAATTAGAGTCGGCCAAGGAGAATCCAGAACTGCCCGGTTTGAAGTGCCTCGATCAGCACCTGTCCCAGAGGCAGATCTTGACCAAGCTGCCCTTCACTTTGCAAGAACGCTGGGGACAGGAGGTCTTCAACTACAAGGAGGCCCACTCCCAGGCATACCCTCCATTTTCTCATTTGGTCCAGTTCATCACCAGGGCGGCCAGAGAAAGGAATGATCCGCAGACGGGCCTCCCCACCTTATACCAAGGGACCCATCCAGGGAAGGCATCTGAAGTGGACAAGAAACCACCTAGAGAGGCCAATAGACCTGTCAGCGTAAAGGCAGTCGAAACTCAACACAAGACTGATGAACCCAGGTCGGAGGTAAAAGAGTTGCTTTGCCCTATCCACCAAAAGCCTCACAGCTTGGCCAACTGCAGGGAGTTTAGTAGAAAGTCATACAAAGAGAGGCAACAGCTAGTTCAAAAGCAGGGAATCTGCTTTAGATGCTGTGGAGCAACTCCACACTTTGCGTCCAACTGCAAAGAGGACGTCAAATGCGCAAGGTGTAACAGCCTTAAGCATTGCACCGCGATGCACAACTCTGACGCTGTCTCCCGCGCCAAAGGGGACACGTTTTCCAAAGAAGGGTCATCTACTGAAGCCACCAACATGCAGACCGCGTCACGGATGCAGGAGGATGCCCCATCGGTCGCCTGTACTGAACTATGCTCTGACGTGCACCAGTTCAGAGTTTGTCATCCTATCTGCCTAGCGGATGTATATCCAGCCAAGAGCCCTTGGCTTAGAAAGAGACTCTATGTGGCCCTGGATTCACAGAGCGACGCCTCCCTGGCTACTCCAGAGTTCTTCCGCATGTTTGACCTTAAAACCAAGATGGTTGACTACACTATGACTACGTGTGCAGGAAAAAAGAAGTTGCAGGGTCGCATAGCATCTGGCTTTGTTGTCTCCTCTTGCGACCAGAAGAGGCAGTTCAAGTTGCCAGACCTGATTGAGTGTTCCTCCATCCCTCGGAACAAAAAACAAATTGTAACTAGAGAAGTTGTGGAGGCTCATCCACATTTGCGACGATTAAAGAATGCCATACCTGCTTTCCGTCCAGATGTGGACATTGCCCTTCTGCTTGGTGCGGACTGTCCGAACTTGTTCTATGTGAACGACCAAGTTAAGGGACCTCCAGGGGCGCCCATTGCTCAGCTGCTACCACTAGGCTGGACAGTTACAGGCCCAGTGTGCATAAACAAGATGCACCCACCATCGTCGTTGGATTCCAATCAAGCACAGGTGCTTAAAGGTGGACGTCCTACACTTGTGCGCAGTTGCCTAAGTCACATCTCAGTCTACTGCCAAGCAATAACTCCAGAGTATTCCTCCATCTTCAAAGTCTCTGAGAGAGACGAAGCCACAGCGCTCTCGAAAGATGAGCAAAGGTTTTCGGACATTATGAATGCTCAAGTCTCACGAAGTGCAGAGGTGAAAGCCTGCAAATCAACCACAGAAATCAAGATGGGCCAAAGATCTTGCCTGGAACCACACCGTTTTGAATGTTTTTCGGAGTGGCACAGTCTTCTTAGAGCAGTTGCTAGGCTTATACATCGTTTAGCTTGCAAAGATAGTGAGCCTTTACAGGTCCAGGATATGATAAAGGCTAAGAGCGTCATATTCAAGTCAGTACAGAGATCTGCTTTCAAGCAGGAAATAGCTAGGCTAGAGCAAGGGCTCAACATCCCTAATCAAAGTCTTCTAAATGAGTTAAACCCATTTCTAGACAAGGAGGGTATTTTGAGAGTTGGAGGAAGGTTAGCCAAAGCTAAACTCAAGGCGTGCATAAAAAACCCCATCATCATACCCCCTAATAGTCACACTGCATTGCTGCTCGTTCGGCATCACCATGAAAGGATCCATCATCAGGGTAGAACTCTAACTGAGGCAGCCCTTAGAAATGAAGGTCTGTGGGTAGTTAATGCCAAAAGGTTGGTCAACAGTTGTATTTTCAAATGTGTTAAATGCAGGCGCCTTAGGCGAAACTGTCAAAGTCAGTTGATGGCAGAACTACCTCAGGATAGGACTTTGACAGACCCACCCTTTTCCCATGTGGGAATCGATGTGTTTGGTCCTTGGGAGGTTGTCACTAGGAAAACCAGGGGTGGTGTTGTAAATAACAAGAGGTGGGCAGTTTTGTTTACTTGTTTAGTAATACGAGCTGTCCATATAGAAGTCATAGAAGGGATGGACACTTCATCATTTTTAAACGCATTAAAAAGGTTCATAGCCCTCAGAGGGCCAATTAAGTCAATTCGGTCGGACTGTGGCACCAATTTTGTAGGTGCGACCAAAGAACTCAATTGTGTGTCTAGGTTTGGGAGAGACATAAAGGTTCAGAACTTTACGAATACTGAACAAATTATGTGGACTTTCAATGTTCCTCACGCCTCCCACATGGGTGGTGTTTGGGAGAGGATGATTGGTATTAGTCGCAAAATCCTTAATGCCATGTTTTTGAGTCATAGGTCATTGACGCATGATGTTTTGGTGACACTTATGGCGGAAGTTACCGCAATTATCAACAACCGGCCGCTGGTTCCCCTTACCAGTGACCCTGAGAACTTACAACCACTGACTCCTGCACTTATTTTGACACAAAAGGTGCCAGGATGGAAGGACGTCATGTTGCCAGTTCCGGACGGAACTCACCGTGCCCTGTGGAAACAGGTGCAGTCCTTGGCCAACCACTTTTGGAAAAGGTGGAAAGCTGAGTACTTAAGCCAGCTTCAAGCTAGAAGAATCTGGCAAAGCCCACAGGACAACATTGAGGTTAACAACGTTGTGTTGTTAAAGGACAAAGACTTGCCCCGCCATGCGTGGCCCATGGGCATTGTATTAAAGACCTTTCCTTGCCCGGACGGTAAGGTCAGGAAAGTTCAATTAAAGACTTGCAACAGAGGCAAAGTGTCCATTTTGGACAGACCAATTAGTGACCTCGTGTTGCTTATTGGAGATGTTTAAAGTTCTAGTGTTTGTATTGTTGTGTATACAAAGGTGTTTGTATGTTTTTGATTGGTAAATTCCCATATCCTGGGAATTTAGCGGGGAGTGTTCCGTCCCCCAGGACGATGGTTTGCCTTACCTATTGGTCGTTTGTTTGTTTTCCCTCCTTTACATTTTGTTTGAGCCTCTGGCTGCAAAAGCCTAGGAAAAATGGCTTGGAATCTGCAAGAGCTGGCTGCAGTTTTCTTTGCAGTGATTGGTCAAAGAATGCAACATCTTAGGACCGCCCTTTTTACCAGGGTCTAGTCTCCATTTTGGAGCTTCATTCTGGCTATAGTCTTCCAACGTGCTGGAGCTGTGCAAGGCTAACTGGGACAAATCATCCTCAAAACCAGGCCAATCTAAGCCTATCCAAATTAGATAAGTATTGAATTATATTGATCTGGAATAGGAAATCTAGTTGGAGGAGCAGGGTTATTCTGTCGCTTCTAGAACTAATCTTTGCTGTAAAGATAGGGAAGGAAAGAGTTTCTCCTTCTAATATAGGCAGCGTGATTAGGGTATAGTGGTTTTATAATCACCTTTGCTTTCTGGAACCAGGGATAATTCTGTACCTAAAACCTATAGAAATTTGTTTCATTTTCTGCAACTTTAAGATCTGTGCCAGGTTTACAACCTTGTATGAATAAACATCCTTTTTTGAAGTTATCCAGACTCAGTCGTTCAATATTTTAGGACAGCTTATAGGGATTTGCAGTTCGCCCGGATAAAGGACAGCACGTTTCAGTTTTATAGTTTTTTTATTGTCCGGCGGACGGCACAAGCGGTATACAAGTCTAATAAATAAATAAATAAAACCAAGCCAGTTCTAACAAAGCTGAACAGAAAGCCCCTTTGCATCCATCAGAAATAATTAAGAGTTACGAAAGGGAAGACAAGTGTATATTCCTGATTTATGATCCTATTTGTTTTTCAAAAGCAGTCCCTTCTCATAACATTCAGTAAGATCTCAGATCTGTGAAGCTGATTTAGTATTGTCTGAATGCTGCTTTGGATACTAGAACAAAGTGGTGGCCTCTGCTGCAGAATGGTGCTAATGCTAAACTGTTTTCTTCCCCCTAGTGGTTCAGAGAAATTCTATATAAGGTATACCTGCAGAGAATTAAGTGAAACTAAAATGATGGAGAGAAAAGGAAATCTGTTTTGGGGGAAGGTAATTTCTTGACCCTATGCCCTCTCCTCTCCAATTGCTAATAAGAAAAGATGATAGACTTTTCCTTTGTTGGGAAATTTTAAATCAGAGTTTAGATGCCTACTTGGCTGGGATATGCTAACACTGGATTTTTTCACTAGCAGCAGGTTGGATTAGATGATCTTTGGAATTGCTTCCAGCTCTATACTTTAGAACTGCAGTCATTATAAATGACAGCTACAATGATGATGATAACAGGTTCAGAATGATATTTTATAGTTCCCTGGAAGCTTTGGACATGAATTACTCAATTACTCCTGGAGTTGACATAATTAATGGCAAAAAAGGGCATTGGCAACTAGGTTGACCTATAGGACTACAAAGCAAGACTTTAGGGAAATGCATCTTTTGTCCTGTCCTATAGAAAGTTATTGTGGATATTTCCTTATCATCTGTACAGGCAAGCAATTTTTATTTGTCTTTTAACAAACATGCACACATCACCAGTGTCAGGAAAGTGTGTCGTTCCAGTGGGATCACTTTTCTTTGTTTTGTAAGCATATACAGGATGCCAACTGGTTTGGCCTCTAAATGTTAATTTTCCTGGACTGCCAATATGTTTCCTTTCAGTGAGAGGGATCGGTGTTGGTGCAATCTCCGATAACAGCTATTGTTTTAAGATCAATAGTAGTCCACTTGGAAAATGAGTGCCTTTTCTACATACAATGACAATCCAATTTCCATTAAGCTAGTGTCAGTATGGGTCAGATTTTTCAGATTGCTTGCTTCAAAGACATCGCTATGTTTTGTGACTATATTCAGCAAAAGCCCTATAGTACATTATACTATTGCTGTGTCTTTGGAAATAGATGATGATGATAATAACATGATTTGTCTGACTTTCTACTCCTATGCATAAAGAAAAGAGTAACTAGAATATGGTTAAAATTGCAATGTACAAATACTTAAAATCACAAATGACATCTCTAAAATGACAAAAATCACAATGTGAGGATTTTCTAAAATACAGTAAAAGCATTAAAAAGCACAGATCAAAGAAATGATAAATACTTGTTCATTCCCCAAGAACATGTATAAATAGATGTCTTCTGTTAGATATCTAATGGAAGTCCTAAAACTGGAATGACATATATGTCAGCTTTCCTGACCATGTTACTCTGAAGCAACATATTAACATTTTCCCCACCAGTTTGAGTGGTTTTGCAGATGTTTTCCCCAACTGTGTGCTTTTGTGGCTGATTGCCATTTAAAAGTATGCATATTTTGCCTGACATTTGCATACAATGAACATGAAACAAAGATTGCTCAGTCAATGTGCAAGGCTAACTTAAAACATATTTTATCATATGAACAAGTTGCAGAACACTTAACTATATTTTAATATTTCTTTTCATGGGGTAGGAGAATCTACATGACAGAGCTACTTACTGAACACAAAATGCTGCCATTATTTCTGGGAAGACCTTGGTTATTTGAGGGTTTTATTTAGAAACAGTATACAAATTTTAAAAATTTGTACAAGGAACTTGGAATATGCACATTGTTGCTGTATATCTTCAAGTCATTTCTGACTTACGGTGATCCTATCATGAGCAAAATTTGTTCAGAGTGGATTTTCCTTTTCCTTCCACTGTGGTTGAGAGCATGTGCTGTCCAGGATCACACAGTGGGTTTCCATGGCTGAGCAAAGATCTGAACCCCGGTGTCCAGAGTCACAGCCCAATACTCAAATCACTACATCACACTGGCTCTGTATATTGGTATCAATATCTATGCCATCCATGATGATAGGAGCCCCCAATGGTGCAATGGGTTAAACCTTTGTGTTGGCAGGATTGTTTACCAAAACGTCAGCGGTTTGAATCTGGGGAGTGGGGTGAGCTCCCTTCTGTCAGCTCCAGCTTCCCATGCGGGGACATGAGAGAAGCCTTCCACAGGATGGTAAAACATCCAGATGTCTCCTGGACAACATCCTTGCAGACGGCCAATTCTCTTACACTAGAAGCGACTTGCAGTTTCTCAAGTCGCTCCTGACATTAAAAAAAACCCCATTCATAGGTATTCATAGTTTGTTTATATCATTATTTCGGATGTTCTAAAACTGAAAGAGTGAGGAAGATTGTTGCTCCACAGCATCAGAGCTTGTGATTCCTATGCTGGAAGAAGAATGCTTAGGCTATAGTTCCAGGAATTGCATGGTTGCACATCTTGGGGAGGACTTGGGTCATCATGAATCTTTATAAGACGGTTCTACATTTCACTTTTTTTCCTATATTTTATTTCCAAATATGCTGTAAGGGTGAAAGGCAATTGTAGGTAATTTCTGTAAGCAAACCTGAATAGTACTTTTGCAGTTGAGGGCTCAAAAATTAGTATCTATTCACTTTGATAAATATTCAGTTTTGACTTACAACATGCAGTTATGTAAATTGGTTGTATTCAAAGATATTTTTGAAGCAATTTTTCAGTCACATTCCCATTCTCAGAAATGATTTCTCAATGTGGTGTTCAAGGTGTCCTAACTGGGCAAAACCATATCATTATTAAACTATAATAGTCTGAGGAAGTCGTTTTACTTAAAAGTCAACAGTTACGTCTTGGAACAGGATTTTCTGTCTTCTTTGCTGCTATTTTTTCAATAGACAAATATTGGAGCCTCAGCTATGAGACACATAAAGGTTTGGAAAAAGATTAATTGCTACTATTCTTAATAACAGTAGCACAAGAATGCAATTTGGTGCTACTTACACAAGCAAATTTGTTCATGCAGGTTGAGTGAAAGTTGAACAAACACAATAAGTTAGCACAAGAAAATGAATACAACAAAAGACAAAACCAAGCAATCAACCAGGCAAACTTTGTTTTGCTTTGCTTTCTTGTAATAGCATGGCCTTTGGTCATATAGCATGAGTGTTAAGTTAAATTCAGACAAATATGTAAGGTTGGCAAGTACAAACTTTTACAAATGGCAAAATCTCTTCAAATTATTGAAAGGGTTCCAAGTGGTAATATAAAATACATTTGTTTTCAATTATTTTGAAGCCAATATTTCTGTGTAAGAATATTTAATGTTAAACGAGTATTTCTGTCTTTTAAATATACTACTGAATATGTTCCTGGACTTTGTGTGGATGCAGATATTTGTGTATAATAGGAAACCATATTAAAATGAAGGACTTATGACCCAAAATGACAATAAAATCTCACTGGAAGAAAATGCTTGGAGATGACATATTTTGTCAGATGTGGATAAATAAAACCATAGGTACTAGTCTTATAGATACAGGGATCATACTGTACTCAGTTATAGCATTTCAATTTCACTTTAACTGCCATAGCGGCATGTTGTAGAATCCTGAGATTAGTACGTAGTTTGGGGAGGCACTAAAGAATTCTAAATAACTTTACCCTAAATTTCAAATCCCAGGATCCCATAGGTTGGAATCAGGACAGTTAACATGGAATGTGTATTTCTAGGCACAAATATTACTGCAGATGCAGACTGCAGCCAGGAAATTTAAAGATGTTTACTTCTTGGGAGGAGAACAATGACCAATCTTGATAAAACAGTGAAGAGTAGAGACATCACACTGGCAATGAAGGTCCACATAGTTAAAGCAATGGTGTTCCCTGTAGTAACCTATGGATGCGAGAGCTGGACCATAAGGAAGGCTGAGCAAAGGCTTTTGAACTGTGGTTTTGGGAGGACAATTCTGAGAGTGCCTTGGACCGCAAGAAGATCCAACCAGTCTATACTCCAGGGAATAATGCCTGACTGCTCACTGGAGGGAAGGATATTAGAGGCAAAGATGAAGTACTTTGGCCACATCATGAGAAGAGAGGAAAGTTTGGAGAAGAGAATGATGGTGGGGGAAATGGAAGGAAAAAGGAAGAGGCGTTGACCAAGGGAAAGATGGATGGATGGAATCCTTGAAGAGACTGGCTTGACCTTGAAGGAGCTGGTGACATCGGCTGACAGGGAGCTCTGGTGTGGGCTGGTCCATGAAGTCACTAAGAGTCAGAAGTGACTGAATGAATAAACAACAACAAACATGGAATTGAAGTGCTAAAACTATCTAGTGTAGCAAAGGAAAGGACTTTTTCCCACTGATGCATTGCACCCCGGGTCTATCTCACACAAGTGGGAATCATGTTCTATATGGACATCCAACCTATTTTTCCATTGTGAAATATCATCCCATAACTGCAAGAACCAAGATCTATGATTGCTGGACTTTTGTACCTTGTTGCACAACATATCTTACACCACATTTCTTCGATGTACACAATGTTTTCTTGGAACTGCACCACAATTGCATGTCTTCTATAAGTGCCTATTTGGTACTAAATGAAGTTTTTCTTCAATAGCTTTCAGCAAGTGTCATTGTATTTAACCAACCTTTGAACAAGGTATCCCTCTTATAAGAACTCATAGGGTCCAGATGTACTTTACTAGCCAACATTATACCCACACTGACAACAGACTGCATGTAATATGATCATGATTCTCTCATACAGCACAATAAAGTGTTCTCGTTTTATGTATATAATCATGAGAATCACTTAGCAAATTTAAGTACAAAGCCAATTTTGAGTTGTTATCTATAGTTTCACTGTATGTATTTTCTGAACATTTTTGGAGACAACAATCATGTTTAAAGTACTAATCTTATTGAGGAAAAAACCTCAAACATCATCCAGTGTTATAGTGTTACTGAAGAATCAGAAAAAGGTGGATAATTGCCTTGTTGTTATGTAAATGTGCCGTAAAAGAAGTCAGAACTTTGTATTATGGTGCCATGTCAAAATGAATAAGATTATCAGAGCTTACCTCAGTTTCTGTTTCTTTCTTTAAAACAGCCAAACTACTAAAATATAACTACGAAGGCTATTGTCATCCTTTTAGAAACAGGGATGCACTTGGGATTCTGTCAAAACTGTGACTGCAACACTGCAAGGTATTTGTGAATAATTTTGATTCATTTTTCTCCTCTTGGGACTGAGCTAAGAAGTAATGGCTTTTGGTTAAGCTGCTGGGTTATTTCCAGGCATTAGGAAGGCCACAGGATGAAATATCATGATGCCTGGGGAAGAAAGTTATTTTTCTGACCTTGGTACTCCATTGGAGCTAAGGTTATCTGGATCCAACTGACAGGTGTTTGGCAGAACTCCAAAGGTCATCGTCCAACTCCCTCAAGACTATTTTCAGCAAAGAGAACATCCCTGCTGGTTCAGACTTGACTACTGAACTCAGGCTTCATGCAGGGGCTGGCAACTTAAATGATTTATTTACAAGGTTAGATACACTTCCCTAGTTTGGTTCCTAACCCAAGCTGATATTGGGATTATTCCTTTGGTAAGAGAGAAAAAAGGGGACTGCGCAGAGTTAAGTCACAGTGCCTGAACATAGTAGGTGTGCTAAATTCTTTAAATTTAATGTGGGTGAATAGGAATAAGAGTTGCATGCCAATTGCAATACGCACACTTCTGCTGAATGGCAATATTGCAAAAATAAATGTGCAACCCAATGAATAGCTCAATACACAGAGAAATGTACATCTGCATGCAGAATATGCATAAGATTATGGCCATTATGTACATATATAATAGGAAAGTTTGTGTCCAGTAGCAAACCAACAACATTGTGTGCATTTTGCAATTATTTCCAATAGCAACTGAAGCACATTTTAAGTCTGTACTGCAGTTTGTTCATTTTCTCATAAAATTGTTGGGCCTCTGGTCTATCACTTGACCTAGAAAGCTTTAAAAGCATCTAAAAGATTTCCAACTACAGTTTGGCCCCTGTATCCACAGGGAATCCATTCTAAGATCCCCTAAGACTGTTAATAATAGCAATAAATGTAAGGTGTGCCACTACAAATGTGAAATTCTAAAATCTTTAGCTATTTGAAAGAAAAATGTTGCTAAGCTGCCATGCCACTTTCCCCAACTGAATATTAAATAATTTTAAGACTACATTTTTGAAACTCAAGATGCAGAAGCAAAGTTACAAATAACACTAAGCATGGGGCTGGGAAGATCTGGGTATTCTTTTACAGCAGAGAGGTTTAACAAGCTGGCTTCATCTCTGGGGAACTTTATGTTGTTGATCAATATTTTGAGTCAATTCCTTCACACTGTTCCCATCAAGAGACTTGCCAGTGTACTGTCACCACTGAAAGTGAGGCAAGTTTGCTTGTTCTCTCTCTAGTTTGTGTGATCTTCTGAGGGGTTTGGGGGTTGAATTCATGGATAAAAGCCTTAAAGTGTAAAGTCAGCCTTTGACAGATGACAATCATGGTGCAGCAAGCTAAAAATAAGCCATGGATGCTCAAAGAAGAGCCTGACAACCTCTCCTTTCTGTTCTTTTCTCACCCTCTTTTAAGATATAACATCTATCATACCAACATACAAACATAAATTTGAGGCATTTTACAAATTTGCAACCCCAACTTATAAGAAGAAAAAGAAAAAAGAAAAGCCCAACTCCCCTGCTAGTATTGTTTTCCTAAGTTCTGCAGGGTACCAGCTGAATGTTTTCTTTACTCAGTAGTCTGTGGGAGATGTCATAGGAAAGCTCCTCTGAAGAAATATAGAGAGTTATGTTTTACAGATTGATTATAGAGTTTGATGAAAGACAAATCAACTATGCAGAACCTCATGGTAGCTCTAATTAGTCCTCATCATAGCAGTAGTCATTGGGTGGCCTGACTAGTATCTTGTAAGTGATGCTATTAAAAGAAAATTAATTTAATTGCATGTTATCAATGTAACAATTTTAATGGCAATCATAACAATAAAAGAAAACCCAGATTCAAACAGTCCTAAGACCTACATGGTTCACCTGCTAGAAAACCCATCCTTGTTCAAACAATCTCCCTTGGAAACTGGAAATAATATGGAATACATCATAAAGTGAGTAGCCCAATCCTCTGTGAATTTTTCCAATCTACTTGTAAAGCCATCTGAGTTGGTAACCAAAATGGCATCTTTTGATACAGAACTGCTTCTTGATATACATGCTAAAAACATAGAGCTTATATAAACATACATACATACATTCTCCTGTTCTCATCTATTGATAATTATTTTGTATCTCTCCCCTACACACAATGCCCACTAGCTGTGATGGGGAAGTGTATACAATAAGGGGATGATGACAACATGGTGAGACACATTTGATTATATTAAAGGAGTAGTTTCATTGACAGTTGATTATTTCATACGTGTGACACATACAGTGTGTAGAGTCACACTTATCCAACATTCGCTTATCCAACGTTTTGGATTATCCAATGCATTTTTGTAGTCAATGTTTTCAATATATCATGATATTTTGGTGCTAAATTCGTAAATACAGTAATTACTGTGTAGCATTACTGCATATTGAACTACTTTTTCTGTCAAATTTGTTGTATAACATGATGTTTTGGTGCTTAATTTGTAAAATCATAACCTAATTTGATGTTTAATAGGCTTCTCCTTAATCTCTCCTTATTATCCAACATATTTGCTTATCCAATGTTCTGCCGGCCCGTTTATGTTGGATAAATGAGACTCTACTGTAGTTCCATTTGATGTATTAAAACTAAAATTTCCCTATTTTTTAATTTTAATGCATTATGACCCCATATCTATGGGGGACATAGACCCAAACTTCAGGTGGCTATGCAAAATTGTGGACAAAAGTTAATCCCATGGAAATGAAAGACTTCTGGAACAAGAATACCATAGAGTTGTAGGGAAGGATCTAGAAACTGCCTAGAAACTCCCTATTTTGTTGGATAGGAATAGATGAAGCCACAGCGTCTGGTCCCAGGAATATGGGGGTCATACCATATTATTATATCCTTCAAGAATGTGAAATGTTCTTGACCAAGGATCCAAGGACTCTTGTTTCAATTTGGCTATAATTACTGATGGATAATGTTGCCTGTGAATAAATGAACTGCTTTCCATAAAGTGGCTAGAGCTACTTAACTAGAGTAAAGAACATTTCAAGGGTAATGTGAAATAATGTAGAGCCACTGTGAGAAACTGTGTTCTAAGAAATGGCTATAAAAATGAAGGACTCAAAATATTACTGCCATCACACCTTGAAAAAGCAGAATTGACTATGGCTATCGACTTATTTTTCAGCCACTAACATCTAAATTATAGAACGCTGTCCATGCCTTGTGCAAGATTCCAGGATTCTTTTCAGCTATATTATTGAACCTGTTATTAAAACACAAATGACGTTTAATATGACCATAAGTGAAACAGAGGAGTATTTCTCCCTCTTCCCCCAGCTACAGTAATCTACATTACATAGTAGTGAGTATGCAATTCCTTTCTAATTTTGGTCTCAAAAGAAGCAAGTAATTTTAGCATTTTGGTTTTCACTATGAAGAAGTGTTTTAGAAGTTTTAAAATACTGTTTAAAGGATTTATTCTGTGGTAAAAATAGATATAGTTTTTGTAGTATTTGTGATGCATAAAATAGCATTTTCATCACCATAACTGGAGCTCCTGGTGGCGCAGTGGGTTAAACCCTTGTGCTGGCAGGGCTGATGACTTGAAGTTTGGGTTGCTGACCTGAAGGTTGCCGGTTTGAATCCAGCCTGAGGAGAGCACGGATGATCTCCCTTTATCAGCTCCATGCAAGACATGAGAGAAGCCTCCTGCAATTTCTCAAGTCACTCCTGAAACAAAACAAAATCATCATAATTTATTAATACACTGCTGTTATACAATAATAGTAGTAATCATAATATTTAATATCATCAAAACCTTTTAATTTTATGATTTAATATTATAAAATACTATATATTGTTAAATTATGTGTAAATTATAATTTTATTTGAAATAATAGTAGTCATTATTTGAATAATAGTATTATATTCAGACATGTTCGCTTATTTTTTGTGGTGACAACAGCATTTTTTATGCAGGAAAAAAATATTTATGTGGAAAAAAATCTTGAAAAGAAATTTTGTTTCTTACATACAAAGCTCATGTGTGACTTTTCTGCAGAATAAGATTTCCCAACCAACATTTAAGACCCATATTTTTCAACTATATTTCTTATATTTTAACATTATTTCAATATCTTCCCAGCAAGGATTTTTTAAGATGTTATATACCACTGAGTATATTTTTCTTTCATTGCTATTTTTTTTAAAAAAAAATAGTGTCAGAAACTTGAGAACATGCTGGAAGTCGCTTCTGGTGTGAGAGAATTGGCTGTTTACAGAGATGTTGCCCAGAGGATGCTGGGATGTGTTAGTGGGAAGGCTTCGCTCATGTCCTACAAGCTAGAGCTGACAGACGGGAGCTTATCCAGTTCACGGACTCAAACTGGCAACCCTCAGGTCAGCAACCCAACCTAACTTGATCTTGTGCAGTTCAGCTTGCACAAGGGTTTCACCCATTGTGCCACTGTGGCTGTTAAATATAGTAGAGTCTCACTTATCAAACATAAACGGGCAGGCAGAACGTTGGATAAGTGAATATGTTGGATAATAAGGAGGCATTAAGGAAAAGCCTATTAAACATCAAATTAGTTTATGATTTTACAAATCAAGCACCAAAACATCATGTAGTTCAATAAGCAGTAATGCTATGTAGTAATTACTGTATTTACGAATTTAGCACCAAAATATCACGATATATTGAAAACATTGACTACAAAAATACATTGGATAATCCAGAATGTTGGATAAGTGAGACTCTACTGTAATAGCAAGAATATGTTGATTGATTTACTGACTTAAGAATGTATCTTAGGCTAGATCTACACTGCCATGTAATCCAGTTTATGAATGAAGATTAACTACATTGGAGTGGATTATCTGGCAGTGTAGACTCATAATCCATCTGAAAGTAGTTAATCTGCAAATTATATGGCAGTGTATAGATCCAGCCAAGATCCATTTTCAGAATGCAGATTAACGGCACTGAAATGGATTATATGAGTCTACACTGCCAGATAATTCCGTTCAATGCAGTTAATCTGTATTTTGAAACAGAATTGTATGGCATTGTAGATCTAGTCTCAGTTTGTTTCTTTGTCCATACTAAGTCCCAAACAAGTTTGCAGTAATGCTGCTAAAGTACTTCTACTAGTACACATAGAAACACACATGCACACACATATACAGCAAGAGAGAGTGTGAAACAAATACTAAGGAAAGCAGATAAAAATAAGTCAGAAAATCAAGGGAGACAAATAGTTTGCATTTTGCGTGGTCTGTGACAACGTGGAGACTATAGATGTGAAAACATCTCAGAGAGCAGTTTTTGCATATATTCAAGTTTCTTTTTTAATGGTACCATAATAAAATTTGCAGCAAAAAAGGGAAATAAAATTAATATTCGCAGTCCTAAGACTCCTCTTTAAAAAGAGGAAGTCTTCACTCAAGGGATTGAGGTGCAACAGGGTCACCCCTAACATGGGACAAGATAAGCCTGATGGATCAGGTGGCAGAGTGGAAGAGTGATAGCAGCATGTGGCAGCTGCTGCTTGCCTTCCTGTTCAGCCAGTTTTCCCTTTCTCCTTCATTTCACTTTCTCTTCTGTCTTCCTGTCTGTTGCCTCATATGTCCCACCCACCTGCTCTGTTCTTTCCTTACCCATTTGTTGACTCTCCTTCCCATCTTTAGTTTCCTTCTGCCCACTTCCCCCACACATTGCCATTTTCTCCTCTCACTCATATTTTCTCTCCTCCTGGTTTGCTCTCTTCCACACATTGTCATTTCTCTCCTCATTTTCTAGCCAGCTGTCCCGCCCATCCTGCTCATTTGTACCACCCATCTGTTTTCTTGTTTTCCCTCCAATATTGGCTTGCTCTTTTGTTCCCCTATCTACTTTTCTGCTATTTCTTCTCAATTACCCAGTGAGAAATTCAGGTCAGGGTTTCACATTCAAAATGCAGTTCTAATTTTCTGGCATGATTCTTGATTTAAAATACACAGAATTTTCTGAATTACACTGAAAATATTAAGGCAACTGGCAGACTACCTAGTGCATTCATTGCAAAGTTTCCAATAATAATAATAATAATAATAATAATAATAATAATAATAATAATAATAATAATAATAATAGACAAAATTACGATCTGCCAACTGCAAAAGACCACCCTACTGGGATTTGCGCGCATCATCCAAAATACATCACACAGTCCTAAATGCTTGGGAAGCATTCGACTTGTGATTTTGTGATATGAAATCCAGCATATCTATCTTGTTTGCTGTGTCATACAATGTCGTTGTGTCAATAATAATAATAATAATAATAATAATAATAATAATAATAATATAATACCATAGCACCTAATATTATGTATACTCTTGTGGCACAACTTTAAAAAAGGAAAGAGAAAAAAAATAATTCCAAAAATACATTTAAAGCTATTTGAAAGACAGAAGATCTTAAAATGCTGAGGGCCTTAAATCTTGGACTAGATAGATAGCATACGTGAATTCCTCTTGAACTCAAGCTAGTGCATCTTTGATGTATTTTTGAGACAGATGTGCTTTGAGCTGAAGTTAGGCTTCAAAGGGAAATAAGTGTTCAATAGGAAACAGTTTTTTTCTCATTCAGAGCTGAGTATAGAAGTGTCAGTTTTTACTGAACTAACAAAAATGGCCTGTAAGGCAGTCGATAGGTGCAGGCTAGACATAAATGGTTGAAGGTTTAGATCAAATGGATTTGAAAGATCCCTTGTTTACCAGTACCAAAGTCATGCTTATGGGAAACTTTTCAAGTTCTGAAGTCCAAGATCGGAATTCCAACATTGGGTCAATGTTTTCAGTCTACTGCCATCTAGATTAAAACAATGTGGTACGATCAGACTTCATTTGGAGTACTGTGTCCATAACTTAAAAAGACTACAATATAGGGATATTGATTAGCTGAAACATGTCATTATTACTCCTATGGTGTAGTTGAAACTCTGCCCCCGCCATCTTCCCTTTCAAATAGTGGAAAGAAACCCTGAATGCAGGCTGAAACTGCTCTGAAAGACTTTACACTGGCACAATCATTGCCCTGATCATTGCTAACGGGTGTCTACTGGGTTTTTGAATAATAATAATTATTATTATTACTTGTGGATTGAGGTGGGTTACAGAAAAATTAAATTAAAACACATAAACATTGTAAAAATACCACAATACACATATTAAAATGTATTTCTATAAAATATACATATTAAAGCGTACACAAAATGTAGATTAAACAAAGGATACATAGAATCATAGAGTTGGAAGAGACCTCATGGGCCATCCAGTCCAACCCCCTGCCAAGAAGCAGGAAAATCACATTCAAAGCACCCTCGACAGATGGCCATCCAGCCTCTGCTTAAACGCCTCCAAATAAGGCTCTGGGGGAGAGAGTTCCACTGCCGAACAGTCTCACAGTGAGGAAGTTCTTCATAATGTTCAGGTGAAATCTCCTTTCCTGTAGTTTGAAGCCATTGTTCCGTGTCCTAGTCTGCAGGGCAGCAGAAAACAAGCTTGCTCCCTCCTCCCTGTGACTTCCTCTCACATATTTGTACATGGCTATCATGTCTCCTCTCAGCCTTCTCTTCTGCAGGCTAAACATGCCCAGTTCTTTAAGCGGCTCCTCATAGGGCTTGTTTTCCAGGCCCTTGATCATTTTAGTCACCCTCGTCTGGACGCTTTCCAGCTTGTCAACATCTCCCTTCAACTGTGGTGCCCAGAATTGGACACAGTATTCCAGGTGTGGTTTGACCAAGGCAGAATAGAGGGGTAACATGACTTCCCTGGATCTAGACATTATACTCCTATTTATGCAGGCCAAAATCCCATTGGCTTTTTTTGCCACCGCATCGCATTGTTGGCTCATGTTTAACTTGTCCACAAGGACTCCAAGATCTTTTTCAAACGTTCTGTTGTCAAGCCAGGCGTCCCCCATTCTGCATTTCGTTTCTTTTCTGTCTAAATGGAGTATCTTGCATTTGTCCCTGTTGAAGTTCATTTTGTTAGGTTTGGCCCATCTATCTAATCTGTTAAGATTGTTTTGGATTCTGCTCCTGTCTTCTGGAGTATTAGCTATCCTTCCCAATGAATTAATGTTTAAAATTCATGTTTAAAAACTGTCCAGGTAGGCCAGCCAGAAGAAATAGGTCTTTAGATGGTTTTTAAATTTTGACAGTTCATTGAACCTCTTCCAGCAGGTTGTTCCACAGTTGTGGGGCGGCTGATAAAAAGATCCTCTGAGGGTCAGTTGCCAGTTGGGTTCTGGCAGGCTGGAGTAATCACCCCCTAGAGAACCTCAGTGTGGGGTAAATAGTATGGGAGAAGGTGATCCTTCTTCCACCCTTTAAAACAGGGCTGGGAGACTACACTGCTTCAGATGCTTTTGATCTCCAAATGTGTTTTGACATAGTCAGCTTAATCAAAGGTGAGTAACAATATTTGTGTTCTAACAACATCTGGAGGAATACAATTGCTTTTTCTTGTTAATCTAGGGCCATAAGTACTACTGATTCTGGCTAGAATTTGTTGGCACCCATAACATTTTTCAGCTTTCTCCTACTTGGCATCTTTCAGCAAATTTTGGAAATTCCCCATAATTTATAAGCAAGAAGAAGGTCACAGTGTCTTTTTACACACTGTGACCAGACATGTAGATCTTCAGTTCTATTATTTTTGCATGAAGAAATAAATAATAGAAAAACTTTTCTCTTTGATAGATGTCATTATTGTCATGCATTTTCTCTATCTATCTATCTATCTATCTATCTATCTATCTATCTATCTATCTATCTATCTATCTATCTATCTATCTTGGGGGCTTTTCTACACAAATCCCAATTTTTAAGGAGAAATCAGTCTTTTGTTGAAAATTGCTGTATTGTTCATGTAAATATTGAACAAAATGTTCACAGATATAAAAAACCTGTGCAGCTGGCCAGTTTTGGACAAAGTATAGCAATGGAGTCAACCCCCCCCCCCTTCCTATTGCTGAGGACAATAATATTAGTGAATATTTCTTACATCTCCAATTGCAGTTTTAAATACACTGAAAATTTTCAAACTGTTAATGGTTTAGTATTTGAATTTACTTAAAGCAGCATAGAATGACATAGAAGACCCAGAGCCCTTTTGGTACTACCTGATTATAGGACTAAGTTCATGTAGTTGGCAAGGTTGTAGCAAAACTCTCTAGCTTAGAATTCTAAATATCCTTATTTAAACTGAAGATCCAAGTATCTCATAGGATGTTACTAGAACACTCAAAGCAAAACCACATTGGTACAATTACACTATGTAACACATTTTTGTTCCTGGGTTATAAATGTCATTTCCTAATTGTTTCTATAATAAAAACATGGAAAAAGTTTATCAAACTGCAAAAACTTTTTGCTATAGTTTTTCAATGAACATTTCATCGAGTATCAATTCAACATAGTTTGTGGCAGCCACAAAAAAGTGTTTGGAGTATAACAACTGCTTTCAAAGTAAGTATTGCACAATTATACAATTAAGGCCTGGGCTGTGGCGCAAGCTGGTGAGCAGCCAGCTGCAGCCAGCTGAGACCAATCACTCTGACCAAGAGGTCATGAGTTCGAGGCCAGCTCGGAGCCTGCGTTTGTCTTTGTCTTTGTTCTATGTCAAGGCATTGAATGTTTGCCTTATATGTGTAATGTGATCCGCCCTGAGTCCCCTTCGGGGTGAGAAGGGCAGAATATAAATACTGTAAATAAATAAATAAACTAGAATAACAATTTCAAACGAGGAACAGAAATTTTGTTACATAGTGTTATATAGCATGAAAAGACCCTGGTGGCTACTATAGAGGAAGGAAGAGGTGTGGGTCACTATCTCTTGATCCAGGGTAGTTCAGCAACTAGGTTTGCTTCTCTTAAGTCATGAATTCCACATACCACAGTGGTGAAAGCTATATTCAAATATTAGAAAGGATTAGAAAATAAAATGAAAATAATACAGCAAATGCCATAATCCCTTCAGATGGTTCTAAGCATATGTATCCAGACATAAATCTTTATTTGAAAAAGTAAGATGGCATTATATACAATTTCACAAAATTGTACTGCTTTTGTCATCTCTCTTCTATCCTTTCTTGGAACAGTTGGATTTATGAACTCTTGCAAGAGGAAATGGCAGAAATGTAGCCCTATTTTTATGCTGTTTCACACTACCATTCAGATGAATAACCCTATTAAAATATGGTTATATATTGCAGAAGCCTTCCCTTTCTAACTTAGATTTTTGGAAGTGAAAAATGTGCTGCATGAGTTATTTTTAAAGGAAGTTACATTGTTTGAAATTGAATAATATTCCGTTTAATGAGTTCTGTAGTGCAAATACTTTGAAAGAGCAAGGAAGACAAAAAAATGACCCAATATTTTTATAAATCATATATCATAATACTGGCAGTTAAAGACAGGGTTATATTCATTGATAAACTGTCATTATCCTTTCTTCATTTTCCAGAGTTTTATCTGAGAAAGGTCATCACTGGAGATCAAACTTGCCATCTGTGCTTTTCCTCTTTTTGCAGGTATATTTCATTGGCAAGGCAGAGCACCACCACAGGAATTCAGACAGACCTCAAAGAACAAATGGAGACAGGTAAACTCTAGGATGACTCTAACTATCCAAGCAAGGCAAGTTTTTGTTTCTATGGCTGAGATCTAGAGCATTGGGGACATCCTCTTCCACTGATAGTGATGTCGGCTTCCTCTTCCTCATGATGAACCTTGGCATAATTCATTGTTAATTATGCAGTGGAAGGGGAAAATTCACCCCAAAATTAGGGGTGAAGGCACTTTTACTGATCATTCTACCACCTGTCCAAGCGGTAATTTTAAGGTGCTTGATATTTTTTGTGGGGACTGCTGTAGGTTCTGAAAAATCAGAGTCTCAGGAATATAACTTAGAAAGTAGAGACAACTGCAAGACCACTTTCTGGACTTCCAACAGCCCTGTTCATAGGACTTTTTCTTCTCTTTGGGTTTCTGAAGTCATCTTTATGTGGTTGATAATCCAACCTCAGATGATTACAGGTTTAATGCAAATGGCAAGTAGTAAATGCACTCAGACATTAGCATCTAGATCGCTAGATTCCTCCAAGAAGAAAGAGTACTTATACAGAAGCATTGTAGCGTAGACTACATAGGTACCTAAGGAGTACTTTGAGACCCAGAATAGGAGCTTCCGGCACATCAGACAGTTTCTCTGGATATCCTTCCTACCTCCAAGCCACTGACAGTAAAAAGATACAAGGGATCAAAAACTGGATTTCAGCTGTCAGAGATCTCACTCTCCCTTTCCTTCCGCAAATGAAAGCAGATGAAACACCGTCACTTGACCACATAATTAAATTAGCTGAAGAGCCTGTGCAGTGCATCTAGATTCATTCTTACATTCTTTTCTCCATGCTCGAGATGAAAAGGGAAACATAACACACTTAACTAGTTCTTGGGTATCAAATAAGTCCTGATGTTGGAACCCATCTTGCTCATATACGTTAAGTGCATTCAGGCCAAGCAGATTGCATCCATTTTCACTTTCCTTGCCTTTTCAACAAAGGAAAAGGTGAAGAGAGAAACCAGATCTTTGGATGAAACACCATTGGCAAAAGCACTCCATCCAATTTATTTAATTTGTATTCTGCTTTCCCCCCAAATATGATTGCCAAAGAGAACACAAAGTTGATTTCAAAGAGGATGGTAACACTACTCCAATTTCACCAGCTCGTGAGGTCAGGGGGAGCTTGATTTGGACCTCAAACTTGCTTTGTCCTCCTCACCTATACTAGGCAAATGCCCATCTTCCGTTGGAAAAGAATGCTGTGATCTTACTCATCAGGATGAAGCCAAAATGATATCCCATTTGAAAAGCAGAGACAAGAGGTGTTTTGTACAAATGGGAACTCTGGGGCATGTTGTGCCTCATATAGCACATCTAGAAGATTTTTCCTTGGAACACACCATCCAAGAGGGATCCAATACTGTTCTGTCCTTCTCAGCACCACAGCTTGACTCCAGATCCTGTAAACCTCTGTCATTCTCTCCATGATCTCAGAACCAGCAGTCAGAACTCAGCCACAGTGATACAGATGATCTTGATCTCCTATTCATCAAACTACAAAGAAGGCATAGGAGAGGTCTGCATCCTAGCAGCTCCAGCAAGAAGCAGGTCATAGCTGCTCACTGCTCACTTAGTTTTTAATTAGTGACTAATTGTCTCAACTCCTTGAGGACCACTTTTTTGGTCTGGCTATAACAGGACAGATAATTTGCAAAAATCTGTTACAATCTCAGTAGCTCTCTGGCTTTAGAAGTTCTGCAAGTGTTTCCTGACTGAGGTTGATTTGCTTTCAAAAGAATGGCTTGAAGGATTATTTCAGTTTAAACTGTCACCTCATCAGTGAATGTCTTGCTGACCTAGAAGATAAAGACATTTAAATGTTATTCAAACCCCTTAATTGGTCTCCATTAGCATTTCTTTTGTTATTCTGCATGGAAAAGCAGTGGAAATAGATCATGCACAGTACAAAGATGTAACAGAAAAAAAGAAGAAGTGGACATGCAATGAGTGGCTCATTAGCAATACTATGTTGCAAGTGTCTCTGGGACCCCACAGACATCAAGCCAAGTGTTTAAAATAATTTATGTTGAGCAGGATGACTAAATTGTTCTGATGACAATCTTTCTCTGATGAAAGGTGCCTAAAGGCACAAATTCTTAAATTTCATGCCTATCGCTATCTCAGTTTGAGACTAGCCCCTGCAGTAACTTTTTTTCTTTAATCTTCAAGGTAGGTATCAGCTTGGAGGATTATAATAACAGCCCCTATTATGGCTCTTAGACTTAGAGGACAGGAGATATATTCATTTTAACCAAGGAATGGACCTCATCAGATTCATAACACAAATTCAAATGGTGGGATTATATTTAGGCTTATCCTGCTGATTAACCTTTTTTGGAAAAAAAAATGCTCTGACAGTTTGGTGCTTATAAAACCCCAGCAACCTGTGACAATTATGCACATCAGGTCAATTTACATCTATTTGCTTATTTTGAATAATTTATTCTGCTTCTTCTGGGCATGGGGCGGGCCAAGACGTTATGCACGATGCTGACAACCTGTCTGCTGTTGGAGTCTTGCAAATTCTATTCCGCCTCCTTTTGGCTTTGAGGATTTTGCTGGCCTCTATTGTCATTTCAAGCCTGGTTATTAAGAAACCATGGATTATATTAGCATTTTGCAAGGTACACGAGAAGCAAAGAATCTTAAATTAGATTATAAGCTTAACATTTGGGGTTCTTTATAACTTGTAGGGAACCACATGTTGAGGACTGGAGCCATGCAGAAGATTCGAGACTCAATTTCCAGCATCTCCTGGAATTTCCATGGCTGGAAAAGACTCTTGTTTGAAAAACTGCTGCTGGTCAGAGTCAATTGTACTGGTGTAAATAGACAATAATCAGGCCCTCTTTAAAGCCCTTTCTGTGTACTTGTTTGCCTTTTTTTGGGCACTATTCAAAGTGCTGGTTTTCAACTGTACAGCCCAATATGCTTTTAGTCCAGACTATCTGAACTCCAATCTACTTGTCCGAACGTATCTCCTCCTATGAACCAGTAAGATCACTAAGATCATCTGGAGAGGCCCTGCTCTCGGTCCCACCTGTCTCACAGGCGCGGCTGGTGGGAACGAGGGACAGGGCCTTCTCGGTGGTGGCTCCCCAGCTGTGGAACGCCCTCCCTGGAGATATCCGACAGGCTCCTACCCTGCTGGGATTCAGAAGGGCTGTGAAAACATGGTTATGTGCCCAAGCTTTTGATGAGTAAATGACAAAGTTGACATGGACTGATTTAAGGATGAAGAATGAGGATCTCGGATGAATGGAATTAATTATATATACGTTTTTAAGGTTTTATAATGTGTTTTAACAATGTTATTAATATATCTGTTACTGTTTTGTTTTTATGATTGTATTCAGGGTCCCTTCGGGTGAGAAGGGCGGGATATAAATGTTGTAAATAAATAAATAAATAAATAAATAAATAAACTCCTGTATCTCCCCATATGGTCCTGCATGAGTCTTACAATATTTGGATGAGAAATTTCTTTCTATCCCTCCACCCTCCTGGGATTGACTGGTGAGGACACAAGAGAGAGCCTTTGCAGTGGGTGCTCCAAGCCTTGGAAGTCTCCCCTGAGGGACATTTGATCTGCCCCATCCTTTCTGCCCTTTTGCCAGTAGGCAAAGTCCTTCTTGTTTAAATGGATCATCAACCTAATTTTTGTTGTTGTCAGGAGCAACTTGAGAAATTGCAAGTCGTTTCTGGTGTGAGAGAACTGGCTGTCTGCAAGGACGTTGCCCAGGGGACGCCCAGATGTTTTGATGTTTTTACCATCCTTGAGGGAGGCTTCTCTCATGTCCGTCTATCTGGAGCTGATAGAGGGAGCTCATCCATCCTCTCCCCAGGTAGGATTTGAACTGGCAACCTTCAGGTCAGCAACCCAATCTTCAAGTCATCAGCCCATACTGACCAGAGTGGAGTGATGCTCTGCTTCAATATATGGTTTAATGCTTTTAAAACCTTTTTTCTCTATATTGTTTTAGATGTTATGTTTTGATTTGTATTTTAAATCACTTTGAGTCCCATTTGGGAGAAAAGTGGGATAGAAATTAAATAATTTTGATTCAAAACATGCCATTCATATTCACAGAGGCCCCTTCTACATTGCCAGATAATCCAAGTTATCAAAGCAGAAAATTCACATCATCAGATTTGAACTGGGTTATTTTACTCTACACTGCCATATAATAAAGTTCAAAGCAGATAATGTGGATTTTATACAACTGTGTAGAAGGGGCCAGAGTAATTGGAGGGCCCTTCTACACAGTCATATAACCCAGAATATCATGGCAGATAATCTACAATATCCACTTTGAACTGGATTATCTGAGTCCACACTGCCATATAATCCAGTTCAAGGTGGATTTTACACAGTTGGGAGGAAGGGATCTTATGCCCCGTCTATGCTGCTAGATAATCCAGATTATCAAAGCAGATAATCCACAGTATCTTATTTGAACTAAATTATATGAGTCTGCACTGTCATATAATCCAATTGAAATTAGATGATCTGGATTTTATCTAGTGTAGATGGGGGCTTAGGCTCGATCTACACTGTCCTATATCCTAGGATCTGATCCCAGATTATCTGCTTTGAACTGGATTAAATGAGTATACTCTGCCAGATAATCTGGGATAAGCATATAATCTGGGATCAGAGCTTGGGATAAAGATCTAGCCTTAGCTAATATGCCTTGATCCCAATGAACTCAGTGACCAATATTAATGACACAGTAGCATTGTCACATTATATGTAAAACGTGTGTGCTAAAGCTGGTTGAAACCCTTTTGGAACATATAAAGATGCCTTATACCATTTGAGACATAACCATGGAAGTGACTAACTAGTACGAAAATGTTTACAATGAATATCTATTAATTTTCTCCTATGCAGAGTAAATTGTTCCTAATTAAGCAGGATTAGACTGGTGTTAATGCCTGCATGTGAAATATAAAAGCTGCCACCAAAGGCCAATTAACATTCTCATTATTCACCACTTTCACCACAAGAGAGATGGGTTTGGCATGAAACTGAGGATATCATTGTTGGTGATCCCAATTTCAGTGATGCCTTTGGAAGTGGGTCCCACTATTCCTAACTGATGGAATAAAGGATATGCACACTTTCGGTTTTTGACATGCTTTCTCAGTTCATACCCAGTTAGAGCACTTTACATCATGAGCCAAAGGATGAAACAAATGTGATGAAACTTTATTCCAATTGGCATGTTTTCCACCCTTTAAATGATGATTATTTGAGACAACCATGAGTTCTTGATGGTTCAGAAAAGGAGTGCTATATAAACTATGGCATTCGTTAGGATAAGTTTTCATCTAGAGTTATGCCTTCCTAAATCTTTTCTAAACTTCTTAGACCTTCATCAACTTTTGTTATGCAAGCACCAGAGCTTCAAAAGGTTACTTTTTAGATGATGACTCACAGACTCATCCAGCCAGAGTGGTCATGCCAGTTGGGAGATTCTGGGGGTTGAAGTCAAAAAATTACTTTTTCCAAGCACTTATGTAAATACTCTTACTATTGTATCATATTTCCAATCTTTTCCTAAAAATGTCATCTGCAAATAGCAAGGATGGCTGGTGTTTCCATGGGAGTAATAAATCTACTCAGTTTTATGGCTACTGCATATGGGAGGTTTACAGGAGTTCTCATGTTGAATCTCTATCAAGAACAGTATCTAGGATCTGGATTGCTCCCATACAACCCAGGAAATCTGACCATAAAACTGAGAGTGAATTCACTATCTTCATGGCAATAGGTCACCAGAAGTCCTACAACTTATGTAGTTGATACTACAGCAGGTTGCTTTTAGTGTTATTTTTGTTCATTATCCTTAATAGTGATTGGGTTACACTTACACCATGTCTTCCTACATATGTGTCTAATCATGCAAATGCGTCCATACAATCAAAAACATGTTTAGATTATTTACATATGCAGACACGGCATTGTGATGATGCTGCTGGAATGGAGGACACAAGGACAAAAAAGCACTTGCTAAGTTCTATGCACGAGGGTGTGTGGTCACAAACTTGGACTCAGTTCTTTGCAGCAGTCTTTCTGGTTTCAATTCACCTCTAATGTCTGAACAAGTAAGAGCAGAAGGGGTTTGTGTCCTAATTAAAAAAAAAAGCAAATTGAAAGCATTTGAATCTAATCAATTTTATTGAATCAAATTAATTTTTATTGAAAAGATTGGGAAAATGGAGGGAGGGAAGAGATGGCAAATAAGGAGATGGCAGGGAAGTAAATGCAATGTGGATAGATATTCAAATGGTAGAAATTAGGACAGAAAGAATATTTATAGATAGAGGGGACTCAGAGATGCAAAGCATAGCAAGAATGAATAATTTTATCATTTTATTCCCTTTTGGAAGAAAATCTCCAGAATTGCACAGGGCTGTTTGCAGTTTGAAAGTTATTCCATGGAAATCCCACATGTGGATTTTCTGCCTGTGAAGATAGAAACATTATTACTGAATAAAATATGTTTATGGAAATGTCAGTAACATAATGTTGATAACAATGATGACAGACATTATTTTTCTGTGCAGAAAATCATGTTTCTGCAAAGAAAAATTATGTGTGTGTGGAGTAAATGTCATTTCATGTACAAAAATCCCAGCATGGAGATTTCATATAGAATATGCCCTGGACTTTCAAGATTCCTAACTGTGAAGGATTCTCTTTGTTGGTCTTTTCATCTCATTTGTTTATAGTTTAAAAATATATATTTTATCTCCAGTGTTTTTGGAAAATTAAAGTGATAAAGGAGGTCTACTCATAAATAAATATCATCGATAATAATACAAACTGAACATCTTTTACAAAAATCCACATGGGTAACTGAAATATAACATCTTTGCTCTCTGATGCTTCAATATACATAAATTTTGTTTCATGCACAAAATAATTAAGAATATTGTATGAAATCTTCAGGCTATGAGTATAAGGTGTATATGAAACATTAACAATTTTCATATTTACACTTGGGTCCCATCTCTAGGGTATTTCATTATGTATGTACTGTATATGGAAATACAGGTATTCCAAATCTTGAATAAAACAAATCCCAAATCCAAAACAGTTTTGGTCCCAAACACTCCAGATAAGGGATACTCAACTTTCAAGCATATTCTCAGGTTCAGGATCGCTTCTCAAATAAAACTAAAGCCAGAAAGGCAGTGAAAGCAAATAATAATAATAAATCAACTATTTTAAAATGGCAGCAAAGAGAAGGGCTCTTCAGAGGGTTGCTCTGGATCAAGAGTTTTGCCTCTGGTGCCTGGCCACCAAGGTCATCCTTTGTGCATCTGCGACAGACAGGCACGTAGCCAAACAACAAAGTGATTTGGATGGTCTGACTATAATGAGGAAATAAATAGTTGTTGGGCCACAGTGCTTTCACCTAATTTACATAATTAACTTCAAAGCTTCCATCAGAAAATAAATATGCGTGCAAGCAGTTCAGGCATATCCCAATGAGATCAATTGAAAAGGAGTGCCAAACAGACATTTGCATGACTGGTCTGAGAGCCACGGACCTGGTGAAAGGAGAACTGGGGGTGGGTGATGGACTAAGACACTTGGAGACTTTGGTTAAAATCAAGCTCAGTCATGAAAATTCGTTGAGTGACCTTGGATAAAGTCATATATTTTCATCCTTAGAAGAAATCATCTGAATGAATCTTGCCAGGAAAGCCATATGACAAGGTCACAATCTAATGGAACTGACTTGAAGACACTTGAGAAAAGCACAGAGCACTTATAGACTTTTAGACAGTGCGATATAAACTTTTGTGAAGGCTATAAATAAGAAACATGAGAACTACTGTACTATGTTTTTCTTTGAAGCCTTTCCTTTACAAAGGTAGGGATACTAAGCAGATGAACTCTGAGAAACAGGTTAAAAACTAACATATTTCTAGACAACCTGATGCAATTTTTTCTGGAACAACTACTCAAACTAGCCACCCTCAAACCAAAAAATGATCAGCCAAAACACTGATGCTCAAGGCTCCAAAATGTCAAATCTGAACAGATTCTGCTTTATAGAGGTGCCAGGAATTTCTTCTGCCTTGTTGAGTAATACAACATGTCCTTGTACATATATGATAACTGTTCATTCCTTTGCATGTCAGAATTGAAAATGCACAGTAGAAGTATATATAGGAAAGCTTTTCCATATGTCAGTTTTATGATCACAAACTATTATTTTCACAAAAGCTCATAATATACTTGAGGAACTAGGCAATGTGGGCTAGGCAATGCTACTATTAGGTGGATCTGTAATTGGTTAAGCAACTTGAACCTGAAGCGTTGTCATGTCCCACCATAGGTGGTTGGTATAGTGGCACACCTAGCAGTTAGTGGTGGTTAGTATATGATGCCTGGCGGTCAGGTGATGGTTAATAAAGTATCATGCTTAGCAGGTTGGTGATACTATGAAAGGTATGGAAGGGGTTAATATCCCTCCTGGTTCTAAAGGTCAGAGTGATTTGTATGTAAGGATTCACAGTCTGTAGATTATTTAGGCAGGCCTGCTGAAATGGAATTAAGACGTGATCAGCTGCATAAAAGAACTTTGCAAGAGACTGCTTTTTGGGGAGAAAAGTATTTGCCATACTTGGCTGTTTTTCTCCCCCAGGTTGTGTGGATTGTGGTATCCTGACCTCTTGTGATGTACCTTGCTGAACCTTTCACCTTGGTGAAAAACCTTGCTTTGAACACTGTTGATCTTGTAATTTTGTTGTGGACCTTGATGTAATTTGAATCTCTGGACTCTTGGACTGGCTTTCGATTTATGGATTTTGGACTTCCTTTGAATTCTCAGCTCTGGACTCTGGATTATATGGCTTGATCTTTGGAACTTTTACTACATTTTGTACTTGTGAAACCTTACACCCTACACTACATGAACTCTTGGTGTTTGACTCATGGATGGACTGAGACCTTGGCTATTGTTTATTTTTACTCCTGAACTAGCTTTGCAGTACTCTCACTGTTAAAGGATCTTTGCTTTGTAAACTTTGCTGTGTGCTATCTTATGTTTTGAAGTTGGATCTTGAAGTGACCAGGTGTTTAAATTATTGCTTTAAGTAAAACAGTTTTGACACAAGCTGGTGTTGTTTTGCCTGCAAACCCACACAGCCCTGATTCCTGACAAGAAAGCTCACCAATAGTTTCTCTTTGTCCTGGAAGGAAATGAATAGTGGAGTGATGCAGGGTTTGCTCCTGGGCTCAGTACTATTCAACATCTTTTTTAATGGTTTTAAGTTTAGAGGGCATGCTTATCACTTTTGCAGATGACACCAAATTAGGGGGGGGTAGCTAATACTCCAGAGAACATAATCAGAATTCAGAAGAACCTTAACATATTAGAGAACCGGTCAAAACTAACAAAATGAATTTCAACAAGAACAAATGTAAGATACTACATTTAGGCAGAAAAAATGAAATGCAACAGTACATGGCTCGTCAACAGTACATGTGAAAAAGATCTTGGAGTCTATGTGGGCAACAAGTTGAACATGAGCAATCAATGTGATGCTGCAGCTAAAAAAGCCAATGGGATTTTAGGCTGTATCAGAAGGAGTATTGTGTCATAATCGAGGAAAGTCATGGTGCCTCTCTATTCTGCTTTGGTCAGACCACACCTGGAATACTGTGTCCAATTCTGGGCACCACAATTTAAAAGAGATATTGCCAAGCTGGAACGTGTCTAGAGGAGGGCAACTAAAATTGTCAAAGGTCTAGAGACCATGCCCTAAGAAGAACATCTTAAAGAGCTAGGTATGTTTAGCCTGCAGAAGAGAAGGTTGAGCTGTTCAGCAGTGAAACTTTCTGCCCCGGAGTGTGGTGGAGGCTCCTTCTTTGGAGGCTTTCAAACAGAGGCTGTATGGTCATCTATTGGGGGTACTTTGTGCTTTTCCTGCATGGCAGGGGGTTGGACTAGGTGGTCCATGTGGTCTCTCCCAACTCTATGATTCTACAATTCTGTCAGAAAAGCAGAAAAAAATGCATCCTGTCCTCAAAATCTGCATATTTTTGCAGCTTTCAAAATTGAAACCAAAATAAATTAAATGGTGAGAGAAAGCTCTGCATATATTTGGAAAATGCATATGACTAGAACTATGTATATTTTTAAGACAAAGAGGGTGTAGTCAATACAATATATATATATATATATATATATATATATATATATATATATATGCACTTTTTTCCAGTAAGGAAAAAAGTCACCGTTTTGAGATGGAGCTGCAGTGTTATCAGAATGTTTTGTAGTATCATAAGACATATAACAAAACCAAAATCCGAGATTTTCAAATCTTACTTTGATATCCAGCATGGAAAAAAGACAACAGTGCCAATTTTAATGACCCGCTATTTTCTGTGAATCTCTATGAAGAATTCAGAACAGAAGCTTGTGAATAAAATAACATGGTGCAATGAGAGATGAGCAAATAAGGGCTTCCAATAAGACTGTCCAAATGAAGTTTTCCTTCCATTCTCAAATGTCTTGTTTAGCAGTTGAGCATTTAAAAATATAGTTTATACATCTAAATGTGATAGAATCCTGCAAAATCACAACACTAACATGCATATATGTCTGATGAAGTAGACTCACTCTACAAAAGCTTACACTACAAACTTATTTCAGTTAGTTTCAAAGGTGCTACAAGACTCCTTTGCATACTAATCCATAGTAAAATGTCTAAATCTTGAATTTTACTAAAACACTGAACAAGTACAAGGAAGCTTTTCCATGTATGTACTCATTGTGTGCTGCTATGTGTGAAAATTCATTCTCAATGTTGACAAATGTGCTGACACCAATCAGGTGCTTGCTTCTTCATTAGGGGAAAAAAACCAAATTTAGTATTCTTGTCTGTAAACTTTAAAAATAAATAAATAAAACAAATAACTTTACTAATAACCTACTCTGAGCCCTAAGGGACTCAGAGTAGTTTCCAAACAAGAATGGCAAATACTCAATGCCATAAAAATAATGCAAACATGCCAAACCAAACAGTATATAAAACAACATCAATCAAAACTCATAATAACAACCAAAATTGGAAAATATAAATAAACACATTCAATAAACATTGAAACTATACTAAAAATTTAAACAGCAAAAATTAATTTTTATAAAATCCTGCAGAGTCAGAGTGGGTTACTAGCTTCCAGGTGACATTGTATCCTCTCCACAAGCTAAAGTGCAAAGGTGTGTTTTAAAAAAAATTTAAAGGAGAGGAGGGAAATGACTGTTTTTCTTTCTTTGGGAAGGAATTTCTAGAGGGGGGGCCTGATCATTTCCACCAACAGTGCTTGGGACAGGGGTGGGACCAAGAGTAGGGCCTCCTCTGCAGATAGCAACGCCTGTGGTGGTCTGTATAGAGAAATGCGGTTTTGCAAATAGTCTGAGCCTGAACTTAGGCTTTATAGGTAATAACCAGCACTTTGCATTTAGCCCAGGCGCAGACTTGCAGCCAGTGGAGCTGCTGTAACATGGGAGTTGTCCACTTCCTGTACGCCGCTCCAGTTAGTAACCTGACTGCTGATCTCTGAACCAATTTAAGCTTCTGAACTATCTTCAAAGGTAGCCCCACATAGAGAGCATTGCAGTAGTCCAAATGGGATGTGACTAAGGTGTAGACTATCATCAGCGCAGTCCCTAGGCAATTTTTAAGAGTAGGCAAAGAGAATTTTTGCGCCTCCCCTGGAGTTTTGCGCCCCCCTCCCCAAACCAAATTTCCCCTCCCCAAAACAAAACTTCACCTTCCCGCCGGGGTCTGGCCCTTTTCGCTGCGACCGCCATGCGGCCCACACGGCTTGGCCCCGCCCACCATGCCATGCAACTCCGCCCACCATGTTGCGTGGCTCCACCCACCATGTTGCACAACGTGGTGGGCGGAGCCAAGCAGCGTGGTGGGTGGGGCTGTGCGGGCCGCATGGTGGTTGCAGCGAAAAGGGCCAGGCCGCAATGAGAAGGATCTTCCTGCCACGGTCTGGCCCTTTTCGCTGTGGCCTGGCCCTTGCCGCGGCCACCATGTGGCCCGCACGGCTTGTCCTTGCCCACCACGCCATGCTGCTCTACCCACCACGCTGCGCGGCTCCACCCACCATGCCGCAGCTCCGCCCACCATGCCGCACTGCTCCGCCCACCACGTGGTGGCCGGAGCGGCATGGTGTGGTGGACGGAGCCGCGCGATGTTGTCCTTCCTGCCGCGGCCTGCGCCTTGCCGCCATGCGGCCTGCACGGCTCTGGGAAAGACCGGCCCCAAGCCGAAAGAGGCGTCCCCTGGACAATGGCGCCTCTTAAGCTGGTCTCTTAAACTGTCTTAAGAGTTCAAATTAATTTAATAGAATGACTCACACAATATGCATGTACTTCTTAGCCACTATTATTTAGTTTACAGAACTATCTGTGCATGTAAAAAATAATATAATTTACACTGCCTTGCTTTTTTTAGATGATTCACAATATACCTTGTAATTAAAATACTGTGAGACTCCTATGAAAGTGGAATTCATATCCACAGTTTTACTTAACCATGCCCATGGGTGTGGGCGTGGGGTGGATAGTCTCTTTAGGAATTTGCAAGATTCTAGGCAATTCTATTGTATACTTCCCTTGGAAGCATACCATAGACTTGAATTGGAGCAGCTAGCAAATTTCTACAATAGATAACTCTCCATGAATGTCTACGTTCTCCAATGCCACTATAGGATATGCTGGGATTGGATATGAGGTAATTTAATGGTATCCAGTGATATCCATGGTATTGTGTAACTGCAGTCTGGTTAAGAACAAATCCATTGTGGACTGTACAGTTTTGATATTTTTATCATTACCTGTGTAATTTTCCCTGCTATAGAAATGCATTGGGATCCTGATCAGAAGAACTGTATCTGAAGAAAAGGAAAACAATGCAGTCACTTATTCACCTCTCTGTGGTAACATGCTTTCTACCAGAAAACTAAATGTAATCCATCACTTAGAGAGAAAGCACTATAAATTGAGGTCACATGAAAAGACATCTAAACATCTTATTCATCAAATAGCCATCAAGCAAAGTTAACAAACTCATTCCTCCTTCGGAACATAGGCCTGGTGCTACATTAGGCAGAGAAAGCCAGTATATGAGGCTGTAGATGTTATGGAATAGCACTACTCACTGAGTGTTACTCAGGAGGCTCTTGGGCATTCCTGCACCACTTAGGAAACATTACTCAATCATCATTGTTGAAGTTTGATTCCAGTAGCAATCCACATAGAATTTGTATTTGAAATTTTGGAAGGAACATGATCTTGTATTTTATTAAAATGTCTTGTGCTACACCTGTCAAAAATGGACATGAAAGTAGAGGGAAGAAAAAAATGGCTAGCTAAATAAATAAATAAATAAATAAATACATGCTTAGGTTTTCTCTTGTTATCTCCCTGTGGTATTATGCCAACCAGACTTCTCAAAGTGGCCTAAAAGGGGAATTACAAGCACTGTCATAAAAGACACATTTTGCCAAGGTTTGCGTTTTACAGATAAATCAAATTACCGTGCCAGGGAAATCATACATTGCTCAAAGTAGGCACAAATCCATCAAAGTAAGGTAGGCAAAGGTTGATGCAACTCACCTGGCTTTTAAAGTTGCAGACTAATGCCTCAGATCACCAGAATGACATCTAACACAGAAAGATATATTTATTATTACTGTCTCTTCTCTCTTCTATTACAATAATAAGCCCTTTGCTTAGTGTGTTTTACAGTGTTTTTCTTCTATGTTCCTCTAGCTCTGTTGCTCTTCTGAAGTATTTCAATCATCTTTGCTTATGACTTTCTGAAATGTACATTTTATGCTTATGGTTGGCAGTGTTTTCTATAGATTACTAGGAGTCCTGCCTTCTGACTCCTGTTCAAACGGCATACAGTATATTAAAATGTTGGATTAAATTGCTCTCTCTCTCTCTCTTTATGTATGTATATAAAACATACACACTTCTCACTGAATGAGGATAGCATAGTAGCAAGCTTTTTATTCATCAATCATGATGATGAAGTTAGACAAATGGAGGCTTCCCTTTCTGACACCATGACAGTATGGGAGCTTCACAGCATAAATGATGCAAAAATCATTAATTCTTCTTGGAAGCAGAGTTACAAGAGCTCACCCCTTATGTTGCCTTCAGTATTTATAATAAAGAAGAGAACAAAGTTTGTGAATTTTAGCCAAAAAACAGTGTGGAGATTTCCATGGATATCAACAATACATTTTTAAAAAAAACACCCTAGGGCTCTGTCACATCACAGCGCTATGGTGCTATTTCATTTTAATGACAACATTGTATGGAATCCTAAGGAGAGGCATTTAGAATTTTCAGCTAAAGAACTCTTGGACCTCATTAAACTACAAATCCCAGAATTCCACAGAATGTTGCCATGTCAATTAAAACAGAACAATAGCACTAGAATTATGTAGTGTGATAGAGCCCATAGTTTTATAAATGCAGGACATCCCTCCACACTAACACAATAGAGAAAGCCGCCACTATCCCAGGCCACTGAGACCAACAGGAATGACGGATCTGCACCAAACTTGGCACACTTCATCCCCACGATGCACTTTATGACCTGCTGCCATTTGGGGGAGGATGGACCACAGATGATGGGATTTGCAGTACTTTCAAACACTTTAACTCCCACAGACTACTGCAATGCCCACCAATGATAGAAATGGACCAAACTTGGCACACAGAACTCCTGTCGACCCCTTTACATCCTGATGTATATTGGGGCAGGATGGACCAAGGATGATGGAATTTGCAGTACCTTCCCTCACTTCTTGAGACCACAGCAACTGCCACAAATCACACAACTGAACCAAACCAGGCACACATATCCCAAATGACACACTTCACATGCTGCAGCAGTTTGACGGAGGGTGGACCAAGGATTATGGGATTTGCAGTACATTCATCCAATTCACCTCCCACAAACCATGTGATGCCCATGAATGACAAAACTGTATCAAACTTGACACGCAGGTGCAGGGTAGCCCACTTTACATCCTGCTGCAGTTTGGGGGAAGAGGGACCGTGGATGAGGGGACTTACAATATCTTCAGTCACTTCCTGGGACTACTGTGACCCCCACCAATGACTGATCAAGACCAAACTTGGCACATAGAGCCACCATGGCCCACTCTACATCTTGGTGAGATTTGAAAGAGCTTGGACCTTGGATGATGGGACTTGCAGTATATTCATTCACTTCCTGAGACCACTGTCACCCCCATCAATGTCTCATCAAGACCAAACTTCAAACAGAGAACACCCATGACTCACTCTACACCCAGGTGCAGTTTGGAGGATGATGGACCATGGACGATGGGACTTCCAATACCTTCACTCACTTCCTGAGAGCACCGCAACCCACACAAATGACTGATCAAGACCAAACATGGTACATGGAGCCCTCATGACCTATTCTACATACTGGCTCTGTTTGGAGGGGGATGGACACTGGACGATGGGGCTTGCATATGGGAGTTGGAGCTCACCCGCACCCACTGAACCCAGCTGACATTGGATATAGGCTACACTTGGAACACAGGCAAGCAATGCCTTTCTCAAATGACCCGGGCATCGCCGGGTCTCCAAGCTAGTTTATAATAAAGAAGAGAACAAAGTTTGTGAATTTTAGCCAAAAAACAGTGTGGAGATTTTCATGGATATCAACAATACATTAAAAAAAAAACACCCTAGGGCTTTGTCACATCACTGCGCTATGGTGCTATTTCATTTTAATGACAACATTGTATGGAATCCTAGGGAGAGGCATTTAGAATTTTCAGTTAAAGAACTCTTGGACCTCATTAAACTACAAATCCCAGAATTCCACAGAATGTTGCCATGTCAATTAAAACAGAACAATAGCACTAGAATTATGTAGTGTGATAGAGCCCATAGTTTTATAAATGCAGGACATCCCTCCACACTAACACAATAGAGAAAGCCCTCCCTAGTCCCTACATCTTCTCACAGTGTAAAGAGACACAGAGGAGGGCAGCTTCAGCAGATCATAAACTTCAGACAGGTGTATATATAGATGTGCTCTTTTGAGTATCAAGGCTTTGAATGTCATCCCCAGAACTTTGAATTCATATCAGCAATTTACTAGCATTACTATAAAATCATGCTATATAGTTTCTGTATGATGTTTCAGTCATCAGACTAGCTGTTGCATTTTTATCTTGCTGAAGTTGACTTGAGGTAGACCTATAATGAATGATTTACAGAAGTTTAATCAGGTGTTTATCAATACATGAACTATTGTGACTAAGTTATACCTGTCCACCAAAGGCTGTTCCTGGTGGACCAGTTGAAGTTGATCCAAGCAATAGTATTCACCTGGATCTTCATTGATAAATACCGATCTAAGTGTACTTCTAAGCTATACTCCTGTTTCTTCAGGATAAGTGCAATCCCATCAAGGGCAAATAATGTACAAAATTCCCAAGTTTGAGAACCAACAATCCACAAAAGATCAACTTTCGTTTATGGGTTCTCATCCACACCATTATATCATCCAGATATCTGCCCTGTTGAGCTAACTCTAAAGACAAGGGGAAGTAGATCTGAAATGGCCAAATGCTTCATCCAGATGGGGGCATTTTGTCCCACCATCCCATCCCAATTTAAGACTATGTGGACTTTTTTTCAGAACCCTGAAATGACTGAATCCTAATTTAGGACTATGGGGACCTTTTTTTTTCAAGCCCCCCCCCCCCTTTAAAAAAAGATTGCATTAGTCTCAAAGCTTGGGGTAATGTTACAAAATGCTCTGCCATGCTTCCGGTGACCTCTTCACATGGGGCAAAATAGCCCTGTTTTATGGCTTTTATTTGTGGCTTGGCGGGGTCTGCCAAGTGCCATCAGATGACACACTGCAGGCCCTGTCCACATTCCTCCCGAAGTGGAGGGGAAAGTGTGTTTTGGATAGCGTCAACAGAGCTACCCACACTTTCTTCCCCCTTTCACCATATGATGGGAAAAGGGTGGCGGGAAAATTCACATTGCTGCCCTTTCTCCCATCTGATGGGGACAGGGACAGGGTGCCAACATGCCCTGTCTTGTCCCCACTATGTGATGGGGGAAGGAGGGAGGGTGCGCGGGGCACCACGAGGCACCCCACGTGCTTTCCCTTTCGCTGGTGCAACAGCACAACCCACATGAGCCATCTGAAGAGGTCCCTAGAGGAGGCGTTCAGTCATTCTCATTGTCCTACATTTTTGAGGGGAATATTTACTATTATTAAGTAATTCCATATCTGGAAATGGTTAAAGTAAGCCGATACACATTTTAAACACATCAGAGGTAAAATAGTTTTGCATTGTGATACAGAATTTGACAGTTACTTATGGAAAATCAAAAATGTGGTACATCCAAGGACAAGGTAATAAATGAAGTAGCTGAGGATTTGGAAAATAAAATTAATAATTTAATGTTTTGGGGTAAACATTAAGATAGCAAAAATAACAAAAATAACAAAAAAAACTGTAAATATATCCTCTCTCACCTGCCTTTTCATTTTCATCAAAATTTTATTCAAAATATTACGCAAGATGTCACAGAAACCTCATTTCCTCAAGCAACAAACTCTCTCTCTAACTCAGATGTATGCTATCAATAAGACACATTGCAGACTTTAAAGTGTAATATTATTCAGTATGTATCAGGATCATGTGATTTAAGTATAAAAATAATGTAGAACCCAGCCTATTGGTAACTGGAACAGCAATGTGGAAATATAACTTGGCAAAAATTGATTACAGCTCTTTTGGTTTCAGTCACTACATCTTGCAGAATGCGGCTCTAAAACAGAACAGATAAGATTGCAGTTCCTTTTCTCTCAGTCTTATCTTTCAGAGATAGTTTCCCTTTGAATAATTCATGTCACCTAATATGCCTCCTTTTTAATTCCATAACAACCTGATGTTTAATTTATGAACAAAGTGTGAGAGGAGGTGTCTTTCATCAAATGACAGCATCCGCTCCTAATGGAAAATGATGCTGGCTACTTTGCTTTGAGTGAATTTTTTGCTGTGTCCCTCAAGACAACACAGTGACAAAGGATTTTTGTTGTTGATATCTGGCCATTTTTTTCATGTGGGCAGCTGTGGAATAAATTCTGATGAATAATTCAAATATCATGGGAAAAATGAATCTTCTGTAAAGCTCTGTATTAATTGTGGATGCACAATTCCTGTTGAAGAGAGCTTTTTGCTCTAAAGAGAAAACAAAAGCAACTCTATTTATCTTCTATCTATGATCTGTCTATCTATTTACCATCTCCCCTTTAAGCTATCCCTCAAATTCAGCAGGGTTATACATGCAGATTTGCCCAGAAGACATGAAATTAGTTTATTTTCATATTCTCGAAGATATCTAATTTCTACTTCAAACATGGATGTTAACACTAGGGAATTCCCTACCTCTGGTTAAAAAACAACACACAAAACCACCCAACAGAGAAAGAGAGAAACTCTAACAACTTTCTTCACGTGACTGCATAATTTGCAAAGGTGATTAGCTTTGCAGAAAGAGAAGAGCATGAATCCCACAACATGAATACTCTACTTTGATGTTTCTTGTGGCCAGAACACACCTCCCCTTTCATTTAAATATCACAGTGGTGTTTTCAGCTTTGGGGAACACTTGAAATTTTTATTTTTATTTGCGTGATTAGAACAGGTAGGATAAGATTTTAATTGGCTATAAACTTAATGTAATATATTGTATGTCATGCAAATAATTGCATGCTTTTTTTCCTGTGCATCAAAGCTTAGCCCTTTATATTCAGCTTTGCAAGCCTTGCTTTGCAGGAGAGGTTTAACAAACTTTTTCAGAGATGAATTGTTTTTTAATACAGCAACTAATAAGAATTCACAAGTGACCGGCAGACTGACTCTCAAAATAGATATACTGGTTCAGTTTCAAAAACACTGCTCATGAAGTTGAAAGGACCAAATTCCATGTTAACTCTGTTTTATAAATGTTCCTCAGATCACTGACTCTGTGGCAGATTTGTTCATGTCTATTGGACTCCTCTATGACAGTCAATTTATTTTGGTATAATAACTCTACATTGAAAACTCTACAACAACAACAATTTATTGATTAGCCAGTTGGCCTTATCGAGGACAGACAATACAAAAACAACATACAACATATAACATACATCTAGTTCACTTAAAATAAAATACAGATATACAGGTGTCTGCCTGCTTGGTGCCAATGTAGTTTAGCTAAAGATCTATGCATCAACTATCCTCGTCTCCCCTACATTGCACCCCAATCTGATCTATGTACTCTGATCTCCTTTTAGCAGCTTTAAACAAATACAGGGCCACTTTTGTTGTCAGAGTGGGGTTATTACATGGGTCTGCTATTCAGTCTTACTGTGCCGAAAGAGAAATTGACTCATGGTTTCAGGTGTGTCATTACATCTTCATCTTCTTACATCTATGATCCAATGTGAATATGTGTAAGAGAGTTGCAAGATGTAAGAAGCTGTTCTCATGTAGGGCCTTCTGTATTCTCAGAATACCTGATTAGTAAAGACATGCTGTTTTGGGGTCCATTGCTGGCTAACCCCTCATTCTGTTTACTGTTTACTGGGAAGTTACTCAAATGGGGAGGGATGTTGCATTTTCATTCAGCAAAGATTCAGCTCATTGGCTACAATGGGAAATTTTCAGTGCTCAATCCTCAGTCATTTTAAGACTATCTGCATGAAACTTACCTCTGTTTTAGACCTCATTTACAACTGCAGGCCTGCCAAGTTTCAAAACAATTCACCAATCTACTGATTTTTTTTAGAATTATTTAAAGTTTTAACTATAACATTTTTTAAAATAAGACAAACTGCAAGAGGGGTTCTGAAATTGTAATTGCTCTTTGTGTCAATTCTCAGCCAATCAGCATGGACACAACTAGGCTTTTTATTGGCTGAGAAACACAGAGAGAAAAAACTTCAACTCCCATGATGCTCTGAGGGGAACTCAGAGACTTTTTAATGCCTACTCTATGCAATTACTTTTGGGAGAGTGAGTTCCCAGCTGGGCCCTCTCTGGAGGAGAAGCCTAAGAAACTTTCCAAAAAGAAATGGACCGAAGCTGAGGGAGAAAAGACATGTCAGACTCCTGCCTCAGGTATATTGCAAATTTAACTCCTTCCTCTCCAGGAACTGATAAAATCCCACTCTCTTAATCTGTGCGGCTCCCTCTTTTCAATGCTGTACATAAGAAGAAAAAACCAAGATCACAAAAGTAGCATTTTTAGGGATTTCAACTCCCATAATCTACTAGCTAGCATGACCACTGTTAGAGCTGTCTTGAAGATGCTGGCTGGAACATTAAGGAGTTGTACAGCAAAAGTAACTTTCAGAAGCTTTGAAAAAGAGAGACAATATAAAATTAAATATTTAATTAAAATTAAATATTTGTTCTTTAAATTGGTAATGGTCTACATGCCAATCATCCATGGACCTTTGGCTAGTGTAACAATTAGGAATCAACATGTACAGAAGTTCTGAATTTTTCCCTTACCTTTTACATTTAAGAGAGACAATTCATTTCCCATTTCAGTGGCTTCCCACCTGGAGCTGAAAAGTAGGCTGCCCCCAACAGTTCCAATTTCATGATTACAGAACTTTCACAATAGGTTTGGAAATTTGCTGCAGGCATATCTTCAGAAAACAACAACTTTGCAATCAGCAGAACAAAAAAACCCCCTTTTCAAAATGATGACCAGTTCATCATGATTCTCCAGGAATAAAAAAACTGTTAAAAGATTGCCAATTGCAAATCCAACAATTTCAGTCAGTAGTCAACATCACTCCCTGTGTATCGGTGGGGGGTGGAGAGTCAAAGATGCTACCTTACCATTGTTATACTTTTGGAATTTAAAATTGTCATATAGGCCTACAGCATCAGGCAGAGGGTTGCTAACCTGCCACATTGTTTTGTGTCAGCACAGTAAATCTTTATGTCTTCAGACAAGTTTAACCTTATTATAAACCATTTCAGAATGCAGCAATCAAATCTAATTCATTGAACTCTTACTTCGAAGAAAGCTTTTCTTTAAGTAGCTGTAATGCTATAGCAGGCTGATAGGGTCTTCAATTTTAAAAATTACTTGAGGAATTTCATGAAAATATTTTCTATTGCAGCAAAACTTTGGTAAAAGCCATTGGAGTGTTGAAGGAAAACTCAAAGAAGCACTTGTGCTCCTAAGAAGTGCATGGATAATAATTGGTGATGAATGGGGAGAGAAAGAATATCAGTCTAGACCAGGCCTGTACAACCTGTGGCCCTTCAGGTGTTTGGGCCTCCAACTTTCAGATGCCTTAGACAACTTGTCGAATGGTCAGGAATTCTGGGAGTTGAAGTCCGAAACACTAGGAGGGAAGCAGATTGTGCAGGTCTTATTTAAACCCAACAAACACAGTGGTGCACTTGGTGTACTTCTCCATTGGTGGCGGCAAAGTCTGCTCCTGTACATCTATAGAGAAGGAAGGGTGTGTGCCACCATCACAAGGATATTTCCTTTTCTCCTCAGGATCAGCCAGAATGTTCCCAGACATAGCCCATATCCAGTTAACAACAAGAAGAAGGGTGTCCTGACTCTCTCAGGTATGTGGTTTAATGACATGACACAGGGAGGTATGGGATTCCTCCTTGTGCACTGTCATCCAACTCTGGTGTAATTGAAGGGTACTTTGATATACAGTGTTCCCTCACTACTTTGCGGTTCGCTTTTCGCAGATTCGCTGTTTTGCGGTTTTTCAATAAACTCAAAGAATATTATAAATCATAAAAAATTATGATAAAAAAGGAAGGGAGGAAGGAGAAGCCAAAGGTAGAGAAAAGGATTTATCAAGGCGATTTATAACACACGATTGGTTGATAAAGATGTATAAATATTAAAATAAATATAGCGTCCCTACTTCGCAGATTTTCACTTATTGCGGGTGGTCCTGGAACTTAACCTCCACGATAAGTGAGGGAGCACTGTAGTTGTCCTCATCCTTATACTGATGATTGCTAAGCTAGACCATCAGCGGTTATCACAGTTATAGAAGAAATGTGTATTCTCTTGGGTTGGGATCTCCAGCAAGGAAAATGTAGGCATCAGCATGCCAGTGGTCAACTCCCCTGCTGTCCACTATTTCTGATATTCTTCCAAAAAAGAAGTAGAAACAATCAATTTATTTAAAATGAAAGACTGGTATACCACGGAGCCCCTGATAGCCGAAAGGTCGGCAGTTCAAATCCGGGGAGCAGGGTGAGCTCCCGCTGTTAGCCCCAGCTTCTGCCAACCTAGCAGTTCAAAAACATGCAAATGTGTGTAGATCAATAGGTACAGCTCCAGCAGGAAGATAACAGCACTCCATGCAGGCCACATGACCTTGGAGGCTCTTCGGCTTAGAAATGGAGATGAGTGCCAACCCCCAGAGTTGGACATGACCAGGCTTAATGTCAGGGGAAACCTTTACCTTTACCTTTGGTATACCACAAAGTAAGACACCATTCTGCTTTTCTGCTTATGACCATTTTGCATGCTTTGACAGTAATATTATTTGTGCTTCTTGAAAAAAAAATATTGAGCATTTGAGATTCAGTCAACACCTTTTCCTGTACACAATTTCTTGTCAAGATTAATTTATGTCTGAGCTTCCTTGTTGTTTTCTTTGAGGTGGATGTTGGAACTGAAAGGCAAACAAACAAATAAAACAAAGCAATACCCCATTAATGAAATAAAGTATCTTGTGACCTGAGTGAGTCACAAGAGCTAGATTCAGTTTTCAAGAGGTGGCCAAAGTTGGGAAGAAGCAATATGGTTAGTGGTTGCTAAGAGGGAAAGGAGAGAAGGAAGGGGTGCAAAAACAAGGGATAGATTGTCATCATCATCATGAGGGGATAAATCAGTGGTTCTCAACCTTTGGGTCACCAGGTGTTTTGGCCCACAACTCCCAGAAATCCTAGTCAGTTTACCAGCTGTTAGGATTTCTGGGAATTGAAAGCCAAAACATCTGGGGACCCACAGATTGAGAACCACTGGGATAGATGGATGATAAATAAATAGATCTAGGCAGACAAAGATAATCTCAAAAAGAATTTGGAAATCCTGTGATTGTATCTATAGCTGTGCAAAGAAAAATCTTTTGACACAGCTCTCGGGACAAGACAAGCTAGACAACTTCCTCTTATAGATTAGTGCAAAGCCTTCAGCTTAGTTGAAGATTTCAGTGCATTGAGCCAGGACTTCACCATAAAAAGCAGTTATTCCAGTAGGCACAGGAGCAGCAAAAGGGGCTTCTTGCTCAAAGGGAGATACAGGCAGATCCAGAGAACAGAATACTGTAATCCATAGTCTGTTGCAGGATTTGGGGAGCTCACAGCTTTAGTTTATTTTCCTTGTCATTGTCCCATATTTGGCATGAGAATGCTCCTGTTCTTGAAAACATTATTTTTGCCAACAGGAAGAAAAAGTGATAAAGAACCAAAGAATGAATAAGGCTCATCTTGTTCAATTGGGAAATATCATGAGTTGGGTCACAGATTCTCAGCTAGGTTTATAATTTCATACTAAATTGCAATTAAGAAAGAGATATGAAGAATCTTGAGCAACTTCCCATATACATTCAGAAAAGTTACCTCATCTTTTATTTGTGTATGAGGTTCAGTTCAAAGAACAAATCTAATCTAAAAGACTATCTCTTTTTTAATCTGGAAAAAGGAGGATATAGTATGCAGCTCCCAAATGCTCTCTATCTTTTTGTCTTGCATCTTTGGAACCATTGTGTTGATGGAAAGTTGTCGCTGTGTTTGAGTATTTCATTAAAATATTCCACACCTGATCAATTTTTACAGGGAAATAGATTTGTCTTCTCATCGTTAAACCTACATAATCAATGTTTCCCAACTGCAGGCACATCTATCAACAACTTGCATTGCTATCAAATGCATCACATAAAAAGTCTGCAAGGATTTTCCCCCTCTTCCGTTGTCACTGAAGCTCTCCAGGCTTGTCTATAAGACAATGCATCATCACTAAGCATGCAAATTTCTTGGCTTCCGACATCACTCCTATAGAAGGTGTATTCTAATTAAATTTAAAGGCAGATGGGAATTGTGTAATTAGGATGAATTATATAAAATGTAACTGTTTTTGTAACTATTCATGGTGGTAACATTGGCATGTCTCACAGCATTTAGTTGATTTTTTAAAAACCACAATCTACTTTATACAAATTCCTTCCTCACTCTACCTTACTTAAGTATTTTGGCTGTATTAAAAAGTCAATGAAAATGACAATATTATAAGTATCAGTCAGCCCATGTATCAATCTCTCCCTTGGTACATCTTTTTATGGTGTACATATGTAAGCGAGCAGTGTGACTGTTCTGTGGAGTTTATGCGATGGCTGTGGTGCCTGGGCAGTTTGTCTTCCTGGTGGATCATCAGATCCTTGTATTGTCAAAGGCTTTCACGGCTGGAATCACTGGAGTGTTGTGTGGTTTCCAGGTTGCATGGCCATGTTCTAGCAGCATTTTCTCCTGACATTTGCCTGCATTTGTGGCTGGCATCTTCAGAGGATGCCAGCCACAGGTGCAGGTGAAATGTCAGGAGAAAATGCTGCTAGAACATGGCCATACAACTGGAAGCCACACAACATTCCCATCAGATCCATCTTCTCATCCTGTACAGCATACACATCCTTGGTGAAGAAGTGTAAACTACCAGTCAATTGGTTTATACTGAGGTCTGGGTTGATTGGCTGGTGGACCTGACTGTAGTGGTCTAGATGTAGTTTTCAGTCAGACAAGGTTGTATTTAATGCGTACTCGTGTGCATATTCAATAAGCTCTTTTAAGCAGCACCCTATGCACCTGCCCTCTGCCAATGTTTGATCTTCAGGTTATCTCTGCAGAGTATATTAGTTTCCTTGTACTTTGTTACAACTTTTGGAGATGATTGGTGAGAGCTGTTCAGCCGTGGAATTCTCTGCCCTGGAGTGTGGTGGAAGCTCCTTCTTTGGAGCCTTTTGAGCAGAGGCTGGATGGCCATCTGTTGGGGATGCGTTGAATTGGATTTTACTGCTTCTTGGCAGGGGGTTGGACTGGATGGCCCATGAGATCTCTTCCAACTCTATGATTCTATGACACCAATTACCAAGGTCTCTTGCTACCTGTAATGGAAGGGGAACCCTTGGGGGATTCCTTTCAACAATATCAGTGGACTGGTGTCTCAGGCTGATTGATCCACTGGCAAGCTGGTCAGTGCTTGGAGATGGACCAATCCTGAGTGAACCAATTTGATAGCTCTAACCAATAAAATATGTGGCCTAGTAAAGGACCAATCCTAATTAGATTGGTCTTGCTGGAAGAACAAAGATCGGATTAAAACATTTCCACTCCACTGACCTTTGGATCAATCAAGCAGTCTCTTGTATCTCTTAGCCACTTGTGAGTACCGTAATCTTCCTAAGATTTACCATGTAACCAGTAAAATACAGAGAAATTGCAATGCTGCTATACATTTAAAGAATTCAAAATATGCCATTCAAAACTCAATACAAGGCGTTTCATACAGATTAATGTTATTTTCAGTCTTCATGTTGCAAAATTTTTAAATATATTATTTGTCTTGGCTTGTTTTGAGAGCTGTCTGTTTTTTAACTGTGGAATTTTAAATAATTGTAAATTGCTCAACAGCCCTTTTTTGGGCTGACAGGCAAAAAGAATGCTCTGCAAATCAATACACATATTTTAGTTGTGACTGCATTGGCATTCAATTAAGAATTTCGTGCTGAAAGCATAGCTGAGTAGTATGCTTTTTGTATGTGTTAGAAATGAATGTTGAAAACAACAAGAACAATGTTATGTAACTATGAAAAAACACAAATATCACAAACTATAGGATGCATAACCTTTCCTTTTTCCATCTGTTTCTTTATGCTGAGTGTGACATAGAACCAATTCTCATCAGATAAGTAACAGTTTTCATTTTTTCATGAGCTTTATCTCACTTACGCTTTTGACAAAGGTTGCCTCAAGACTATGATCTTTCAACATTTGTGAGGCATAGCTGTTCCAAATGAGCTGGAAGTAAATTATAGATGTCTCCTGACAAGCACCTAATATTGAGTTATGCCATGCTGCTCAATTCTTATGATAAAAAGCAATAGTAACTGTAATCATGGGGAAACAAACTTCTTAGAATTTATTTAATTTGTTTTCTAGTTTCTAGATTTTAGTTTGGATCATGATGAAAACCTTTTTTTAAAAAAAAAATCAGATATCAAGTGAATGACAAGTTCCTTTTATTGTGGACAGATGGGAAGTCCTGAAACTTAGAGTGTCTGTAGAATTATTCATTGATGTAACATAATTTCTTTCTTTAACTTAAACTGTAAAATTCACAAAGTGGAGTCTTTTCTGTTATGGTTTGACGATGCGTGCAGACCAGCAGAAGATTACTCCTTTGTCTATTTTAAAAAAGAGTAACACAAGTAGAAGGAATGCAAAACTTAAAGTTTACTCTTGTGCAGCAGAGTTCATGGAAAAAACAGCAACTTCAACACAAACTATCTAGTAATAATACAGTCACAATTCCTCTGGAGTATCAAAATCACATATGGTCCTTGCATTCAATTCATGCAATGCTTTCCATCAGAAAATGTGTCTTCTCCCAATCTTTATTTCTTGTTCATAGAGACGAGCATGGAAGACAAACTTGCCAGCGACAAATAGGCTGCAAGCCAGGAGTTTACACCAAATAAGCTCAGAGGCAAACATTCAGTAAACCCAAAGTCATACAGCAAACTTTCCCCAGTTATACTTCTTCGAGAGTGGGCCAAAATTTGTTGATTGTAATTACCTCAATTACTCAGCCTATGGATTGTTATTAACTAGGGCGAATCTTTTTCTCTTAACACACACACAGGAACTTAGCCATGTACCTTACTATTTTCTGTGTATGGCCCTAAACTGGATCTGGATGTTTCTCTTTTAAAATTAATTTTTATATCCAACATGATGAAAGCACAGAATCCATATTCTCAGGGCCCTTCCACACAGGCCCTTTATCTCAGGATCTGATCCTAGGTTTTCTATTTATCCCAGATTATTTGGCAGTGCGGACTCATATAATCTTGTTTAAAGCAGAAAATCTGGGATCAGATCCTGGTATATAGGGCCTGTTTGGAAGTGCCCTATGTTGCATTTTTAGTACATGCCATAAGTCATCATCAATACCATCCTTCCATTTCCCCAATTCAGGACTTAAGGTTGCTTATAACAGATTATTCAAATGAATTAAAAATTCACAAAATACAAAAGTGAAGATGATGATGATCGAATAGCGAAAGCCCTCTCTCCTGAAATCTCAAAACTCAGGATGGCTCATATTGGGAGACAGGTGTTTTCAGACACTCGTAAACATATTCTATCACATATTATATTTGATAGCTGTAAATGCTGCAACATAGCTGTAAAAGCATGTATACATTTGTGTATAGGGTCTAAATATACAGGCACCAGATCCTGTCTGATCTTAGAAGTTAGGCATGGTCAGCCCTAGTTGGTATTTGAATGGGAGACTACCAATAATTGTGCTTTCAAGTTACTTTTGGCCCCATGAATTTTAATACTTTCTTAGAAATACTCAAGATTTTGCCAGATTTATTTCTCTGAAATGCAGTCTATGTATATCCTCACTTTAGCTATTTTCATGTCTCTGTTACAGGCACCCACCTCTAGGATTAATGTCATATGTATCTGCTGTTCATGATGAATTAATGCAAGCAATATTTAATTTAAAGAAATGCTCTTTTTGCTAAGGTCTAGCTATAGACATAGATACCATATGCACAAACACTCTATATATTTCTTATTGTATAATCCAGTGGCGATATAATCATCCTGCTATTCCTTTTCCTCCACTCAAATGAAAACAGGCAAAATTAGCCAGGAGTGGTTCCAGTTGCTTTACTGAGCTTCTCCAGGGTAAGCAAGCTCACTTTTCCAGGCTTACCTCCAAACAGAGAGGGATAATCCCAGAAGTAGCAATTTTTGCACACTTAAATCTAGTAATTGCTAGTTTTTAGTTCAAGTAAAACTGTTTTTATGTTTTTATGTCTTTTCCTGTTTGTTGGCCTTGACCACATCCTCTCTCTTCCTGCATCCCACAATAAGAGTTTATTGTCCTCCATTTTGTCATCTGCCCCTCTTCCCTATATTTAACACAGTGGTTCTCAACGTGGGGTCCCCAAATGTTTTTGACCTACAACTTCCAGAAATCCCAGCCAGTTTACCAGCTGTTAGGATTTCTGGGAGTTGAAGGCCAAAATATCTGGGGACCCTCAGGTTGAGAACCACTGATTAACAAGATGTTGCTAAACCTTTGTACTTGAAAGTGAACCTGCTTCACATGTTTTTGCCAAGGGGATTAAATCTGTTTTATTGCACTGCAGGATTTTGAAGACACGGGGTGAGATGGGACTTGCTATTTCTCATTTGCATATGAATATTCATTTTTCTACTTGTGAAATATATGAATGTTTCTCACATTCACATATTTCACAGGTAGATGGTGCAGATTACTACAGAGGGGCAGTGAGTTGTTTCATCAACACTTTCAGGACAATATGTTGCAGCCAGAGAGTAAATGAAAGCTGCTGGGGGATCTGTTTCAACAGCTTGGCCTCTTCTTCTCCTCTGGCAGATGCTCTCCTTCTCCTCTTCTTCTAGACAGAGATTTTACAGTGTCAGTGGTTTTTGCTACATAATCAGGAACCATAATAGTTATATGCAAAGTTGTGGCTGAGGAAGTGGAGGTGGCAGCTGCAAGCTGTGACATTCTACATCTTGTAGTTCATCATCATAGGCCAAGAATGTTTGTCTTCCAAGGGTAGAGTATTGGTGGTGGGCCCGAAAGTGACTGTAGAGATCTATTCTGGATACCCATGATCTTTCTTAGTGGGGACAACATTTCCAGATGGAAGATGGCTGCTACAAGGCTTTGCTTGACACACTTTCCTCTTGCCACATTTCTTCCTTTCTCCCTTTATTTGTGTCTCTTCAAAATCCACAGCACTCTTAGTAATAGCTGAACTCCAGTTAGAATGGTTGGGGGCCAGGGCTTCCCAGTTTTAATTGTTTATTTCACATTTTAAAGGTTAGCTTTAAGCCCATCTTTAAATCTCTTTTGCTGTCCACCAATATTCCATTTTCTGTCCTTGAGCTGAAAATAACTGCTTTGGGGGCAGTGATTGGCCATTCGGACAAAGTGGCTAGTACAGCATAGTTGATGCTGGAGAATTATTGCCTCAATGCTGATGGTCTTTGTTTAAAAAACAGTAATTATTGAATACTATTTTGTATCATGACATTTGGATAACAACTTCTTCAGTTTTCTATATGCAAAGCAAAATCCAAGCGTGTTAGCAGTGGAAACTGTGAACCAGATACCTAGATTTTGAATTTTGAGACTTTTTTTTTTGGTTGTTTTCTAATAAATTAGCAGATCTCTGAGATTTTACAGTTTTTTTCGTGTCAGGAGTGACTTGAGAAACTGCAAGTTGCTTCTGGTGTGAGAGAATTGGCTGTCTGCAAGGACGTTGCCCAGGGGATGCCTGGAAGTTTTGATGTTTTTACTATCCTCATGGGAGGCTTCTCTCATGTCCCTGCATGGAGCTGGAGCTGATAGAGGGAGCTCATTCACACTCTCCCCAGGTTGGATTCGAACCAGCAACCTTCAAGTCAGCAACCCAATCTTCAAGTCAGCAGTCCTGCCGGCACAAGGGTTTAACGCACTGTGCCACTGGGAGCGCCTATTTTACAGTTGTAAAAGTGGTAGTTCATGTATGAACTTGAACTAACAAAACACACTGTACTTTTTGACAGGCTAATCTACATCAGTGATTTGTAGGGATGGGAGGCAAAATAGACATTCTACCTGAAAAGAATTCTGCTCCCCAAATGAGCACTGTAAAGAGTGAAAACCCGCAGGTTGAGAACCACTTGTCTAAAGTAAGGTTTCTGCTACTAGTACAGTAGTTATGGTAGCAGAAAGACACCATTCAGAATTATGAACTGCACCTGTAGTTTAAAGTGATACAGTCCTAAAATGATGGTGTTTTGCCAACAAGGAAGAACTCTTAAGAGAATTCAAAGGTAATAAGCATGCTAATAGAGTGCAGTTTGAAGAGTTTATTAGCAAATCACTGGTTAAAATTACAATATTTACATCTTTTTGTTGTCAGGAATCCCCTGGGGAATATCAGTGTCTTGAGCCTTGGAGCTAGTCAGCAAATAGCCCCACATTTAGTTTGGCTGAATTTACTGGGAATGTTTCTCAGTTTAATGTACCCTAATGCCCCTATTGATCACTTGGCCTTGATGAGAATGGCACATTTCCCATGGTTGGATAGTTACATTTGTTTTGTTTAAATGACTATCATTAGCTCTTAACAGTCAGCCTGTTTAGATAGGTATAATATACCCCATAAGACTCCAGTGACAGATAGCCAACCTCAAGTTCTGCCTACCATTATGCTTAACAAGTAACTAACTCTTAGAAAACAAATGGAAACTTAATTGCCTGGTCCAGGATCCAGGCACAGCTGAAAAAGAAGGTCTAGAAATGAGGGTAGTGATTCCTATACCAACTAACTCCCTGCAATCTTCTGCATTTCCATTACAAATGACCGTTGTCTTTAATTTTAAAAGAATGCAGTAAAGGGCTTCATAATTCACTTCAGTGGTTTTGTACTAGTCATAAAAATGTAGGAGTAACTATGTTGTATAAAGCAAAATCCAAAGCACCTTTCTTAGCTTTATTACAGTCAGCTCAAGCACCAGGAACATCTGCCTCATACAGGTGGGCCTCTCCTTTTTCAGCCGAAACTATATCCTCACCCCCAGCATAAAAGTGATCTCATAGGCTTTTAAAACTCTCAGGTTCTTTTTCAAGCAAAATGGTAGAGTTCAGGTCTGCATCTTGCTGTAGGGAGGGTTGAATTATTTGCCCAGTGGCCATGGGGAGACTGGGGGCAAACCAATAAAAGAAGAACAATAAAGCTTTCCTTCCATTTTGCAACCTCTCTTTTAAGATTTCTCTGTCTTTATTCTGGATGACGCTATAGGTCCGTTTTTAGCTAGCGTGCAGTGAATCTCATTGGACAACGCTATACAGTCATGTCTAGAATTAAAATCAAGTGTTGTAACATGCAAAATATATCAACAGAATAGTGATTTACTTTGTGGGTGGAAGAAGAAATGCACAGAAGATAAAGTCCCAGTATAAAATGTCAAAAATGCTCCCCTTCAGGTTAGGATTTCCACGTTCTGAGGTTAAGTTTGGCTTCTTCAAATAAAAATAAAAAATAAAATACAATCCAACTAAAAAGCCAAAGAATTAATCATGCTGAAACTATCTAACTTAATGCTTTAGAGGATTTACTTCGCTGAGGTTTACTTGCATGTGCAAGGACTTAAACCAGTAACTCTCAAAGTTTGGCCCTCCAGTTGTTTTGTACTTCAGCTGCCAGAAGATCCAGCCAGTGCTCAATGATCAAGACTTTTGGGAGACGAAGTCCAAAACACCTGGAGGACCAAACTTTGAGAACTGCTAACTTAAGTCATGGACTGGTAGAGGGTTGATTAGGGAGGAACCAAAGCCTTTCTCAGGCTTGATCTGTGCTGAGTCTCCTCACCCTGTGAACCCTATTGGGCTTTGGATCTCTCATCCATCCATTGCATCTCCTATTGTAAAGCTGACAGGTTCAAACTACCCCTGCAACCTGCTGCATCTCGTGTCATTGTTCTCAGGATTGTTCCCAATCAACTCATGTGGAAAGGCCAAGCAAAAGACACTTCTTTCTCTGGGGGACATCCTTTATAACAGTCTCCACTTGCTTACAAAAGCACCAGAGAATAATATCAATATTGTAACATGTATATGTGATACACACATTTTTCTTAGTAAAAATAATTTGGTAATATATATCTCACATATATGGTATATGTACCATCTTCTTTTTTTTTTGCCGCATTGGAACTCTCTCCCTAACACCCCATGTTTTCTGGCCAGATTCAGTGGCCAGGATAAGATGAGTAGGACAAGGGTAGTCAAACATATAGCTGGCTCTATTCTTGCAGCTGCCTACAAGAAGAAAAAAACACCATCCTAATCATCCTCCAGATGTCCAGGAGGAGGATGCCATGGTTACCTACCTCTCCCTCCTCTTCCCCCTTGTCCCGAATGATCATGGAAATGGATGTCTTGCTAGAAAACAGTTAGGTCGACTGCAAGGATGGTGGTGGTAGGGAACAAGAGTGAATGCTACCAGGCATAACTTTACCACTAGTGTGATACAGGATCTTGACTATTATATAGTGCCATGAATCATGTTGAGCATCATCTTACTAACAGAAGGCTGGAAATGATATTTTGATCTGATTTTTTTGTATTGCTGTTGACTTATGTAAAGTTATTTTTTTATTTACACATATTCATTCCTTTTTTGAAATCCCGAATGAATCTGATTTAGCACCTACTCTCTCTCACACACATACAACCATACCTTTAATATGTTCACATTCATTGCAAAATCACTTCCTTATGGCCAAGCTATCTCAAAAGAGTATAAAAGCATTTGCTGGTTGCCTTGGCAATGGGAACAATCTTTTCCTCCCCATGTCAGTTTAACGGAAGAACAAAACATTGTCTTGATTGTCCTCAGTGCCATTGTTACAAAACTGAATTTGATTGGCTTCTTAATGCTGTCTTCATCACAATCCCCCTGTAATTCTTGATTGGGTGGGATCAACTGGAGAAGAAGAAAAGTACAGACATGAAAAAGGCACCAGAGCATCAACAGTAAGGACAAGAACTGAAAATCACAGAGAGTACCATAGAAGTACCATCTACACATTGCCTGGGGAAGGGAAATTTTGCAATCCCCGTAGGCTGTTGAAAACCTTTGATGAGTAAACATTTAGTGCTCATTTCCTTCAGACATTTTATACAAACTTTTTTATCGTTTTTTTCTTTCTTCCTTGAACTCTTGATACATTTCAAATCCACTTGCAAATATAGCTGCCAAAGCATTATCTTCTTCTGTTCTAGCCTAATCAGATGACTGCCAAGTACTATATTATATTAATTCTTCTCTCTTGTAATAACTTTAATTTAGAAAACCAGAACATGCAAAGAAAACTCCAATAATCTCTAGCTTCATTCAACACAATGACCTAAAATCATTTGCATGAAGTACTCATTTGTGTTTGCTGCTTTTAATGGAGGAAGGTCTGATACCTATGCTACATCGAAACATTCTGGTATGTATGTGCATGCTCTCTGATTCCATAGGGCCATGACATGCACTACAATACATTAGGCCACGTGCTTAAAATAATCAGATATAAATATTGCAGGTCATTGCCATATTTTACTTTGTCAGACATATGATATACAAGCTTGCCAGTTTAATGAACCCTGGGCAAACAGATGGGTATTGAAAGAAACAACAGTGAGTGTCACAGAGATTGCAAATATTAAGCATTATAGAGAACCTGGCTATGAACCTTTCTTTATGATTTTATTCTGTGAAGCATAGAGTGTAGTCTTACTGTTGGATTAATGTTAGACAAAGGATCATTTAAGTTCATTGGTGAGGTGTACATTATTTCTATACTGCAGTGGCTTTGTGAAGGTGTCCTCAAGTGTAAAAATACATTGCATACTTTTGCATTCTGAAAAGTTAATTTAGATGATATTTTATCACATAGAGAAAATAAGACTTTTTTATTACATAGAAATAGAGGCATGAGCACCTCACAGTGATTCCTCCTATCCAATCTTACAAAGGATGAACGATCATGGTGTAGCAGTTTGACTATTGGACTAACGCTGGGAGACCAGGGTGAGAAATTTGGATCACCCATGGAAACCTACTAGGTGACACATTTTTGGCCTAAGAGGGAATCAGTAGAAAACATCTTCTATATAAAAATTGCCAGGAAAACCCTAGAGATGAACTGAAGCTATGTAACAACAAATCTGATAAGTTGTTGTATTAATTAATTAGAAAATAAGAAACTTATTTTAAAGGAATTTATTTCACTGTCTCTCACCCTGGTCCATTTAATAAATGTGTTGTGATGCTAAAATTAGGGCAAGGAGACCCAGTATGGATTAAGGGAAGGATTAGAACAAATATTTACTAACAAGACCCAATTCAAGCTGCCATAGTCTTCCTTGTAATTATTCAGGCACTGCATTTCCCTTTTTTATTTTATCTTGGTTCCATATAGATGTTGACAGTTTAATTATCTGTATACAGTTCTGCAGGAATTAATGCTGAGAAGTCAATCTGTGAAAAGTATGCCCTCTGCCACTGAGTTATAGCACCTCTCCAAATCATTGTGTCTAAACACAACCCATGTACATGCTCACATGAGGGAAGGCAAGTGGGATCTTATGCTGCAAGGAGAGAACTCATACATCTTCATGACCATAGGTGTTCAGATAAAGGCAGTGGTACCTAGCAGCTCAGTTCATATTAACCTTTTGCCCATATAACTATTCTATACTTTTATCCTGGATACACTAACACATAGAGAAATTTTGTAGCGAGAACCAAAATACGATGCTTGGTGTAGCAATCAATAGCATGTGCCATGGCTTTTTCTAGGAATGAGATTAGCATCTCTTTTAAAATTGTGTAACCAGTGGAAAAGGGCAGAGGCATCCAACAAGCACTGATAAACTATCATTCACAGCTCTGATGTCAGGATGAATTTAGAGATTCTACAGCTTTTTCTGTGCTGTGATGTTTACATTATGTAGTAGAGCAGAGAGCCTTTCAGATTAACATTGGATAGTTAGGATTATGTACCAGCAAAGAGGCATCAGTTGTTGCAGAAGAAGTCATGTCATTCCAAGGTCACAAGTGTGTGACAGAGAGCACCAAGATAGAGAAACAACTTCTTTAGAAATGTTAAAATGTCTGATTTTCCCAGTTGCATAGTGTTAGGGAACTCTTTGTTGCTTCATGTTATTTACAATTCACTTTCTTTGGATGTGAGTTTTCTATGTCCTTTTCTCAAAATATAATTAAAGAATTGGGACTAGCTGATCACTTTCTTGGAAGGATGAAAACTGAAGAAGGATCACGATTCCTACAGCACCAGATATGTGACATGGGACTCCATTTTGACCTAAGTACATTTGGTATCTTGTATAGTCTTAGGTTTTTCTTTTACTCAAGGTATTTTCATGCTATAAAATCCACATTGCTAAAATCATTGTTCATTGATGCAGTCATGAAGAAAAAGGCAAGTATAAACACCATGGAACGCTGTTTCCAGTTCACTGGATCAACATTGGTTAACTGGATGTAACTTGACAAGCCATGTTTTCAGCACTCAAGCTAAAGACATTTATAGGAAGCTTTGAGTCCTTATACTAAATGATATATAGTAGAATCCTGTTTTCAAATTTTGGGGGACACAATGCTGATGCATTCACTCTATGGCCTTCAGTCAGGTCAGTTTAAATTAATAACTATATAATTGCTGTCAATATTCCCATTCCTACCCAGAATCATAGAATAGTAGAGTTAGAAGAGACCTCACGGGCCATCCAGTCCAACCCCCTGCCAAGAAGTAGGAAATCACATTCATAGCACCCCCAACAGATGGCCATCCACCCTCTGCTTAAAAGCCTACGAAGAAGGAGCCTCCACCACAGTCCGGGGCAGAGAGTTCCACTGCCAAACAGCTCTCACACTGAGGAAGTTCTTCCTGATGTTCAGGCGGAATCTCCTTTCCTGTAGTTTGAATCCATTGTTCCGTGTCCTAGTCTGCAGGGCAGCAGAAAACAAGCTTGCTCCCTCTTCCTTATGACTTCCCCTCACATATTTATACATGGCTATCATGTCTCCCCTCAGCCTTTTCTTCTGCAGGCTAAACATGCCCAGTTCTTTAAGCCACTGCGGTGCCCAGAATTGGACACAGTATTCAGGTGTGGTCTGACCAAGGCAGAATAGAGGAGGAGCATGACTTCCCTGGATCTAGATGCTATACCCCGATTTATGCAGGCCAGAATCCCGTTGGCTTTTTTAGCAGCCGCATCACATTGTTGGCTCATGTTTAACTTGTTGTCCACGAGGACCCCAGATTTGATGGTCGGAGTAACTGTGGTATCTTCAGTTAGACTAAGTGCATTAACTACCTGAAGTAACTGAGTGTTAATGTAGGTCACATGTGTCAAACAACTCGAATCCAGTCTGCCATGTCATTTTATGTAGCCCTCCAGATGCTGGACTACATCCTGTATTCCTCACCATTAGACATCATGGCTAGAGGCTGCGGCTAGCACAGTGTGTTAACTACCAGCTACAGAAGATCTTGCTTGAATTTAGATACAAGGCTTGTGGATATGATGCCTAATTTTAAAATGTCCTTTAGCCTTTCTCATATCTCAAAGTCACAAATGCTATTGGGTTGCAGTTTTCATGATCCTCCGTCTACGTCAGTGGTTCTCAACCTGTGGGTCCCCAGGTGTTTTGGTCTACAATTTGCAGAAATCCCAGCCACTTTACCAGCGGTTAGGATTTCTGGGCCTTGAAGATGAAAATATCTGGGGACCCACAGGTTGAGAACCACTGATCTATATGTTGGGTAATCAAGAGTGATTATTCAATAACATCTGGGGACCTAAATTGTATAAAAGTAAGAGCTTGAACCACTATGTAAAAAAATTATAGTTGGCCTTCTGCATCAACAGTTTGTTATCCCTGGACTCAATCGCCCTCTGAAGGCAACCATAAGGCTTATGTAGTCCTCAATGAAAATGAGTTTGACACCCCTAAACTAGATGATAAAAGGAATGTATATTCTGTTTTCCTTCCCACACCAGGATTTTCGTAATATGATTCCGTCAGCAATCACATTTTTAATGAATGACCAATTTGGTAAGCATGCTAAATGTAAAATCTATGGAGAAGAATATATATATATATATATATATATATATATATATATATATTCTCCTCCATAGATTTTACATTTAGCATGCTTACAAAATTATATATATATAACTATTTAAGGGAAAAGGTTTTCTACAAATCCTCTAAATATGGCATCTAAGTTGATCTCATAATTTATTTGATGATTTTGGGGAACATTATGTTCCTTGAAAGGAAGAATGGGGAGCAGTTGAGTGTTTATTGTGAGCTGTAAGTAACCACCTTGATTAAAGTAAAATGCCTTTAATATCAGGGAGTATTTAATGATGTTTTCTTGGATATTTTAACAGAAGATTAGCAGCCTTTCAAAGGTTGCATTTTGCCACATTTTTAGCCCCCTCCTTTTTTTGTCAAACATTTCACTGGCTCTAAGTTGCCTATTTTTCCAGTGCCTGGTTTACTTCATAGACACTCCCACTGAAGTCTTTTTGCTCTTTTCACAAGTGCCTACAATAGAACTGTTTAACATCCCGTCAGGGCCGGCCGGAGATATTTTTTGATGTGAAGCGGGGGTGCTGAAAAGCGCCCCCGCCACCGGCGCCAGGGCCCCGCCCAGCGTGCCCTGGCCCCGCCTCCCACGCTGCGTGGGAGGCGGGGCCAGGGCGAATAGTGAGGGGGGCGGGGCCAGAGTTGCGTGGGAGGCGGGGCCAGGGCACGCTGGGCGGGGCCAGAGTTGGCCCCGCCTCCCACGCTACCCCCGCTCGCCCGTCTGGCCTTTTGTAGCAGGCCAGACTTCAGCGGAGGTTCCTCCAGGCCGCAATCCGCTGAAGTCTGGCCTGCTAGAAATGGCCAGACGGGCGAGCGGGGGTAGCGTGGGAGGCGGGGCCAGCTCTGGCCCCGCCCCCCGCCCAGCGTGCCTTGGCCCTGCCTCCCACGCAACGTGGGAGGCGGGGCCAGGGCACGCTGGGCGGGGGGGCGGGGCCAGAGTTGGCCCCGCCTCCCACGCTACCCCCGCTCGCCCGTCTGGCCTTTTGTAGCAGGCCAGACTGCAGCGGAGGTCCCTGCAGGCCGCGATTGCGGCCTGCAGGGACCTCCGCTGCAGTCTGGCCAGCTAGGAAAGGCCAGACGGGCCAGGGCGCACTGGGTGGGAGGCGCCCCCCCGGGCCTGCGCCCGAGGCGGCGGCGTCAGGGGCCTCAATAGTGGGGCCGGCCCTGCATCCCGTTCATTGATGAGATTTACACCATGATCTCTCAGGTGGTGTGCAGTGAGTGATACCATTTAAATGTTTACACCAAGTTGCCAATTTTCTCTCCCATTTCTTACCTCTATGCTGAAAAGTCCCGTGTAGCATATTTTTGGCATCAGGAGTAGGCAAGGAAGAAATCTTTCTCATTGATAGAAAGTCTGCTAACCAAAGTGATACGATTATGGTAACTTCATTTTCTGATGGGAAAAAAATCTATCTCTGAAAAAAACAACCCTATGATGTTCCCATAATTGAAAATCATACAGTGCTACCTGACTTATAAATATGGGCCAGGTGTTGCCTTGCAGGAGAAAGGTGAACTAGCAGAAAACTTTAGTTATGTTCCAATATGTCTGTCATCTCAACCCAAAAAACAATGAAGCACAGAAAACTGTGGTTCAAGTGGGAGATTAGAATGTATTTGTAAAAGGTCAACTGTGATTCCCTGAACATAAAAAGATTGGCAAAACATTCTACTGCTAAAATTGCGGCTTTTCATACTGCAGAAACTGGGGCATGGACTTTCATGCAAAGTTGACACTATTCGCTCTAACTTTTCTAGTGTTGTGTTTAAATATTTACGGTATTTATGGGCCACTTTTCATGATAAATGATTGTTTCAAACACATTAACATTAAAAATAATAAGCATCGTAGATGATAATAATAATAAAAAGAAGAGTATGGACATAACAGCTTGTAATTTTATATCATTTTGGCAATTTGTTCTTACCATTGGATAGCAGTTTTTAATGTTAATGTTGATAAAGTGTTATTATTAAAATATTAAGTATAATAAATAACAATAACATAAAAATAATGCAGAAACAAAAACATTTTTTCATACTATTCTACCTGTTATTACTAGTAGGCCTAGAACAGAGTTACTAAAACTAATATCCATGCAACCTTAATTTACAGTGAAACAAGAATTTTGAAGCCTCAAAATGAAACAGTTTCCCTATTGGCACAAATACTTAACGAAGAAGCAATGGAAAAGTAGTTCCGTTTTGGAAACGATTCCCTTGCCACCCCCTAATTTAGTAATGAGTACTGAAACATTTTCTCTCCCTTGTTCTTAATGATGAGTAGTTTGTAAGTTGGATGTTTGTAACTCAAGGCCTGCCTATATGTACTACTTAGATATTTGGTGAGCACCAATGTAACTGGCATATTGTGGTCATGATTGCCAAAGCATAGCACGCCAGAGAAGGGAGAATTGAAATCCTACCATATTGTGCTATTTCTTTTTAATTCTCTCTCTCTTATGCCTTCCTTTTCAATTTTTTCTCCTTAAAATTAATATTAATCTCTTACCTGCCTCACAAGGGTCCTATGAGGATTAAATATTTGCAGAACACTTTGAAGATGAAACGAGTTCTATAAGTGCTGGGTATTATTATAATTCTTCTCTCTCCCTGTTATCTACAAGGGGATTTTTGTTTCAGTTTTCATGCACACATTTTCTCTTTCCCTGTCTCTTTCCGCCTAATATTTATTTTCATTACCCCCTTTCATTCATCTGTAGCTTTAATTCCCCCTCTCAATAATCTTATTAGCTACAAAACTTTTACTTTGTGTCAGGCCTTGCCTTCTTACAACTTTAGTTCTTTGAGTTTATACTGCCACTTGACTTTTGTTTCCCTAACTTACATAAAAGTAATGTCAGTAGTGTGATCCAGTTGTTTTGCAATTTGGGTGACCACCAACACTGGTATTGTATCAGCACAATGTAAGTACAATTAACGATATCACATTAGGCTAAGGATTTGCCATGCAGCATGCTTAATCCATGGGGGTCCCGGCGGAGGGGTGTGGAGAACCCGTCACTTCACCCTCTTCGCGATATACCCTGACTCCCATCCCATGGGCTGAAGCATCACCACCCAGCTTCCCCCCATTGCTCCTAAGGCAACACTTCTTATCCTCTTTCTCCACATAGTCTGGCCAGAAGTTGATGTGCATCGTGTTCTCAGAGCTCCATCATAGGATGCTTCCAGGATGGAGCCCCACCAGAACCCATCACATGATGCAGGGCTACTTCCAGCGGGGCTCCATCCTGGAAGCATCCTAGGATGGAGTTGGAGCTCAGTGTGATGAGGTCCTAAGATTTTTGTGTGTGTGTCAGGAGTGACTTGAGAAACTGCAAGTCGCTTCTGGTGTGAGAGAATTGGCCGTGTGTAAGGACGTTGCCCAGGAGATGCCCGGATGTTTTGATGTTTTTACTATCCTTGTGGGAGGCTTCTCTCATGTCCCCGCATGGAGCTGGAGCTGATAGAGGGAGCTCATCCTCACTCTCCCTGGGTTGGATTCAAGCCTGGCAGCCTTCAGGTCAGCAACCCAACCTTCAAGTCACAAGGCTTTAACCCACTACGCCATCGGGGGCTCCTAGGTCCTAAGATCAGCAGATCTTCGACTATACCCACAAGGCATGTGAAATGGACTGAGACTTTCATAGGAGCCCCCGATGGCGTAGTGGACTAAAGCCTCATGACTTGAAGGTTGGGTTGCTGATCTGAAAGCTGCCAGGTTCAAATCTCACCCGGGGAGAGTGCAGATGAGCTCCCTCTATCAGCTCCAGCTCCATGCAGAGACATGAGAGAAGCGTCCCACAAGGATGGTAAAAACATCAAAAAATATCCGGGCGTCCCCTGGGCAATGTCCTTGCAGACGGCCAATTCTCTCACTCCAGAAGCGACTCAAGTTGCTCCTGACACGAAAAAAAAAAAAGGCTTCTGGGTCTAAACCTGATAGATCTATCCGTGCTTCTTCTTCTCTCTCTCTGAGATCAGCATAGTGGCAGTTGGCATGGAGAGAAGGGTCTTCATACAAGAAATGGAACTGACTGTGTTTCTTTTCAGTTTTCTTTCCCAGGATGTAGGTTGGGAGAAGAAGGAGAATATTTCTTCAGGGGTGGTTCAAGCCTGGCTTTTTTTAACTCACACTTCCTTGTGAGTATTAAAGAGGGGAATGAAACAATGTGCATCCCAGAGAAAGTTTCTATAGTAGAAATACACTTAACAGGACAGTTCAGACAGCACAGTTATATCAGTGAATGTGTGGTGTGAATGAACTTTCAGCAGGTTAGAAAAGCACTGAGAAAATAATGGCAACTTCAGGGGGAACTTCCTAGGAATCAGATCCTAATAGTGCAATCCAATATAAAGCAATAGAAGTGAGTTTAGATTGTTTATTGGGGAAATGTTGGTATGGCTGAAATGTAGCAAAGATACATTTGGGTAGTCTGTATGTAACAGGGTCTGGGGGAGAATGTTGCTTCTCTCCCCTACTTAGCCAGGAGGAGAAGGCACATTTTCTCCAGTATGCTAAAAATGTTTAGTTAGGGCCAGCCACACATCAGCTAAAGCTTACTTGGCTCAGTCTAAAATATCAGGGCATGTCTTTTTGGCCCCCCACTCTTATTATTCCAGCACAAGTTTCCTAGTTATCGTTCTGGATGAGGTGAGGTAAAGGTCTTTCAATCTTGATTTGCTCAATGCTCCTATTAAGCACATGGGTTATTTCATACAATAATTCAAATAATACAATAATACAAAGGAGTCCCGGTGGCGAAGTGTGTTAAAGCACTGAGCTGCTGAACTTGCAGACCGAAAGGTCCCAGGTTCAAATCCCAGGAGCGGAGTGAGCGCCTGCTGTTAGCTCCAGCTTCTACCAACCTAGCAGTTCGAAAACATGCCAATGTGAGTAGATCAATAGGTACCGCTCCAGCGGGAAGGCAACGGCGCTCCATGCAGTCATGCCGGCCACATGACCTTGGAGGTGTCTATGGACAACGCTGGCTCTTCGGCTCAGAAATGGAGATGAGCACCAACCCCCAGAGTCAGATATGACTGGACTTAACGTCAGGGGACACCTTTAACTTACAATAATACAAATGTGCTATTCTTCATATGGTTTCATGAAACCATCCTAATATACAATCTAAGTCATTAAATTAATTTCACCATAGTAATATCTCAAATTTGGAATTGTAAAACATGCCCCATTTCTTTGCAATAACAATTGTTTTCAATATGTTCCCAATTCTTCTATGACCTTATGTCTGTATTTATCTCATATTTCATTCATTGCTTTTAGACATGAGTGAATGTTCTTTTTGTGCCCATAGAAATCAAAGCATATACATAACACATATTTAAATTACAGTTTATTAAAATGACAGCATTAGCATTATTGTCAAAAAAATGCTGTGCTAGGGCCAGCATAGGCCTTAGGCTACTGAAAAAAACCCCAACCCTGCTAGCCTTTAAGAAAACAAGTGAATTGCACCACTGCTTCACTATGAAATTGATTTGTTAGTTTTATGCGATAATTTTAGCCCAGGTCAAAATGGCCCAACCATCATTGTTAACAAAATTAATGACTCAAATTTAGAAACAAGTATATATACTGCTCTGTACCTCTTCTGTGGACAAAATGAATGGAACTGTTGAACCACCAGTGATCTACAGAGCCATTTAACAACCCTAGAATTAGACAACACAAGGAAATTAGGTGCCAATTGCCATTAATATACCAGTCGTTGGGAAAATATAGCCAACGAGGGAAGAATCTTGGACCCCAACATCTGTGTTTTGCAAAAATATAAATTTTAAGTCTAAGTACCACTTGCCAATTTTCATTGCCAAGCATATTTTATGGCTAGGCTATAAACCTCTGAAAATAAGCCTTTATTGTGGTAGTACTGACACAACCTTGAACATAATGGTGCAAAAGTGACATTATAATGTCAGCTTTGTGATTGGTAAAAGAAGGATTGTTTTAAAGTTATTTTCCAGCTCAGCACAGACTACTATCGTTGAATAACTATTCAAGAAAATATAGTGTGCTTCTTTTAGTGGCAATGCACAAGAAGTGTGTAAGTAGATGAATGCTACAGCTCAGGCTGTTGTGAACTTTCAGTATTAAGGCTTTGGGACTCTAGTGTGTCTGTTCAAAAGTAATTCAGTGGAAGACGAGTATACTCGTCTTCCTCCTGTTATTTTTATTGTAATAATTATAAATAAAATGATAAAAAAAAGTAATTCAGTGGAATTTAGTACCAGGTAAAAATTGCATCCTTAGCATTTTAGATTCCACACTTAGTGTAGCATGTGAGAAGAAAAGGGAAAGCAACCAATTACTCTGTGGTGACATCAAATCTTGTTTTCCTGAACAAGACAGTATTATATTTCCTGAGAAATTGCCATTTAAAAAAAAAAAGAAATTACCTATCATGGAATTTTGATTTAAAGCAGTTCTTTCTTCTTAGCAGTCTCATGATAGAGTTTAACTTGCTCTGGTAGATACTGCAGTTGCCTATTACATATTTGAAAATAGAGTTTAAAGTTTGCAAAGAAGGATTCAGAAAATCTAGAAAGCTGCTGGGAAATGCAAAGATGCTTCATTTCCTGCCAATACAACTTCAGTTCTGTTTAGTGAAAGCATTTTGATTTAAACCAGAATGGAAGAGAATTCACAGCACAGCTAAACAGGGAGAATAGAATCTAGCATATAGATACATAATAATGTGTTTTATGTAGCACAATATCTCCCCATAGATTGTTATTTTACGTTTTACATCTGGAGTGTATGCATAATCATAGCCTTCCCATGCTTCTGTTGAAAGGGAGGATATGTAACAAATCCAACCTTACATCTTTACGAAAAATGTATCTACTCACCGTCGAATGAGTAGGGAAAGGCCCTCTTTGTTGTGGCACTCCCTTTTAAAAATGTTTTTATTAAACATTTCTAAATACACAAAAACTTATAAAAAACAGATATACATAAAAAGGAAAAAGAGGGAAAGCAAAAGAGGAAAAGCACAGAACACCCACAAACAGTAAAAACAACTGGCTTTATGGTGATGATAAGTTTGTTTATAAATTCTTCTCCAGCAAAGAATCCTTGATACACTTCTTCTGCTAAATTAAACCTAATTACTATATATATATATATATATATATATATATATATATATGGTATATACACACACACACACATATATACACACACATATATGCATACACGCACACACACACACACATATCGTATCCTTTTCTTTTTCATGCAAGAAGACTATTAGGGGTTCCTATTCCTCAAAAATGTCCCTAATGATTTTCTGTGATCAGCATGAATGGTTTATCTATTTCAGAAAAATCATTGAATTTTAACAGTCACTTTTATTCTGTTCTGTTATTATATTCATCCATTTGTCTGCAAATAACATTCTTGCTGCAATGATCTTACATCATAGCAATCTTCCATACTTCTTTTTCCATTGTCCATCCCACAGTTCCAACAGGAAAGAATCACATCTTAATAAGATTAGATATTAACTTTTAACCTGCATTAAAACATGTGGTCTGTCCCCAAAGTAGTGAGAATGATATTTGTGCACAGTGCAGAAGGGCCAGGAAGGGAAAGTGGGAGCTAAGGCAGGTGGAGGGGGAACCCAGGCATGCAGTCTGTTCTTCTTCAGTTGAGTCTGCGCCTTAGTATGTTAGCAAAGTGTGTAGTAGTTTTTGCGTCTTGTCATAGGTGAAAAGGCCAGACAAAGGGCCTGTTGCCCAGCGTGTTCTTGGAAACACTTTTCCCTTCACACGGGGGAAGTTTTGCCCTTCTGTGGAGGATCTGTGCTGGCTCTATTTGAGCCAGCATAACATGGGAAGTCTTCTGTGTTTTGTGGGAAGCCTGCAGCGACGCCACCCTGGTTGGGGGCGGTGCCTCCACTGGACGTCACATGATGTTGTGCGTTGGCCAGTGTGCGGCTCTGTCCAGAAGACGGGGTAAAAGCAACTTAGGATGCAAAATTCCCTCCATCTAATGAGGTCCTTAAGTAGCAACTTTCAACTTCAAGAACAAAGAACAATGAGGCTCATATGAAGGCTGTTCTGAATGGTTCCCCACATGCTGTTTTGTTCCCCAAGCAGAAAGCCCACCTCAGAGGACATTTTGTGACAGTTGAAAATATCCAGGCAGCTGCAATGAGGGTTTTGAACAACATCTCAAATGCAGACTACATCCACTGATATGAAGAGGGCAACAATTCTTGAAAGAGTGGTAACAACTCTCAGACCTCACAACCTCTGAGGATGCCTTTTAGGACATGGTCTGTCCTAAAAGTAATGGGAATGTTAAAAAAAAGTATTGGACATTCATGCAATTCTTGTTTATATCCTTGAAAACAGGCTCCTTGTGATCGAATATAGCAATTCGAAAGTTGGGTTGCTGTCAGTTTTCCAGGCTGTATGGAAAACTTGCATGTTTCAGAATCATTATCTCTTGACATTTTGCCACATCTATGACAGGCATCCTGCATATTCTTCGTTCTCCTTCAGGCAGTCTCTTCCAGAAGAAGATGTATGGTTTTATTGATATTGATGTTTCATTGTTGGTATAATTGTATATCATTTTATTGTTGTATGTTTTTCGGGCTTGGTCCCCATGTAAGCCGCTCCGAGTCCCCATTGGGGAGATGGGGCGGGGTATAAAAATAAAGTTGTTGTTATTATTATTATTATTATTATTATTATTATTATTATTATTATTATTATTATGTAGCCTCCTTTTTCTGTTGCAACCTTCTTCTGCCTTCACAGCCATTGCAACATGTCCCATGTTGTCATCTGCCTGCTCTGCCATTGAGGTCTTCAGATTGTGCTTGGTCTGGATCCTCCCCTACGGCTGCTCCTGGGAGTACATGACTCCAACAGTTGTGCCTGCAGATTCATTGGAACATGCAAGCCCCCTCACCATGACAAGGTGACAATCCATTGAGGGAGGCATTGGTTGCCATATAGTTACAAGTTCAGGTATAACCTGGGCTTGCAGGTCAATTCATTAGCATTGCACAATCCCAGTCAAGCTATACTCAGGTATTCATAGTTGAGGTGTTGTGTGCCTTAAGTCATTTCTGACTTATAGTTATCCTAAAGCAGACCTATCATGGGGTTTCTTGGCATAATTTGTTCAGAAATTGTATGCTTTTGCCTTCCTGAGAGAGTATGACTTGGTTAAGATCACCCAGGGGTTTCCAGGACAAGTAGTGATTTGAATTCTGGTTCTAAATTATCTAGTCCAACACTCAAACTGCTATACCATGCTGGCTCTATTTGCAGTTTTAAAAACTTAGTTCCTCACCTTACACCACCCAACTCACCATGCTACATCTCACCCATGATTCCATAGAATGTTGCCATGGTAGTTAAACTGGAATATAGGCACTACAATTGTGTAGTGTTAATGGACCGCAAAATAGCATTGTTTTATTACACACCCCACTTCTAATTCTGTGCTTCTAGTACAGTAGAGTTTCACTTATCCAACATAAACAGGCCAGCAGAACGTTGGATAAGCGAATATGTTGGATAATAAGGAGGGATTAAGGAAAAGCCTATTAAACATCAAATTACATTATGATTTTACAAATCAAGCACCAAAATATGTTTTACAACAAATTTGACAGAAAAAGCAGTTCAATACACAGCAATGTTATGTAGTAATTACTGTATTTGAGAATTTAGCACCAAAATATCACAATGTATTGAAAAGATTGACTACAAAAACATTGACTATTAAAAGGCAGACTGCATTGGATAATCCAGAATGTTGGATAAGCTAATGTTGGATAAGTGAGACTCTACTGTATAGAACTAGACCTTTAAGGCAAGGGTTTAGTTAGAAATAAGCTAGATTTCAAGAATCATATAACTGTGGCGTGGGTGATAAACAACAGAAGTCAGCGTTGCTTGTTTTCTGAAATCATAATGATGGATTCATTATTATAAACTATCTATTTGATCACATCAATTTATTCATGAACAAATGTTTTCAAACATAATGACCAAAAAGATGTGACTTTCTGTGTAAAGCACTGAGGCGATGATAAGCAGTCATATGAACAGCATATTCTACAGCACTTTCCTGGTCCCGGAGAAGGAAAATTAATCCAATTAAAGTATATAATATGGTTGGTAGGATCATGAAAGTATGGATGCAGAGAACTAAAGCACCTAATAATAGTCTTGCCAATTCTATAACAACGGGATGGAAAATGCTGCCAACTGTGGATTTTGCTTGTATTCATCCTAGAGTAGGCTTTTGAATTGAAGCAACAAAAAGGAGCTGCTGATCAGCACTGGAAAGAACTAAGGAGAACTGTTCTAGAGAAGAAGAAAAGTCATACTTTGGGGACCTTGCTTCATCTGATCCGAACAATGTCACCACCCTGTAATTCGTAAGACTCTGACAGGGAATTGTAATAAGGTGTAACAATGCAGAGTACACGTTTCAGGCCATTTTAATGATCAGATATTCCAACATTCTCTTGACTAATTCCATTCCTTCCTGAATATATCCTGCAACTGTTTCTCATGTTACAAATGAAATAAAAGGCCCAGGCTGTGGCGCAGGTGGGAGTGCAAGCCAGTGCAATTAACTGCAATGAATCACTCTGACCAGGAGGTCATGAGTTTGAGCCCCGCTCAGAGCCTATGTTTGTTTGTCTTTGTTCTATGTTAAAAGACATTGAATGTTTGCCTATATGTGTAATGTGATCCGCCCTGAGTCCCCTTCGGGGTGAGAAGGGCGGAATATAAATGCTGTAAATAAATAAATAGGTAAAGGTTTCCCCTGACATTAAGTTCAGTCATGTTTGACTCTGGGGGTTGGTGCTCATCTCCATTTCTAAGCCAAAGAGCCAGCGTTGTCTCTAGACACCTCCAAGGTCACGTGGCCGGCATGACTGCATGGAGCGCCGTTACCTTCCCGCCGGAGTGGTACCTATTGATCTACTCACATTGGCATGTTTTCGAACTGCTAGGTTGGCAGGAGCTGGAGTTAACAGCTGCCGCTCACGCCATTCCCGGGGTTTGAACCTGGGACCTTTTGATCTCCAGCTCAATGCTTTAACGCACTTCGCCACCGAGGCGAAATAGACAACAATATAATGACTACAAATATTGTGTTTGTTCTGTGTTATTGTTTTATTCATTTAAATCCTGCCTTTGCAACTTTTAAAAATCAACATAGATTAAAACAGTATACAAAAATATCAATACAAATAATAAATATGAAATTGATTAAAAACAAACAATTTGTTAAGGGGATGTCAATAAAATTCATTGAAGTATTATACACAGTGCTACCTACCCTTCCTGCAGGTTCAATATCCATAGTTTCAATGGTTTTACTTGCTCCATCCCTCTCTCAAATATTTGTATGCCTCTCTAGAGCCTCTGGTGTGATTCTATGGTATGCTTCTGACCCAAGTGTAGTCAAAACGTGATTCACTATTATTACCAGTTTGGTGTATCCACAAGTGTGTGCGTGACTGTCTTGGAATGTATCTTCTACAGATATGGGGATTGTGCTGTACCTAGTGCTTTTATTTGCTGGTGGAAGGAGAGCAAGGAGGGAGCCATCCTAATATATCAAGAAAGGGAACAATCGTGTTCTCACCAAACAAGGCTGATTAGGTAGCAAAACAGAGAGGAGGAGATCTCAGAGCTAATAGGCTCATTTTGGAGAGATAAATTTCTTCAAATATCCTGAACTCAAACTCTATAGGGCTTTATAAATTATCTCTAGTATTTCAAATTGTGTCTAAAACCAGATCAATAACAAGCAATGCTGCTGCAGTAAAATAGTTGTCTGTTCCCTCTAGCCAGTCCCAGTTAAATATCTGACTGTAACTCTTTGGGCCATTTGAACACTTTTCAAAGGCAGCCTCATGTAACGTACACTACTGCAATACAAACAGGATGATGGCCAGATCTTGGACACTTGGGGATGATTGTATCTATCATTCTGATCATTCTAGAGGTCAACCAAGGCTTCAACATAATCACTGCCACCAAGAAATCTGGTATCTCTTTTATAGATATAGGATACATAGAACTCCAGGGGTGGACTATTTCTATGGGCCCTGCATGCCTGCAGAAACTCTGAGTCCCATCAAATCTCAACTGGATTAAGAAGTAATATGTTTATTTATTTAATTAATTTATTTATTTACAGTATTTATATTCCGCCCTTCTCACCCCGAAGGGGACTCAGGGCGGATTACAATGAACACATATATGGCAAACATTCAATGCCAACAGACAAACAACATTCAGTTTTAGACAGACACATAGGCATTTTAACATCTTTCCAGCTTCATGATTCCGGCCACAGGGGGAGCTGTTGCTTCACCGTCCATTGGTGGCTGTTCTTCCTCATTCTTTTCCTCGTGTTTTGCTGGCAGTTTTATGGTGTTGTAGATTAGTTAAATTAGCCTCCTGCATAAAGTGTACCTAAATTTTCCCTACTTGACAGATGCAACTGTCTTTCGGGGCTGCATAGGTCAACAGCAAGCCGGGGCTATTTTTTTTTTAATGGTCGGAGGCTTAACCCGACCCGGGCTTCGAACTCATGACCTTTCGGTCAGTAGTGATTTACCAGCTGCGCCACAGCCCGGCCCCATTTTTATGAAAATGGAAATTTAATTTCCAGATCCCCAACCAATGCAGAATACATGGACTTCTTCACATGGGGCAAATTTCAGCAGCAACCCATTTTTGCAGCAGCTTTGCCATAGAGCCCTCTGGCTCCAATCACACACCAGAGAAGTACTTCTGGAGAGGCTTCATGGCAAAACTGCTGTGGAACTAGAATCGCTGACAAAAAAGCCACCGCTAGCAATATGGGAGGGTTCCCATGGCTGTATTGCCCTCAACGGGGCAAGCTTGGCGGATGTTTCCCTACATGTTATAAGGTGGGGGGGAAGCCGGGTATGGGGCAATAGGTACTGTCAGAATTGCTATGATCTGCAGTGATTTTGGTGGCACATCTGAAGAGGTCCAAAGTCTAGTGTGTGCCCTGCAGCATGAGTTCATCCAGATACCATTTGAGACAGATTAATGGTGGTGGGCCTGAATTTCAAAGCCACTTTTGACAGGACAGCCTCAGGAAGGATGTTAAAGTCCCCAGTATCAAGAGGAAATCCAACACCATCGCTGAGATTATCAAGACTAGTTCAGGGAGACTGGTGAGCTAACTAATGGGTAGCACATCAAAACTTAGGATGGCTCCCTCTTTGCCCTTCTTCCACCAGCAAATAAAAGCATTAGGCTTTTAGAAATTAGTTATGATGGTCTTCTAATGCCTCGCTGTGCTATTATTCTGTAGAACACTATCCCCATATCTGTAGGAGATACGTTCCAAGAATGTCTAAACCATCCCAGCCATCTACTTTCAAATAAATACACTCAATTTCTGCAGATAGGGTATCTAGTCAGGTGGGTCCCACTTCCTTATAACCAAGGATTCACTGCTACTGACATCCTGATGAGCAAAGTTTAGAGAGATTATCAACTCTGAAGGAATTTTGCTATGACTATCCAGGCTATTTGGACTGGGAGGCAGTATGCCTTACAGTATATGTTTCAGAGAGTAGCTATTGAGGTATGAAATAGCTATTGAGAAAGATGTGCAGAGAGAATAGTGGGCTTGTCAGATACTTGATCTTTTAAGCTAAAAATGTCACAGTTTGTGATTCTGGGTTGTTCATGCAAAGCATGTGCTCTCCCATTTATCTTGACCGACAACGTATCACGCGTGGTGCTAAAAAGATTGAGGGGATACAGTGACTCACCCTGTTCTGTTTATACTCAGAAGCCCTCAGAATATTTTTTGGTTAAGACTTGTGTGCCCTTGATTAACTAATTCACCTTTTAATTCAGTGGTTCTCAACCTGTGGGTCCCCAGGTGTTTTGGCCTACAACTTCCAGAAATCCCAGTCAGTTTACTAGCTGTTAGGATTTCTGAGAGTTGAGGGCCAAAACATTTGGGGACCCACAAGTTGAGAACCACTGCTTTAATTCAATTGTCTATTGTTGCCATTGTAAGTGCTCAGGGTCCTCTAGCTGAAATGAACATATCATTCCTTACTAACAATTCACATTACACCAAATTAAACTGAAATAAGCAAGGTGTTCAACAGGGGAAAACAGTGTAGATGTATGTGGGGGTAAGAAGAAGAAAAGAGAGATGAAAATCAGTAACAGAACCTAAATGGATATGTTGTAAGATGAGATCTGTAAGTTTAGGCAGACCTTCCCAATCTGTTTATTTCCAGGAGGGAAGGATTCCCACCATACTAGGCAATAATAATATTAGGGCATTTGTATTCTGCATGGGAAAATGTGTCAGGGTACAGCACAGAAACTTTTAAATGACAAGAATGGCAACTCTTGAGGAAGCCAAGAATGTGTAGTCAAGGGGTCCTCTGTGTTACTGTCTTTAAATTCTATGGTTCTTGAAACGAACATTTTAATTACTGGATTAATCGAAGTTGGTGCATACTCTTTTTAAGTTATTACTGTTTTTGACAACAATTTGTTCTTGCAATATCTAATGTTTAGCACTAACACATTAATTCCTAAACCTAATATTCCTAACTCTATTCAAGATATACTTAGGCATGAGTGATAGAAGAATCAGCAGCCCTTTTTCATTTCTAAATGCAAGTAACTAGTTTTAACTGAGAACAACTATAATTATGTAACAAAGAGTTAAAGTGGGAAAGAAGATGTGGACTTTTAGAGTGAAGTCAAATGATAATTCCATGGAATTTAAACAGGCTTTTTTCTGATAATAAAAAATAGTTATCCAACAAAAAGAATCCTCTCCATCCCAGATGCTTCCAGTAACTTTAGGAGGAATTCAAGTACAGATATGACTGGTAATCTTGTATTTTATATAGAAAAATGCAAAAATATAATAAAATAAGCTGTAATGCAAGATGGCATGAAAATTGATAGCATCAAATATAAAACACTATTATAAATATATGAATTTAGTCATTTTATTATAATATTTTGGAAACATACGTAATATTGTACAAATTGTGTCTGTAATTTTATTTAGAAAATTCTCAACTCTCTCTTGCCCTAGAAAACAGCATTATCAACAAATAAAGAGAGTGAAGCAAGATAATCTTTAGAGTCAGTGTGGTTTGTGGTTTAGATGTTGAATTAAAAATCTGGGCACCAGGGATCAATTCTCCACTCAGTCATGGAAACGCACTGGGTGATCTTAGGCAAGTTATGTTCCCTCAGAAGAGAGAAAAGGCAAGCCACCTCTGAACAAATCCTGCCAAGAAAAACCTGCCTTACCATTGGCTTAAATCAGAAATGTCTTGAAGGCACAAAGCCCATAGACAAGTTGATCTTTAGATATGGGAAAATTTACTCTTAACTCTGGCTTATTTACTAACTTTGGTCAGAAATATGCCAAAGCCAGGATTCTTTGGTGTGTTTCATGCTGATGCCAAACAATCATCAGCTGCTATTATTAAATCCACAATATCTGCTTTGACCTGGGTTATCTGAGTCCACACTGCCATATAATCCAGTTCAAAGCAGATAATGTGGATTATCTGCCTTGATATTCTGGGTTATATGGCTGTGTGGAAGGACCCTCAGGGCTCTTCCACACAGCCATATCACCCAGAATATCAAAGCCGAATAACCCACAATATCTGCTTTGAACTGGGTTATCTGAGTCCACACTGCCCTATATCCCAGTTCAATGTTTGGTGCTAAATTCGTAAATATAGTAATTCCTACATAACATTACCATGTATTGAACTGCTTTTTCTGTTGATTTATTGTAAAACATGATGTTTTGCTGCTTATTTTCTAAAATCATAATGTAATTTGATGTTTAATAGGCTCTTCCTTAATCCCTCCTTATTATCCAACATTTCCGCTATAGTTATACTCCTTTATCTGTTGGCACGCATCTATCTGGGAATGAAAGCTACACATCTTTAGAAGCCATGCACATGTGTCTGGGTCTCCCCACTGGCTAGGTTCCCCAAACAAAGTTCCCTGTTCGTTTAGGAATTACTTCCAAATATCCTACAGGCACCCTAGGCAGGGTCAGCTCTGCTTATTACTTGGATGGCAGACTTCCCCACTTTAACTGCCAGGCTTCAATCCTATGGAATCATGGCAACTGCAGTTTGATGCTGCACCAGCACCTTTTTTGGGCAGAGAAGGCTAAAGACCTTGCAAGACTACAACTCCCATGAATCCATACCATAGAGCTAGACAGTTACAAGTGGGGCCAAACTGTATTACTTCTACAGTGTAGCTGCAGCCTTGCTCACGCAATGAACCCTCCGGTTAGCCGTGCACCTTGCTGCACTTTGCCAGGACACTGAATTACATTAAGACTTCCAATTTGCCAAAACCACTTCCTTTCCAACCAGGATAATAGGTTCTCTCTCTGCTGGTATGTTTGCATAACTACTTCCCACGAGTCAGGACTCTGCCTTACAAGTGCTACTACTGAGCTTCAGCTTCTCCTTCATTGGATACTCCCCTGCCCACCCTGCAGTGCCTGCCTCCCTTGAAGGAGCAGAAGCCTTACACACAGCCCTTCTCTGGCCCTTTGCCAGGAGACACAGCTGAATTCCCCTCCCTTTCAGCAAGACTCCAGAGAACACACCCTCAGACACAATCACAGGCCACCTACACACACCTGTGAGATGGGCTTCTGAAACACTGTTGCATCTGCGACTGTCGGAACACTGTAGTTCAAAGCAGCCAGCCATAGCCTTTTTGAGCAAGTAGAAGGAAACATCCAAGCCACCTTTTGGACAACCAGACTCTGTGTTATATTTTTACTGACTCTTCTCTGATTGAGGGTTGCTGTGTGTTTCCCAGCCTGCAGGGCCAGAATCCAGAAGTGTTCTCTCCTGATGTTTCACTCACATCTAAGGCAGGCATAAAATTACATTAATTGAGACATCAGTAGGTTAAATATTTTTGAATATTTACATAAAGCTCAAATTTAAGATAAGACTGTCCAACTCTGATCAAATCATTATCCTCATCTTCTTCAATGTAAATGTGCTTATGTATCCTTTTAAAAATAATAGAGTAAAATAATACATGTGATAATAATACTGATTATGTAATTTTATTGGTATCTATTTTTATTTCTGAAATTTACCACTCAATGTTTTCCCAGTTTTTTTGTGGTAAAATTAGGTGCTTCGGCTTATATTCGGGTCAGCTTATACTCGAGTATATACGATATATTAAACATCTGTGGAAGTTCCAGACACGGAGAAAGAATTCCTGTCTGTTGGAGGCAGATGTGAATGTTGTTAATCACCTTGATTAGCATTAATGGCCTTGCAAACTTCATGTCCTGGCTTCTTCTTGCCTGGGGGAATGCTTTGTTTGGAGGTGTACGCTGCCCCTGATTGACTCATGACTGGAATTCCTCTGTTTTCAGAGTGTTGTTCCTTATTTACTGTTCTGATTTTTGAGTTTTTTTAAAAAATATTGGTAGCTAGATGGTGTTCATTTTCATGGTTTCCTCCTTTCTGTTGAAATTGTCCACATGCTTGTGGATTTCAGTGGCTCCTCTGTGTAGTCTGACATGGTGGTTAAGAGTGGTCCAGCATTTCTGTCTTCTCAAATAATATACTGTGTCCAGGTTGGTTCATCAGGTGCTCTGCTATGGCTGACTTCTCTGCCTGAATCAGTCTGCAGTGCCTTTTGTGTGCTGTAGCAGGAAAGGGAAGGTGGCATCTCTGGCTCTCCAAGTATTTTAGACTTTAACTCCCACAATTCCCAACACCTGGTAGGCTGTTAGGAATTGTGGGAGTTAAAGTCCAAAACACCTGGAGGGCCAGAGTTTTCCCAGGTCTCTACACTGTATATATAATGCAGCCCAACACAGCTTTAACTGCCATGGCTCAATGCTTTGTGTTCCTGGGAGTTGTAGTTTTACAAGGTCCTTTAGCCTTCTCTAGACTGGTGCCTCACCGAACTATGATCCCATGATTCTATAGCCTAGAACATGAAACCTATCCACACCTTTACTTTATTACAGAGTCAAGGATGGAGAGAACTTGGGGCCCTCCAGGTGTTTCCTGAACTGTGCATCCCATCATCCATCATCACTGTCTATTTTGGATGATGGGAGTTGCAGTCCAATATACACCCCAATATACACTTTACCTTACGTTGTTGTGAATCATGCCATCATCGCCTTCACAAAATGATCCCTAGTCTGTGGATGCATCTGTACTGTAGGATTAATAGTTTGATATCACTTCAAAGACTCAATGCTATGGAATCATGGAGCTGTAGCTTTGCAAGATCTTGTCTTCTGTGCCAAAGAATGCTGACGTCTCAGCAAACTACAACTCCCAGGATTCAATTGAGCATTGGGCCATGGCAGTTAAAGTGGTGTCAGACCGGGATCACTGGGTTGCTGTAAGTTTTCCGGGATGTATGGCCCATGGCCTGCCTCCACGGTTGTGGCTTACCTCCGCAGCCTGGCCTGGCCTTCGCCCTCGAGGCCAGGTCTCCAGGCTGCCTGGCCATGTTCCAGAAGCTTTCTCTCTTGACCTCAGAGGTTGTGAGGTCTGTTGCAAGCTAGGTAAGTGGGGTTTATATATCTGTGGAAAGTCCAGGGTGGGAGAAAGAGCTCTTGTCTGTTTGAGGATAGTGTGAATGTTGCAATTGGTCAGCTTGATCAGCATTTAATGGCCTTGCAGGTTCAAAGCTTCCTCCCTGGGAGCATCCTTGGTTGGGAGGTGTTAGCTGGCCCTGATTGTTTCCTATCTGGGTTTCCCCTGTTTTCAGTGTGTTGTTCTTAATTTACTGTCCTGATTTTAGAGTTTTTTTTAATACCGGGGGCCAGATTCCCTTTTAATTCCTACGGATTCCTAAGGACTCTCAGGGCTCTTCCACACAGCCATATAACCCAGAATATCAAAGCAGAATAACCCACAATATCTGCCTTGATCTGGGTTATCTGAGTCCACACTCCTATATAATCCAGTTCAAAGCAGATAATGTGGATTATCTGCCTTGATATTCTGGGTTATATGGCTGTGTGGAAGGACCCTCAGGGCTCTTCCACACAGCCATATCACCCAGAATATCAAGGCAGAATAACCCACAATATCTTCTTTGAACTGGGCTATCTGAGTCCACACTGCCCTATATCCCAGTTCAATGTTTGGTGCTAAATTCACAAATATAGTAATTCCTACATAACATTACCATGTATTGAGCTGCTTTTTCTGTTGATTGATCTATATATATATATAAATTGTCTGCCCATTTTTATCTTAATGTAAACAAAGAAACTACAACACCCAGAGCCACGATGCTGAATAACACAACCCAGTGCACTTGCGGCTGGGTTTAAATGACTAAGCCACAATTTACATCAACATCCATGGCCAACACAAACCCAAAACCCCACAAAAACCATGTGCGCTTGTGCGGGACAGGCCCAGCGCGCAAAACTCACCCACCCCACCCCCCTTCTCCACGCTCCCTCGCGCCCTCGCTCGGCGGCTACTGCGACCACCGCCATCTTGGCCACCAGCCCCGGCACACTGCCGCTCACCATCTCACAACTTCCCCGCACGCTCCTAAGTGGCAGGGAAAGAGAACGGCGAAATCGGCAGTTTTCACTATCGTACAGATCCGGCAAACGGGTGTGGGTGTGGTGTCTTCCCTGCCTGCGAAGCTACCCACAAGGAGGGAAGGAGGAGGACAAAAGCGGCGGTTTCTTCTCTCCTTCTCTTCACACAAACGGCCAAGAGCTAGGTGATTTTCCCATCTGAGGAAGTATCAGGAAGGAGGGAAGGAGGATGGCGAAACTGCCACTTTTTTCGCTCCTTGACTTCGGACACCTATCGACCCGGGAGGGGGGAAGGAGGAAAGATGGCCTAACAGCTGTGGCAGAGCTCACCTCCAAAGGGGAATGCCAGAGATTTTAAAATGCCACACCGCCACCGCCAGAACACCCACCTGCTTCCTTTCCTGCTCAAGTTCTTCCTACCATAAAACAGGACACAATTCAAACAGTCCAGACAGATGGCCATCCAACTGCTGTACTATCATAAAATCCGAGGGTTCTCTAACACCACTCAGGAACAACCACTTCAACTTCCATCTACCATAACACAGGTCACAATCCAAACACTCAACACAGATGGCCATCCAACCGCTCTAATATCATAAAATCCTAGGGTTCACAGAGACCCCTCAGCAACAACCACTTCAACTTCCTTCTACCATAAAACAGGACACAATCCAAACACTCCTCACAGATGGCCATCCAACCTCTGTAATATCATAACATCCTAAGGTTTGGAGACACCCCTCAGAAACATCCCGTTCAACTTCCTTCAACCATACAAGAGGACACAATCCAAACACTCCAGACAGATGTCCATCCAGCCTCTCCATAAAATTATAACGATGAAGATGATAATAATAATAATCAACATTGCATCACAGAATCAAACAGTTACGACAGACCCCTAAAGACCATCTAGTCCAACCCATTTCTCCCCTGGAGGTCACAATCCAAACACTCCTCGCAGATGCCCATCCAATACCTCCACAATAATAACAATAATCCCATCAGACAATCATACAGTTAGGACAGACCCCTAAACCCCATCCAACCCCAAACCATTTCTGCAATAGAGGACACAATCCAAGTACACTCAACAGATGGCCATCCAGCCTGTAAATAATAACAATAACAATATAATGGAATCCTAAGGTTAGGAGAGACCCCTAAGGATCATCCAGTTCAACTTCCTTCTACCAATCCAAACACTCCTAACACATGGCCATCCAACCTCTACATAATAATGATAATAATCATAAAGATAATAAAAACAATAATAATCATAATACAACCATACAATCCAAGAGTTTGGAGAGACCACAAAGGGCCATCCAGTCCAACCCTTCTACCATGCAGGACACAATCCAAGCACTCTTGACAGATGGCCATCCACCCTCTACATACACCACGGCAACTCGTGGCCGGGCACAGCTAGTTTGTTGTAAAACATGATGTTTTGGTGCTTAATTTGTAAAAACATAATGAGATGGGTTGTTTAATAGGCTTTTCCTTAATCCCTCCTTATTATCCAACATTTTCGCTTATCCAACACTTTTATTTTTCAGTGATTGGTTTGGGGGGGGGGGGGCAAAATTCTGCTTGCTTACACTTGAAAATTACCTAGGGCCGGCCCTGGCAATTACATTGAGATTTGCTCTGACTTATGTTGAAAACGTTTACTAGGTAGTCAAAATAAGCCTGTGACAAGGGATTTCATTCTTTACCACCTTTCTGAAGGCTTACTGAGCAATACAAATTAACATGTGGGGGTTGCAATGCCTTAATTAGGTTCTGGTCTCTATTGCCTTGAAAAGACAAGAAATATCTTTTAGTATCCTGGTGGCACAGTGGGTTAAGCCGCAGAGCTGCTAAACTTACAGACCGAAAGGTTGGCAGTTTGAATCCGGGGAGCGGGGTGAGCTCCCTCTGTTAGCCTCAGCTTCTGCCAACCTAGCAATTCGAAAACTTGCAAATGTGAGTAGATCAATAGGTACCACTTTGGTGGGAAGGTAACGGTGCTCCATGCAGTCATGCTGGCCACATGACCCTGGAGGTGTCTACAGACAACGCTGGCTCTTCAGCTTAGAAATGGAGATGAGCACCAACCCCCAGAGTAGGACATGACTAGACTTAATGTCAGCGGGAAGCCTTTATCTTTCTTTACTATCCTTTTTCTGCTGCATAATTGCTCCATCCTATCTGTCAGACTCTTGAGTTCCCTAGGACAGTGCTATTCAACTTGTCTGATGTGGTGAACCAGCATTTTCTCCAATGTGCCGGGGATTAGATTTGTGCCCATTGGCCACAACTGTTTCTTTATTTACTGGAAATTCATCTTTGAGTAAAGCAGACTTCAGGAACACAGGACATCTGTGTGGAATATGTGAGAGAAACCTTCAAGCAAGTGAGATCTTTCTCTTTCCCCGGTGAATTCCCAAGAATGTTGGGTATCTTCAGTAACCCACAATGGAGTTGTGGACGATCGCCACCTCACTGCTTCATCCCTTAAACCTTATTTATAAAGTCCTCTCAGGAAGATTTTCACTTTTCCCCCTCATTAGAGTGTTTTCAAAATATAGAACAACTTAAAACATTATCACTGTGAATTAAATACACCCCACAAAGACCAACAACATCCCAAGGTAAAGAACAGACCCTATTAAAGTAAAGATGTCTCAAAAGCCTTTTGTGACTGAAAAGTTTTCAGTCTCAAAAGCCTTTCATTTCCTCTTGACAAGCCAACAGATATTCTTTGGGGTGATGCATCATAATATTGGCAGTACAGCAGACTCATCCAAAATAAACTGTACACTTAATCCCAAATCACCCAGACCTTTCCAACTTGTCTGGATTAAGTTTCAGCTTCTTTCCCCTAGACAATCCAATACATCAAGTCCAATGAAGTATCCTTTGCTTTGTGAGAACCTCTTTATCCTAAAAATTGGACTATATATCATCTTCATCACCCCCATCATCATGACCACTATCACTCCTGAAGGTCAAGAGTTAGCTCTATCCCCTTATTTAGTCCTGTAGCTTCAATCACATACAAGCCTCTTATAACAACTGTTCAAGTTTCTTTTAATTGCACGAGAACTAAACTGACTTCTCCCAATGTCACAAAGTTGCTTGCTAAAGTATGAACAGAGTGTACAGTACTGCATATTCCCAAGACCTTTGGGTTGATTTTAATGTGTCCATTTACATTCATGAATGAAAAGCATTGTCTGACTATAATGAGGAATACCTTTGGAAAAAACCCTGCTCTTTAAGCTATTCCCTATCTTGGATATATGTGTGTGTGTATGTATGAAAATAAAAATGCTTCGTGGCCATTTGAACACTAGTTGAAATGGCCAAAATATTACACTAACATCCCAAGAAATGGTTTTATAATGGCAGCAAAGGGGGGATCTTAATTGTAGGGCACCACTATAAAATCTGTACAGAAGAAGAATTAAAGTGCAGACCTTCTTTTTAAGTGGCCTTTTGTCATGCTGAAAAGTACAATTAGGAACCATATCTTGGCAGGTAGAAAACAAACAGCAGTCTTCAGAACAGCCTTCGCTTCCACCTTACCTTCACTTTTGAGGAGTAGGTAATTGTTGCTATTTCCTGCTTTCGTTCTCTCTGTATCTCTTGTTTTCTACTGAGGTCAAAAGCTTAGAAGTTGTTTAGTTGACAGGGAATGATAGAAAGCTGATGACATCAAAAACTAGTTCAACTCTAAAAGCATCTAAAAGTAGTGAAGTATATATACACATACAAACACATACACACACAGAACAGGAAACAACTCCCCCAGGAATATATGGATCTCTGAACCAATAACCCATTTAACAACATATGTACATTTTACTAGCCCATTTGATGTTCTCATACTGCAATATTTCCTCCTTTTTCTGCAAGTTTCAGAGATGAACTATCCTTTCCATGCCAGCTGTTAATATGGATGAATGCCCAACCTGTCCATCTCCAGCAAGGATGCAGAATTCAGATAGATTTAACAAAAATAAATATTAGATCCTTTTAATGTTTTGATTTGAAAACTCTTTTAGTTCCCTTTTAGAAACTGATACAGTCATATGAACCAAAGTAAGAGAGACTGTTGGAATTTTGTTTGGTCCCAGAATAAGAATAGGACAGGTAAATTACACCTAAATTTAATGAAAATCCATAAATGCTGCTAGAACTTAAAATAATGTAATCAGATTTGGCTAACTTGACTGATTGGCTATAGATAGGTTTTCTAGTTTGACATGATGTGGCATTTTCAGCTCCAGAGCAAGATCATGCTCATTCCTATTTTATAAGTTCAGAAATGCATACTCTCCAAATTGTAACCGATGAAAACAAGCCAAGTAACATCATAGCATGGTGAAGATGGCAGAAGTTATCAATGAGGAAGAACTCATAAGCTAGGAGAGAGGCTGCAGGACCTTGCTTTTCCTAAGCCTATTAGGAAGGACAAAACTCTCCCTTCCCTATTGAGTTAACTGAGCACAAACTCTTTTTCCACTTTGAATTCACTTTGCAGCAACTGAAATAAAGTGAAGCTTAAGAGGAAAAGTGGGGCGCAAGAAAGAAACTGAGGCACTTAAAAAGCAGCTCAAAAGGTAAGACAAAATTAATTGTGTTAGTCTCTGATAAAATGGAGGGTATGCATCTGACGGTGGCTCAGTGTGTTAAAGCGCTGAGCTGCTGAACTTGCAGACTGAAAGGTCCCAAGTTCAAATCCGGGGAGTGGAGTGAGCGCCCGTTGTTAGCTCCAGCTTCTGCCAACCTAGCAGTTCGAAAACATGCAAATGTGAGTAGATCAATAGGTACCGCTCCGGCAGGAAGGTAACAGCGTTCCATGCAGTCATGCCGGCCACATGACCTAGGAGGTGTCTACGGACAACGCCGGCTCTTTGGCTTAGAAATGGAGATGAGCACCAACCCCCAGAGTCAGGCACGACTGGACTTACCGTCAGGGGAAACCTTTACCTTATGCTTATGGACTCATAGGGCTTCATCACATGAGGCAAATTACGTAAGTGTCCTAGGATACTTGCAGGACACTTCCTCCTCATTGCTTACTGGTTGCCATCACACAACATACAGCGACTTCTGGTGGAGCCACATGGAGGACGTGTCATGACTGTGGTGCAGGAAGCTTAATTCAGAACACAGGAGGCTTATCGTGTTCCATAGAAAACTATAGGGCCAAGCGGTACGGCTATGCTTCCCCTCGTGGGATGGGGAAGCATTCGCTGCAGGTGAGGTGGGGCACGGGGCACTGGGATTGCCCCACTACCCCGCTGATTTGCCATGGTTGGTGGCGAATTGCTCCCACTTGAACAACATATGCTTTCAATAAACTATATCATTTTACCAGTTCACTAGCTTGCAGGAGCCTCTGGTGGCCTAGGGGATAAAAGCCTTGTGACTTGAAGGTTGGGTTGCTGACCTGAAGGCTGCCAGGTTTGAATCCCACTCAGGGAGAGCGCGGATGAGCTCCCTCTATCAGTTCCAGCTCCATGTGGGGACATGAAAGATGCCTCCCACAAGGATGGTAAAACATCAAAACATCCGGGTGTCCCCTGGGCAACGTCCTTGCAGACGGCCAATTCTCTCACTCCAGAAGCAACTCCGGTTGCTCCTGACACGAAAAAACAAAACAAAAAACTAGCTTGCACAATCTTCTACAATGACTGTAGATAACTATAACATTGTAAACGTTTAGGTAACTATAAAATTCAACAATTTAGTAACTGTAACATTATAACATAACTTTTAAAGTTATTAAGTGTTTAGGGGCTACGTTGATATCTTATAGGCCTTATCTCTCCCCCCCCCAAAAAAAAACAACAACAACAACATAGCCCACCTCACTAAATGGTCCTGTTTGTAAAGCTTTATTTGTTTTAGGTCCCAGAGCAGTATTTTTTCAATGAGGGAATAAACTGGAATTTTCTGGTTTACTTTCTGGTTATTTTGTAAGTTTATCTTGGGGTTCAAACACCTCCCCCAATGGGCATGGCAACACTAATATTTCTTACAAAAGGGTTTTTTTGTGGGGGGGGGGCATAGCAATAGGCCTGGGATGACTTCAAAAACAGCTTTGTGGGTTGTGCCTTCACTCGTACCATGGGCTGCACTTCCCCCAATCCTGCTATAAAAGATAATACCATTTTCTAATAGCATGCAGCCCCTTCCTTTTATAAGTTCACTTGTGATTTTCTGTTTTGTGATTTGACATTTTGACTTGCCAGTGAAACTACATGGAGCACTTCAATGGTCCATTGATCAGTGGGCTGCCATTTTAGATTGCTTGCAAATATATTGGGCATGATTCAGAGCCTCAATTCTTCAAAAGCTGCCAGGGCTTTGAATCTAATTTTGTCCCAGCAGCTTCTGAACTGCAAAACACAAAGCTGTTTTAAATCTGCAGCAGTTTCAAATGAAGCTGTTGTTTGTTGTTGGAGGCACTGGTAGCACCTGCTGTGAGTAGGGATATATAAACCTCTCAGTTTTGATTTTGTTGTATTTCTATGAAACTATTCTATTTCTTTCTTTTTTTTGCACTGAATTGTGAAACTTTGCCCTTCTGGTATGGAAAGGTGAGCATAAATATTTTACTTGACGTGTGTTTATGTATTTTACATCATTAATTTCATAAGTACTTCTTCTCATTCTTGGCAGTAAATATCCAATTATAACAGATTTAATCACTGATAAAATGATCCCTTTTCATGATACCTTAAATTTGCCACCTGAGTTGGTTGCCTTACTCTGCCTTAACGGTAGGGCTGGATTTGTTCATAAGCAGATGATTACATATAGGATAATAGGTTTTCTCCACATCCATTCCACATGTCCAGTGATCTATGGAAATTGTCAGCAGAAGTAGTTACTGGAAGAGTTAGAAAAAGGGAATGACAAATACAAGTGAAGGCAATACAGATGTTATAGCAATACAGATGTTATAGCAAAAGAACTAGCTAGTTGCACAGTTGCACAACTGTGGTGTTAGTTTTATTTCCTTTGGCTGCTTCACAATAGGGACCTCATTACAAAGGTCCATGGATTTGTCATGCATTGTGGCAAATCCATGGGCTCCCAACGGGGGGCATGGAGAACCTGTCGTTCCACGCTCCACATCACGTGACTTACAGAGACACTCATCCCAGGGTCAACGTGTCGCTGGCTGGTTTTCCCCCGTTGCTAGTAAGGCAACATGGAAAGGTTCCTGTGTTGCTGTGGCGGTGGCATACACCACTTGCTCTCTTCTTTCTGGATGGAACCCGACTAGAAGTACAGTGTTCCCTCACTACTTCGCGGTTCACTTTTCGCGGATTCGCTGTTTTGTGGTTTGTCAATAAACTCTAAAAGAAGGAAGGAGAAGTCAAAGGGAGAGAAAAGGAGTCCAAGTGGCAACGGGAGGCGAAGGACGCAATTTATCAACACACGATTGGTTGATAAAGACTTAAAATAGTGTATAACTACTAAAATAATGTATAAATATTAAAATAAATATAGTGTTCCTACTTCGCGGATTTTCACTTATTGCGGGTGGTCCTGGAACCTAACCCCAGCAATAAGTGAGGGAACACTGTACACGTGAAATAGGCTCTGTCCTGAAAGGGGAGAACAAGTGGTGTACGACGGGGAAAGTACCTCATCTGATGAGATAGTAGGAGTGATAGACGTAAATGCTAGTGGACAATGGAATACTCATCTTCAGTTTTGCCCCTCAAAAAGTGCAAAGTCCCATATGAATCTTATGAGCCTGTTACTTAATAATAATATATGTGAAACTATGTCAATGGATTTTTTGCATGACAGTTAGCATTCATTTTCTGTTGACTTCATATGAAGCAGTCAATGAGTCATTTCTACACCAGCTTTGTCCCCAGGTTTAGAATTGGCTTGGAAGGTTTGCTTCTATGTTTATTTTGAATAAATACTGTTTCAACAGAATAGATCTAAGGCTCTTGAAATAACCCCATGTTTCTGAACCTTCTGTTGTCTTTTTTCTAATACTAGCTTTTAGATGGCAGTACATGCAAAAGATTCTTGTCCTCTTGTTTATACTCACAAATACCCACAAATGACATTGGAAATCATTGCAAAATCAATTCTGCAGTTTTATCTGGAAAGACGCTAGCAAACGTAATTTATGTAGCTATTTGACAAGCCTAATAAGGACAAACATTTCCAAAAGAAATGCAGTCATTTTGGTTTAAAGTCTATTGAGATCTGAAAATTAAAAGAAGAGAAAGTGTCTCAATTAATAGAATTCATTAATGTCGTAAAAAGAGAAAGGTATTAGCTCCAGCAGTGAGCTACAGGGGAGGACCAACAGCTTGAATCCTGTATTTCAAAAGTCATTACGCGCACTTGTATTCTTCTAAGACATGTTATATGTATGGCATTTTCAAACTACAGACTACCAAATTTCTACTACAATCATTAATATTCCAGATGAGAATTATGAAGAATCCACAGTGGATTTGTCTCTATCTTAGCTTTGCACCGAGAAAACATATTGCTCCTTATATTCAGGGCATGTATAGTATTAAGGTGGAATATACCCTCTATCTGATGTCAGATTTTGAAGCACTGGTGACCCAAAATTTTTACTGCTTGAAGAAGAACAATTAATTGTGCCCTTCAAAATTCAAGGCACACAGTGCTGAAGACCAGCCAAGTTTGTTTATTTATTGGACTATATTTGCCATCTCTCAACCAACCAAGGACAAATGATAAAACAGTTTTTAAAATATTAAATAAATAACAGCAAACCCATTTAAAACAGTCCAAACAGCCATAGTAGATACCCCTAAGGTTAAGAATGAAAAGGGGTCTTGCAGCAACGTTGAGATCAAAGAAAGAAAGAAATTGGTATCGTAAGCTTTTGTAGACTTAAGTCTATGAAAGCTGATGACAATGCCACCAACTTCTTTTTGTCAGTCCCAAAGGTGTTGCATGAGGTTGCATTGCAGTGTTTTTCACACAGACATTTGTGCACATCCATTTGTGCACCACAGCAGTTTCCTTTGCACAGCTTTTCTATTATTTATTTTTATTTTAATGTTTCTAAATGGTTTCAAACTGTTAAAAACCAGGTGACATTTTCATGTTATTTTTCATTATTCCCCCCTTCCCCTCCCATGACTTACATAGCATTATAAAGACTTCACTGTCAGTTCTATTTTTTCTACATTACTACATTATTATTACTACCTACCTTTGTTCACTTGCATATGGAGAGGAGGAGGATTAGGAGTTTACATATAGTTAATATACAACTGACAGGAAATTGTATCATCCCCTGGCTCTGTTGGTTCTGGTTCGGTTGGTTTTCTTTGCTCTGTTGGTTTTTTGGCTTCATAATAATTTTAATAACTATTTTGAATTGAATTTTTAATTGTGGTTTTATATACATCATGGAGCCTCCAGTGGCTCAGTGTGTTAAAGCGCTGAGCTGCTGAACTTGCAGACCGAAAGGTCCCACGTTCAAATCTGGGGAGCAGAGTGAGCGCCCGCTGTTAGCTCCAGCTTCTACCAACCTAGCAGTTCGAAAACATGCCAATGTGAGTAGATCAATAGGTACCGCTCCGGCGGGAAGGTAACGGCGGTCCATGCAGTCATGCCGGCCACATGACCTTGGAGGTGTCTACGGACAACGCTGGCTCTTTGGCTTAGAAATGGAGATGAGCACCAACCCCCAGAGTCGGACACGACTGGACTTAACATCAGGGGAAACCTTTACCTTTACCTATATACATCTATGTTTAATGTATTTAATGTTTTTAGGTCAGATGTTAGGTTGTGTAATTATTTAATTGTTGGGTTATAAGTTTGTCTGTGATATTGGTTTATGTTGGCTTATTTTGGGAACTGGTTGGTTTATTATTTGTATTTGTTTTGATGAATGTATTGTGGTATTGAATGTTTGCCATTTTTTGTTGGAGTTCGCCCTGAGTCCCCTTGGGGAGATAGGGCGGGATACAAATAAATGTTGTTGTTGTTGTTGTTGTTGTTGTGGTTGTTGTTGTTGTTGCTGTGTGAATTTAATTTACACATATCACCCAATTTCTCAGTTTCTCCTATTAAATAAAGTATGCTTGTGAGTAATTTTTGAAAAAAAAAACCTGTATGCATTTTAGTCATTTTTCTCTGAATGCCCTACATAGCTTAGAAATATTGGAGACAAGATGGCAGTCAGCTCATAAAGTCTCAAGAGAGGCAGAAAGGATACTTTCAATGAGGCTGTCAGCTCCCTGCTCCCCCAACATCTCTTCTATCCCTACATCCACTAAAATGAATTGTGAAAAGAGAAGCTATTTCTGGCTCTGTCAGGAAGGCAGAGCATGAAAGCTCAGACATGTAGAATGACCCTTCAACCAAATAATAAACCACCTGGATTTGGTCCATTGAACCATATTACTGAACTATTAGATACTATTAGATAGGAGGCACTTCGGAAAGATCATGCAGGCGAAAATCTATACAGAGAACTTGAGGCCAGAGTGAGGTTGGGTGACTTCTGATAGGAAGATCCAGCCCACCTTTTACGGCTTATAAAAGTAACCTAGATAGCTTTGCAATGCTAGGTGGCTATGGGAAAACCATAAGGGTAAGGCATCAGGTTTGTGCACTTCCTTGAATTTGTACCAATGACCCCTCTCTGCACTGAGAAACTGCATTATTTACTGCTTTTTAAGATGACATACCTAGCTAATAGCTTTCTTGTGACATGAGAGACATATTGAGCAAGCAGCAGCAGGAGGAGGAGGACGAGAAGAATGAGAAGGATAAGGATAAGAAATAACCATCTATTAATACATCTGAATGCCTCTGAATAGTAAATAGTAGACTGAATGGCTTTTTGTATAATTAAAAGTCAAAAAGTGATTATATTTGCTTTTTAAAAACCAAAACAACACTTAATTTTATTAACAAAGGTTAGAAGTTAACCTTTTATTGTTCACTGTGTTGTCTTTGTAAACAAGTCTGGCTCGATTGTAGCCTCCTTTCTGCTGCCACTCCAAGGCAAACACTTTGAGCTTGTTTATTTCTATTGACAAGAGCTTTAAACAGGTTGGCATTGCTGTGGTGTGATCAAAGGAGCAATCATTGGTGGAATGACAATGCACACAATGTTCACATAATGCACTGGGCTTTTATGGAGATTGTACATTAAACTGAATATCATGCTTGGAAGAAATCATTCATCATCCTAAATGGAGAAACATAATGCAATTTGCTTCATTTGACTGGCTATCAGGAAATTACACAAATAATAGCAAAATCTTGTATTATAGCTCTGATATTTGACTGATGACAACCTTATCCTCGAGTAGTTCACACTTTTTAGTGAAAAAAACGTAATTGAATACTAGAGTTGGCACATCATGATTAATCTGATACTGCTGAGGATCAGAAACTTATAATTGTTGACTTTCTGGGATTTATCTACTATTCATGGTCTTTCCTTTGGTTTGTTAAGACCAAACACACCAGACAAAGGGAAAGGGGAGAACAGGTGCAACACCATAACAATAAAATTACAGATTTCCAGGAAGACACTTTTATTATTTATTTATTTATTTATTTACAACATTTATATCCCGCCCTTCTCACCTGAAGGGACTCAGGGTGGCTTACCCAATTGGTCATTATAAGGTTGGGATATTCCAATACTAAAATGGAATCAAATATTTGTACCAGGTTTGTACATTAGATTAAACTGTCTAAAAGCTAAGTCCCCAAGAACAAGGCAATTTCATATTGCCCCTCATGTTTTGTGACAAGTTTACTTCATATTCTATACACATGCTTTGTTAGTGAATTTTGACCATTTATTAATTTCAGAAATTTGATATTTATTTATTTATTTATTTAAAATGTATATCTGACCCTCCATTCAAAGACTGTAGGGAAGCTTACAAGAAAAATAATGTGAAATATAATAAATTTAAAAAGATGAAAAAATATATTAAATCATTTATCAGTTAAAAGCCAGACAGTTTAAAAGCAGTCCAAACTATTTAAAATAGCATGCTGCCAATACGCAGCCAGGACGGAGCATGTCAGAGCCCATCACGACGCAGGGCTATTTCGGGTGGAGCTCCATCCCAGCTCCATCTTGTTCCCCAGCTAATAGACCTACTTCTGATGAGATCCAACAATTCCATGTTTGCAGCTGGAGTAAAATAAATTATTTACTAGAAAGCCAAGTTTTGAGTTGGTGTTGAAATGATCCCAGTGTTGGCAATAATCGGACCTCCAAGGGAAATGTGTTTCACAGCCAGGTAACATCACAGATTAAGTTTAATGGAAATTCATCAAAGACAGGTAGTAATAAGTTTGCAACATAGGTTGCCTCACAAAATTGTTGGAAGAGTATGGGGAAATGAGAAAGGTTAATTTTTGGACTGTGACTTTCCAAGCGTCCCAACTAGTGTGGCTTCCCCTAAAACATTCAATATCAAAGCTTCGATTTCTTATATATTCTCTTCTGAATGTATATTTATTTATCCTCCAAAGATTTCAAGATGGTCTGTAGAATTTCTCATCTCCTAATTTATCCTCATAATAGCGAATGTCAGTCTGAGATATAATAATTGGGCCGTCATCCAGTAAACTTCATGGATTATTGAAGTTTTGAAACTATATCTCATGAGTTCCTAACCAAGACTATAACTGCTTCGTCTTTGGTATGGGTTGAGCATCCCTTATTTAGGATTCTGAAATTCCAAATACTCCAAAATCTGAAATTGCCCACATGAGTGGCTGAAATTATAGTCCCTTTGGTTTCCAATAGTTCAGTGTACACAAGCTTAATTTCATGCACCAAATTATTAAAATGTTGTATACAATTACTTTCAAACTATGTCAGTTTGTGTATATGAAACATGAATGGATTTCATGCTTAGATCTGGGTCCCATCACATTTTCTACATATACACAAATACAGGTATTCCAAAATGCAAAGAAATCTGAAATTCAAAACACTTCTGGACACAAGCGTTTTGCATAAGGGATATTCAGCCTGTACCATAATATTAACTGTATTCACATTGAACATCAGAAAGTTTTGTCATAACTCTGCTCTATAAGGCATCGAGCACTAACCTCATCCCTTCCAGATGTGCTGTAGTATATCTCCCATCATCCATGGCTATTGCTGAGAGTTACAGTTCATTACATCTCAAGGGCACCCAGTTGAAGAGCGCTGATATCAAGTATCTAGTGCATGATTTGTATAAAATGCAAAAAGGGACAGCAGTAACATCAGGTTTCAGCTGGCTTCAAAATTACTAATATTAATTCCTCCCAGGGACACATGAACAACAGGATAAAGATGCATTTGCCTTTCATGAACAGTTAATGCTGTGTTCTCTAATTAGCAGAGGCGTAGCTGTTAAAGACATGCCCTGAGAGAAACAGCAGTACTTGTTTTTCTACTTCTGCTCTTTTTAAAAATAAATGAGTTTGGGGATGTTGTGTTTCCTCCCACCCTAGTGAGATCCCTTCTAAAGGCTGATGAGAGAATGATCCTGGTTCTTGCTTATCAAAGCAACCCAGAGGTGGATGCAAGTCAGCCTCTCACTTTGAAGGCTTCAGAAGAAAAGAGTCAGCTGGCAGCCCTCTTCAGCTGTCACCTCTCGGAAAGCTCAGATTCTTATGGAGTGGATGCTTTCTTCCATTGTTAGTCATCAACCTTCATGGGCAAGCAAGTAAAATTAGAAGTTTGGTATCAACAGATCCATGCAAGATAAAGGCTACATAAATTTAACAAAGGCTGGAAGGAATAAAAGGAGCAAAAGGCACATACACCCTAAAGATAAATCAGACAATAATTTTGTGCATAGCAGCCCCTAGCAGTCTCGTTGTCACTCTTTGGTTACTCTCTGTTGGCATTTAGACTGAAGCTGATGTGTAAAAGGTGCTGGTAAGACATTATTTTTATTTATTTATAGCTTAGCATCTTTTGTTATGGCCAGGTTAAAATATAGTAACAGATGGATGATTTCAGTAGAAATGACAAGAACTAGATCAAACACCAGTCACCCATCCTACTTAGATTGTGGTTTGGGGTGTAGGACCTGCCTCCCCCAGTGCTACACTGCCAGGTAGTTGCCTCATATAATGAGAAACTGTCAACTGACACCACACAGATATGCTGTGATGTGACAGGCTTTTGACTTGCTACAGCAGGAGGTGGGACTGCAAGTTCCTCCAGATGTTGTTGGACAGTTGGTGGGGAATGCTGGGAGGCACGGTTAAGCAATATCTAGAGAGCTGCATGATTCTTTCTATCCATATACCCATTTGGATGCAGGCTTGTGTTTATGATGCCAAAGATCAGACTTATTATAAATTTAGTTTGTGAAACAGTAAATACTAAGCTCTTTTAAGACAGGGAAGAATTAAAGTGTTAGAGCAGCCCGATTAAACATGTGGTGTCAAAAGCAAGAAGCAAAAGGCTATATTGTTCATTTGCATATAGCTTTTTTTAGATTCATGCAAATTTTGAATTGTTACATTGTTTAGCATTTAGACTGACCTTAAAAACAATATCCAGATGGCAAAAGAGGATGGAATTCAGAAAGAAATAGGATGGTTTAAAACAATCCACATGATAAGTTCATATCCAACAGAAGTCTGAAGTTGTCAGGAGGCCACATTCTTTCCTGGGTAGGTGAGGCCAAATTGAAATGTGGGTGGCCTCTACCACCTACATTCATGTCCTTTAAAAAAATATTCACAATGCTATTACCATAACCATGCACATACACTCTATACTCTTTTCTGACTATTCCTTAAGCATCAGGCATGAAGAAAATAATGGTGGTGTCTGGGTAGGGGAAGCTTTTGATTTTGCCTTTTCCTCACCTTAGCCTTAAATAGCGGTCAAATTGAAACTCTGAAACTGAGTTCTCCAGCCTTAGCAATATCTGTTACTTGTTCTCTAACCACCTCATCACACAAGGTTAGAAGGCACGATCATCAAGTTTGCAGATGACACCAAACTGGGAGGGATAGCTAACACTCCAGAAGACAGGAGCAGAATTCAAAACGATCTTGACAGACTAGAGAGATGGGCCGAAACTAACAAAATGAAGTTCAACAGGGACAAATGCAAGATACTTCACTTCGGCAGAAAAAATGGAAATCAAAGATACAGAATGGGGACGCCTGGCTTGACAGCAGTTTGTGCGAAAAAGACCTTGGAGTCCTCGTGGACAACAAGTTAAACATGAGCCAACAATGTGATGCGGCAGCTAAAAAAGCCAACGGGATTCTGGCCTGCATCAATAGGGGTATAGCGTCTAGATCCAGGGAAGTCATGCTCCCCCTCTATTCTGCCTTGGTCAGACCACACCTGGAATACTGTCTCCAATTTTGGGCACCGCAGTTGAAGGGAGATGTTGACAAGCTGGAAAGCGTCCAGAGGAGGGCAACTAAAATGATTAAGGGTCTGGAGAACAAGCCCTATGAGGAGCGGCTTAAAGAGCTGGGCATGTTTAGCCTGCAGAAGAGAAGGCTGAGAGGAGACATGATAGCCATGTACAAATATGTGAGGGGAAGTCATAGGGAGGAGGGAGCAAGCTTGTTTTCTGCTGCCCTACAGACTAGGACACGGAACAATGGCTTCAAACTACAGGAAAGGAGATTCCACCTGAACATCAGGAAGAACTTCCTCACTGTGAGAGCTGTTCGACAGTGGAACTCTCTCCCCCGGGCTGTGGTGGAGGCTCCTTCTTTGGAGGCTTTTAAGCAGAGGCTGGATGGCCATCTGTCGGGGGTGCTTTGAATGCGATTTCCTGCTTCTTGGCAGGGGGTTGGACTGGATGGCCCATGAGGTCTCTTCCAACTCTACTATTCTATGATTCTATGATTCTAAGGTGATTTTATTGTCCTAGGATGCTGTAGGGACATTTCCTCCTCAGAGCTCCACACTGCCCAGCACATGATGTACAGTAACTTCCAGCGGGGCTCCATGGAGGAGGTGTCCTCACAGCGGGGCAGGACACTTCCCTTGAAACATGGGAGGGTCCCCATGTTCCATTCAAAACTGCAGGGCCAACTCAGGAGAAAGCCGTACGGTGATGCTTCCCCACATGGGATGGGGAAGCCTCACTGTGGGCAAGGCGGAGTGTAGGGCATCGGGATTTCCCGCTTCCTTGCTGATTCAGGAGGATGGTGAATTTGAATGGGGGACCTCATCCATGTGATGAGGTCCAAAGTAGATCTAGGCCCCTTCCACACATGAATGATATCCCACGTTTTCTGCTTTGAACTGGTATATATGGCAGTGTGGACTCAGATAATGCAGTTCAAAGCAGATATTGTGGGATTTTATGCCTTTATATTCTGCGTTATATGGCTATGTGGAAGGGCCCCTAGAATACTTTGCCTTGCCAGCTCTTTGTAGTCATTCAAGCTGGGATCTCTCCTGTCTCTTTGACTTTAAAGGGAAGAGATCACAGGATTCATAGACTTGCAGTATAATGAAGTTGAAAGCAATTAACAGCCATCTTGTCTAATCCCTTGCTATGCATAAAGCTACTAGTAAGCAATGGTCATTTGAATGAAGGAGAATTCAGTGCTTTATGATACAGTCTATTCTACTATCAAACAACTTTTCTTGTAATATGAAGGTTGAACTCCTTACTGCACCCTCATTTAGCACTAAGCAGCAGGAAAAGAAAATTAATTAATCCATTTTCCATGGAGTAGACATTGCTTTCCCTTCCTGCAGAAGGTATTTCAGATGCATTGAAGTCTAAGCACTTGATAAAACCACCTTACCTTGGAAGCCAAATTTACCATTGTTGTTGTTGTTGGTTTGTTGTTAGCTGATGTCAAGTCTGTCTTGGCACTGTTCATCAGCAGCACTGTTCAGGTCTTGCAGATTTAGGTTGTGGTTTCTTTGAATGAGTCTATCTGGAACTTTGAGTATCACTTTGCTTGCATAGGAAATTAGTGCAATGTTCCTGTGATTATTTCAATCAATTTTGTTCCTTTTTCAATCTGTAGGTCATTATTTTATTTTTCATATTTGTTAGCAAATTTTAACTAGAAATACAGTTCCATCTCTGTGGGTTGAAACAGCTCTATTGGTATTAACAAGAAGTCCTGTTTTGATGTATAATCGATTTCCTCCAGGATCCTAACACAGAATCTTTCAATTTCTTCTTTACCTCTGTATTTGGAGCATAAACTTGGATTATGGTTATATTGATGGATTTTCCCTGAAGTTGTATTGATATTATCCAATCAGACTTTGCATTAGACCCTTTTATTGCTTTTCTCCTGTTATCCCTATCCCATTTCTTATTGGATTTCCATTTCCTGAGTCAAACAAGCTACATATAAAACTATTGTTCTTCCAACTTTATTGTATGCCTGCAAAACATGGAACTTCTACAAACGTCACTTTTTACTGTGCAGTGGATTTTGAGGAAGCATGAATAGAAGGCAAAAGGGAGAAGGGATGTGCTTCAATCAAATCCTTGTTGTAACTGCCTTTAATCTGGAAATCCATGCCCTCAATGTGAAAGACCATGTGGATTTAGAATAGGTCTTCACAGTAATTTACGGATCTTTACCAAGTAATTTACCAAGACTACTTCTGGAAGACAATCATACTTTGCCACTAGTGATCCCCCATGATGATGATGAAGTGCAAAAAAATAAATTAAGTAAGTTTAAAATGCCCTGGAAAGGAAAAAAAAATGTTTCATCTATGTCAGAAAGGTAATATTGTGAGTCACAAGGCAAGTTTCCTTACAGAGCCTATTTCATAAATAGGTTGGCACAAATCAGAAGCCTTGTCCTAGAACTCACAATGTTTATAGCTTTATTCATAATGGCATGTGATGAGAAGAATGTGCACTGGATTATAGAATCGTAAATCTAGCTGGTCTAACCTTGTTCAACTAAAACAAGATGAGCTCAAATTCTTAACACAGGAAGCAAAATATGATTTAATAGGTATCACTGAAACGTCTTATGACTGGAATATAACAATTGGGTGAAAATAAACCAAGCAGGAAAGCAGGTGTAGCAGCCTTATAAATAAATGTTGTATATATTTGTGAAGAGATCAGTGGAAAAGAGTTTGAGGACATTGTAAAAAAAAATTAAAGGGGAAGGAAACAGCAATATCACTGTGGTTAGCTAGGAGACTAGGAGGATGCCTTCCTGCTAAAATAATCAAATGTTTCTTTGAGGTTCTCCTCAGTCCCTATTCTGTCTCATTGATGAGCATGATTGTCAGTTTTGTGGCGGGTCTATTCACATGCAGTTCTCACTACTTCACATGAACCTGGTTTAATAACATAAGACATTTTAATGACACGTTATTTCATGCTCTTTTTTAATTACAGTAGTAACAAATTTAGGGGAAAACTGCACACACTTGAGTTTACTGAAATGTATACTGTTGAATTGTGCATGACTCTTATGTTGATTAGAGACCCTTGGTTTTGTTTTAAACTGATTTTACAATAAATGTTTTTAAAAAGAAAGCATAGGGAAATATGGAAAGTATTGGTAACACATTCTCATTTTGTTTGCAAATAGCTGGAAAAGTATTTTATTTAGGGATGGCTTTTGTTTTTTTTGTTTTTTTGCTGAGCTGTCAATACTGCATCCAAAAATAATAGACCTCTGTGCTTGTACAGTCCTTAGTTTGCTGCCTTTCTCAAAAATAAATGAAAATGAAACAATCTATCTGCTTCATTGCTCAAGGCTTGCAAGACAGATTTCATATTACTGAAGAATGCGTGTCTCTTCTGCAGCTCAAATGAAAGGTCTTCCTAGGACATCTGGTATAGTTTAGAGAAATCAAAGGATCTGTAGAAGTTATACTGAAGCACCAGCTCTACCTGCATCCATCTGTTCGTCAGCCAGAGCTTTGAAGGAATGTTACTCTGCTCTTGGTTTTCTACATTGGAGAAACCAAATGTTTGCTAAAGTCAGTGCATGACACAATATTGAGCAAGAATAATAAATAATAATTTGTGCACAGACTGCTTAGATTGTTAGAATTACAATAACATCTATGTGGCATGTATCATAATAAGGTATCATGCACACAGTTTGTCTGTGCATGTTCAGTATGTATTAAGGCAGAGCCACATAATTCCCAAATGTTGCAATATTGCTCATGGCTTATGACATTTTGTGAACAATGCATATCTTTAATATCAAGGAATCCAGAAGTTTGCCTCAAGTGGTAGTGACAGTGTGATGCTTCTCTGGTTGCTGTTTCTTAAAAGCATAAATTTGTTGCTAACTGTGGACTCTGTCCCACGGACAGGAGGAAAGGGAAGGAAAGCAGAGAAAGGTGGGGGAAAGTGTCCTATAGAGTGGAAAACCTGACTTACCCCAGCAAGATCAATCTTCAGGGATGGCCAGCCATTCCATGAAGTTTCCCCGTCTTCTTCCAGCTATCCTCTGCTTCCCACTGCTTTCTTCCATCAGGAGTCGGGGAACACCCAACTCTTGAAAATGGACTCCCCTCTCCGACTTCACATGTGGGCAAGATGGATTTCATCCCCAACAGAAACTTCAGCAGAATAGTAATTTTAGATGATCCTAATTTTATCCCTGTATGTTTGTAGGCTCTGTTCAGAAGATCAGGAGAGGGACAGTTTCTGTTAGAGCCCTGGCCATTCTGTTGCCTGTGCCATGTAGTGAGTTCACATGGGAAACGCTATAGCAAAGTGGTATCTTCATCTCAGGAGACAATGAGGACATCAAATGCAGGGATTTATACGATACCAAAATCTATATGGCTCTTTTTCTGCTTCCTTTTTGTCAACAGGCTATATATTTATTTAATTAGACATTGTCTTGGATATTAACTGGTTGTTGCATAAGGGCCTGTATGTGATGAGCACAGTATATTATTCTCATCGCTATGTTTTAAATGTGCTTAAGCTGTTTTAAATCAGTACTGTTTCAATGTCATTACTTTTTAAAAAAACCTTTTGCATTATTATAATGTTTTAATGTTTATAACGTGGGTTGCCTTTTGGGAGAAAGGTGGGGTACATATTAAATAAAGTTTAAAAATATATTTGATGACCACATAGAGCATATTGATTATTGGTAACTGTACCGAAATGTGTGAATCCCATGACTCCACATCATGTATTAGACGAGAAAACAACACCATTGAAGGGCTTTAGGGTAGTGTGGGAATAAAATGGCAAATAAACAACAGATGGGCTTTTGGAATGGATTTCGTTGTGATATCTGTCTTTCTATTCAGCAAGCCACAGTTCCAGATAGTTATAACTTTTCAAGCCTATGAATTTAGCCCCATTGTACACCTTTTATAATATAAATTAACATAGATACAATTGGTTAAACCTACAAACGAAATTTACCTTGTCGCTCTGGAAGTCTACCTTAAGATTTAACTTGGGATGAGAAATGCCTGTATTTGCAGAAAATGTTTTCTGGCAGGCTCAAGGACCAAATGGTATAGAATTTTTATTTCTGTTTTTATAGCTTCTCTACAGATGGTCTGCCAGGCAGATCAGATTTTCTTTATAGTTCTAATAGTTTATAACATTTTTTTTAAAAAAAACTTCTGTTACTTCTCTCTGCTTTTTTCCTGTATCTATAGTAGTTCTTCATTCTATCTGAGGATATTGCCTCTTGTTAGTGCAATAGGTGACATTATGAACTGACAAGCTACACTATTTGTAGGATTTAGAAACCTGTATTTAGAGGTTGATGGTTTGGACCCATGTGCATAGCAGAATGTTCTTGTGCTTGGGGGTGGTGCGGGGAGATGATGGACAGATGACTTTTCAACATCCTCCTCCTATCACTGAGTGACTATCAAACCACTGGGATGTAGTACTGGGAAGAAGTCTGCTGAGACTACATGTCATGGTGGGTAGGCTTGTCTGGCCGTCATCCGCTGCCCTTCATCCTTGAAATGGAGATGAAATGTGCTGAAAGGAGGGAGCTGAGAACACGAGTGAGTAATCATGTTTTGAGCCCCTGGTGTGCACCAGAACCATCACTAACATCAAAAAACACATGTAATGGGACCTAGCACCTCGTCTATGTTGAATCGTTTCAGTGACATAGAGGAATTGATGTTCCTCTCCAATTTGCTTTCACTGCATTTTCTCCTTAATATTAATATGGCTGGATGGCCATCTGTCGGGGGTGCTTTGAATGCGATTTCCTGCTTCTTAGCAGGGGGTTGGACTGGATGGCCCATGAGGTCTCTTCCAACTCTACTATTCTATGATTCTATGATTCTATGATTCTAATCTAAACTTGATAGGAAGTGGTGGATTTCTCCATTTTATGAAGTGCCCCTCCATGATCCTTCTCCTGTTTAAAGTGGTTTAAAGACAGTGTGGGTCCCATAGAAAGAAGTGTTTTGAAAATGTGCTGATCTTCTCTAGAGGGAGATCACCAAATTGAAAGGAGTGTTAAAAGTAGAGGGAAGATTCAATAGAAAGAAGTTTCAAAAGTGGAGTTAAAACTATGCTGGTCTACTCAAGGGGAGGAATTCAAAGAGAAGAGGGGAAGATCCCACTGAAAGGAGTGTTTTAAAATGGTGACATGGGAGGAGACATTACCTCCTCTGGTGTGTAGGGCTTTGGGGCGGGCAAGGGATCCCATGGAAAGAAGATTGTTAGAAACGATTCCTTGTCTCTTTTAATGTTAAGGGGCTTTAGGTAGAGCAAGGGATCCCATCAAAAGAAGACTTTTAAAAACGGTGGCCTGTGTGATCTGGTGTGCAGGGCTTTGGGGAGGGCAAGAGATCTCTTGCCTTTTGGACACTGAAGTTTTCCCTGATTGAAAAAAAGTAATACAGAGAGGGCGAAGAAAGGGATTTTCTGTGTGATAGTTCTAAATGTGGGCAACAATGGAAGAAAACCTGAGGAGAGAAACATGTATGATGGGAAGACAAAATTTGAAACTGGATGATTGGGGATCTAACAGTACAATTCCCTTTGCTAGAAAGACAGTCCCCAAAACTTCTCAAGCTCCATGTGATGAGGTTCTTGGAGGTCTTTCTCTCATTCATAGGGTTGCTATGAGTTCAAGTCTACTTGATTGCAGCTAACAATTATAGTCTCCCACTTTCATGCTAAAATCCTTCGTCTACCTGAGACAGTGTTTAGAACTGATGTTTTATATTCATGTTCCTAGCCACCTTCTGAAATTATTTCAGTTAGTCCTTTGTCTTTTATTGTTGACTCTAACCATCTTCACACTTTTAACTTGAACATTAGAGCATAGCTTGGGGCTATGCATGCCAGCATTTTCTGTTATGTTTTCTCTCTGTCCCTCAGAATTCATACTGTGCCACAAAGATGAGCAAGATCTAAAATGTGTTTTACTAGTATTTGTATGAATATGACTTGTATTCTTCAGCTCAGTGAGGACCCCTTTATTAGGTATTACCACTCTCACAGCAAGGTCTGAGGAGGTATGCATGACATCTTGGGATGTAGGAACAGTCCACAGCCCTGTGGCATGCAGGCAGGTTGAGACAGTTCTGTTCAGGTGGAACAACTCAACAGACTTATTTTGTTTCTGAACATTAACTTGTTAAATGTTTCTGTCAGCCTGGATAGGCTGGGGTGCATAAAACACACCATATCCATATACCTTAACCATGCTGTTAAGTATATGTGTGAGAAGCATTACTGTATGTTAGCTGAAATATGAAGGTAATAAACAGCTACTGCGCACATTTAATCTGAAAAACATTACCTTGGTCACAATATGTCCCATATAATTCCAGATAATATGTTTCTGATTACCAGCTTCATCTCAGAACCATAAGGCAACTGCAACAAATGAAAACCCAATATTGTATTTACTTATGGTTGTATGTCATCTGATCCAATCATGTACTTAAACAGCAAGACTAGACTGATATTAAATAATAGTAGTAATAATATGCAAGAAGAATATCAAGTAATGCAAGTGCTTTTTGAAAGCTATGCCTTCCTAATACTGTTTTGGTTGGGATTTTTAATGTTAAGAACACAGAATGAAATGTGTTCTTCTGGAGTCAGTACAAGTCAGCATTCTCTCTCAGTGACAGAGTGAATTTATAAGCAACAATTTTGTGTCTCCCAGAAGTGACTTTGACTTTTACCAGATTAGTGGTTTTAAGATAGACACCGTATGGCTGACGTTGATATATCAGTCAGAATGTGCGACAGGGAAGCATATCACAGGGCTTTGACTGATATTCTTAGGGTCATTTTGAAAAAGGCATGGAGCCAGGATTTTCAGTTTAAGTCATATTTTAAAATATAACTCAAACTGCAGTTGATATGAGGGATTTTAAACTGTATATCTGGGGACCAGGACTTAGATTAACAACAATAGTGGGAAGCACTAATGGCAGTTTTGTGGTGGTGGTGGTGGTGGTGGTGGGAAGAAATCACCCGCTTGTTCATTGCAGATTACCAACATAATGCTGACCTTGTCCACCTACTGTAGCTACAAGTAACCTGAAAAAATCTCTTAAAGCAAAAGAAGGCAAAATAATGTCGAATCCAAAAACATTTGGAGGACCAAATGATTCCCACTTCTGTTCTGAAATATGGGAAATTCACTACAAAAATATGGGATATTGTAGAGGTAAGATACCACTTGCCCCACCTCAGTAGAAACAAGGTAGGAATATGCACAACTATAATGGCCACATTTATCTACATCCATTCTTTCCCATTTACACAATGTGTACATGTGTGGTTCTGACAGTTTTCTGAATGGAACAAGAGCCATGTCTTTCTTTACTTAATTTTTCTCATATGCTGTGCATGTTTTTAAGTGTTTACAGTGTTTCAACCAATTTTCCCCATCATGTAACACAGTGTTTCTTAAGTTATTCTGATGTAGGGTATTAATAATATATATATACTGTATTTCGTTGCATAATAGTCGCCATGGCATAATAGGTCCTGATTTTGGTATTTAAGGAGTCCTCGCTTAATAGCCACACCCTTGTTTTACTGCACTGTAAACAAGCCCTCAGTAATACTAGGTGACATGATTCAAAATTAAATTAAAAACTAACAAAATTATGTCAATGTTAATTTTTTTTGATAAAATACGTATCTTTGATTCTTTCATCCTCTTTGGAAACCTCTGAATTGAAGGGTGATATTCTTAATCCTTTTTATCATCTTGCCAAAATATGAGCACAACCACGGACAACATATAAAATTCCACTAAGATAGTTGAAGTCCTACATCACTGTACATAAATCCTTCCCATTATTTTACAAAAATTGCCTGAAGTTATATCTTATGGCAAGCTGACTGTTAAAAATAGAAATGTAGAAGGATATTGTCCACTAAAATAAGGGAACTCTTTTATGAACTACAGACCATTAAAAAAGAAGAGAAAAAAGATAAGGAAGTTGGCAGAATGAGTCATTTTGCCAAGGATGTGACTGTGAATTGCTTTGTGGTTAACTGAGTGCAAAACCCTTTCTACATATTACTAAACACTTTCCTCATCACGATTTTGAATAAAAAGAAGACTAGAAAAACAAAACAAAAATGTTGCAGTGATGTAGTGTCTATATAACTGCCAGTTGTTTGATGACCGAATCTCTTGATCTCTCAACCATATTTGATGATAACTGAAAAAGCAGAAGCACTTTAAAAAGCAAGCAGCTTTGTGGTCATTTTAATCTACGCTATGAAGAGACTTTTGCAGATCCTTTGTGAAAATCATTGGGCAAGATTAAGCTATGAAAAGGCATAAACCTGATGAATATGTGTATTTCCCGCACCAGCTTGATAATGGCTTCTGAAACACTCATAGTATTCAAACTGTCGTTTATTTGCCTTTTGTTTTAAGGTATAATAGGATAGATTTTGACTGAACACTGGGAAGAACTCCTTTGGCAGTAAGAGCTGTTCAAAGAAAGGCAACAAAGGGCCCTTCTACATAGGCCCTAATATCCGAGAAAAACCAGGATAAAAGGGCAGAGGCTAGATAATGCTTGTCAAAAATGCATGCTGAATCTCATAATCGGCTGAAAAACATGGGTTAAAACGATGTGCTTAAAATCTGAGATCGGTCGCAAAATGCATATATTCACATCACTGTATATCTCTGTACTCACAAAAAACATGGGATTTGGTTGTGATATGCTGGTGTGGACTACTTCAGTGCATGTGCACATTTAAAATACTGAACCAGTTGATGAGGACTATAAGCAGATAGAGTCACAGATATATAGGTGGCTAAATGGAAGCACACATGGAAAGCAATTACCATGAGAACTCTCTGCAGTGATTTCTTTATTCTCATATTAATGAAATTAAACAGAGCTTGAATTTACACAGTTGGCAGGCAAGTAACCTCAAAGGGAAGCAGGGCTGAAGAGGGCAAACATAAAGGCAGCAAGAGGGTGAGGAGAGACAATGACAAGAAATCTGCTTGTGTGCACATTTGTATATCTGTATCAGCACTTATAAAGTCTAGCACATCTTGGGGGAAACAATAAAAAAACTTGAATGAAATTTTCCAGAGGATGTCACATGTCCATTTTACAGATTTCTAAAATCTGCTATAAACAAACCTTTCAGGGTGCCAAGAGACTCTGACAGCTCTTGAGGATTTTCCTGCCACCATGGAAGGTGATTCTATCGAAGTCCTGGCAGACCTTTGGAACATGGAGGTAGCCAGGGCCGTAGACACATTCGCTCCTGAACGTCCTCTTACACAGAGCAGAGCCATATCAGCTCCGGGGCATAATGCGGACCTAGCAGCGGTGAAGCAAATGTGTAGGAGACTAGATCGACATTGGTGCCGAACTGGCACTGACCACTGAATATGGTTGAACACAGAGTATAGTGTGTTGGAAGTCCTACTCTGCAGCAATGAAGGTGGCTGAAAAATCTTTCAACGCCGTCAACATTGCATCTGCAAGAAACTGCCCAGCAGAGCTGTTCCGTGTGGTCAGGGGACTTCTTCAGCCTGATTCTCGGGTGAGGCCCCACTGGCCACTTGGCAGCCCATTGTGAGGAATTTGCAAGGTTCTTTGCAAATAAAGTTGCACAGATCCATTCTGACTTAGATGCCTTTATTGATATAGCCTCTATGGATGTAACCCAGGCATCTGCTCATCAAGTTTTAATAGATTCATTTCAATTAGTGCAGTCCAAGGATTTGAAGAAGCAAAACCCACCACATGTATCCTAGTCCCTTGGCCCCCCTGATTAATCAAACAAGCCAGAGGAGATTGGGTGGTGAGGGTAGCCAATGCTTCCCTCACTCAAGGCAAATTTCCAACTAGCTTAAAAACAGCGGCAATTAGACCACTGCTAAAGCAACCATCATTAGATCCAGCTGAAAAGGGTAATTACCGACCAGTCTCCAACCTCCCCTTCTTGGGCAAGGTCCTGGAGTGTGTGGTGGCTTTGCAACTCCAGAGATTCCTGGAGGAAACAGATTATCTAGATCCATTTCAGTCTGGTATTAGGCCCAGCTACAGGACTGAGATGGCTTTGGACGCCTTAGTAAATGATCTACACAGAGAATTAGACATGGGAATTTGTCCCTGTTGGTTTTCCTGGTGCTCTAAGTGGCCTCTGATACCATTGACCATGTATCCTTCTGGGTCACCTGGAAGGTATGGGACTTGGTGGCACTGTCTTACAATGGCTCTGGTCCTTCCTGGAAGGACAGGCCCAGAATGTGGCCTGCTCAACCACTTGGTCATTGTCCTGCGAGAGTTCTTCACTTTCCCCATGTTGTTTAACATCTACATGAAGCCGCTGGGAGAGATCCAGGAGTTTTGGAATTCAGTGCCATCTGTACAAAGATGACACCCAACTCTATTACTCATTTCCACTGGATTACTGTAATGGGCTTTATGTGGGGCTGCCCCTGAAGAGTTCCCGGAAACTTCAATTAGTCCAAAGAGCTGCAGCCAGGTTACTCACAGGTGCTGGACCCAGGAAGCGTACGACTCCTCTGTTATAGCCATTTCCAGAGGCTGCCAATTTGTTTCCTAGCCCAATTCAAAGTGTTGGTTTTGACCTTTAAAACCCTAAACTGTTCAGGTCCAACTTACTTATCTGACCGCATCTCCTCATATCAATCTGCCCACTCCTTAAGATCTTCAGGGGAGGCCCTGCTCTCACTTCTACTACCATCTCAAATGTGGCTGACGGCAATGAGGGAGAGAGCCTTCTCAGTGGCTGCCCTGAGCCTGTGGAATACCCTCCTCAAAGAAATCAAAATAGCTTCCCCCCTTTCTTACTTTAAGAACCAATTAAAAGCTTTTCTGTGACAGGCCTTCAGTGAAGAAAATTAATCTGAAGTGCCAGAAAACGCCATAAAGTTATTGACTGGAGCAGAATGCAATATAACTCGACATGGTGCCACATGAATGTGAATGTATATTGACTTTGTTTTTTAAATAACTTTCCATTTGATTCTTGGCTTTTTCTTATCCAATATAAAATTTATGATATTCTTTCTCCATTGGGTGAATGGGATTTCATTTAAGATAATTGGCACATCTGAAACAAATCTTTGGTAATACGTTCATTTTTATTACTTTTATTAACTTAATTTTTTGCAATTCAAAAAATCCTTCCTTATTTTCTTCCAAGCTTGGACATAATTGTTTTCAAATATTGTTGACACCTTGTCTGTTAGCCAAATTCCCAAGTATTTCATTTTTTTTTTGTCGATTTGAAATCCTGCGACTTCTGACATTTTTTGTCTGTTTGTTACAAATTTTTAATGATGATTTTGTTTTTTTCTTTGTTGACCTTAAGTCCTGATATAGTGCCATAATCTTCTAACAATTGGTTTACCATAACTATTGATTCTGCTGGGTTTTCCACCAGCAGTATAAGTCGTCAGCATATGCACATATTTTTTATTCCACTATTCTGACTTTTAAACCTTTTAAAAGGTTTAAAATTGGATTCTTCCCATATTTGATTTAATAGCACTTCCAATGCTTTTATGAAGAGATGTGGTGAGAGAGGACAGCCTTTTCTAACTCCTTTAGATATCTCAAAAGATGTTCATTCTCCATTAACTTTTATCCTTGCTACTTGTTGTTTATAAATTGGAATTATCCATCCCATGAAGTTTGCACCTACTTGCATTTTTCCAACATTGCCATTAAGAATTTCCAGCTGATATTATCAAATGCTTTCTCCACATCCACAAATATGTTTCTCCCTATACTCCCATGTATTAATTACTACTTTGATATTGTCTTTAGTTTGTCTTCCTGGGAGAAATCCATTCTGGTCTTTTTGAATAACTTCCATTAAAATTTTCTTAAATATTTGACCTAATACATTGATGTATATTTTGTAATCTGTATTTAAAAGTAAAATAGGTCTGTAGTTTGCCATATTGGTTTGATCCTTTCCTTCTTTAGGAATCAACGTTATTATATCTTCCAGCCATGTATTTGGTAAAGTTTGTGTTGTCTGTATTTTTTTGAAAAAGTTGGCATAGTTCAGGGGCCAATTGCTCTTCAAACTGGTTCTGGAATTTAAGGAGCATTTTTAGTATTGTATTCAGCAGTATTGTCAAAAGTGGATGAATATATATTGACAATATTTCATCATATTTAACAGGGCAGCAAAAAAGCCCAAGAAAACCTAGAAAGTGTTGATGGAACAACTCAGAAGTATGCATTTTCTAGAAAAGCAGAATGTGATTTTGCCTGCAAAAAATAAGAACAGAACTTCTAATGATTTATACACGTTTAATCCTCAGGGAGCTCTCAAAGCCAGAACAATTTTAAGGCGTAGACAACCAAACAAAATTATGCTACTGCCATCATAATTTATTTTTCAGAGACAATGGAGAGCTGTCACAAATCATGGGACTAATTATTGTAGTATATCATAACAATGATGCCTGTATTTTAGCTGTCTTTTTTCTAGAGTAGATCCAGTTCGGCACCATTTAGTCTGAAGATGTCAGGAATAATTTGCATGACCACTCAGCCTGTGGCACTCTCAGGGGTGTAAAACTACACTGCAATTATTTCAAACTATGTTAGTCCTTGAAAGGCAGTTGTGAGAAGTTGCTATTCCCATGTGTGGACAGTGCTGGGTTTTTTGCTTCCTTAATCCACCCGTGGCATGTGGATAAAAATGATAGCATTGTGTGTACAGCAGAAAGACTGGTGCTTTCACTTTTCCCTCCATGTTGTTTTTGTTTTTATTTTTTGTGTCATGAGTGACTTGAGAAACTGCAAGTCACTTCTGGTGTGAGAGAATTGGCTGTCTGCAAGGACGTTGCTCAGGGGACGCCCAGATGTCTGATGTTTTACTATCCTTTGTGAGAGGCTTCTCTCATATCCCCGCATGGAGCTGGAGCTGACAGAGGGAACCCATCCACTCTCTCTGGATTTGAACCGCCGACCTGTCAGTCAGCAGTCCTACTGGCATAAGGGTTTAACCCATTCTGCCACGAAGGGCTCCCGGTGTTGTTTTTGTGAATGGATGATTATGGATTTTGTCTTGAGCTCTTTTGTTGCTTTTGTATACTGAAATGTGTGCATTGCATAGTGATAGCAATAGTGGGTGATAATAAAGATACACTGAGAAAATTAGTGATGGTTACGCACCACCCCTCCCACTACAAACACACAGGCTGTAATCCTGTGTGACATATTATGCATGTATCAACTGAAGTTACATGTTTGTACATTTCATTTTGGAGGGGGTCCTTTGTATTTTGCCCAAAATCTCCATCTGCAGCCTATTCTCATGCCATGTGTGGTACTGTTGGAGATGTAGCTGAGCAGTGGGTACTATTTCCCATCCCCATTACTGTCCTCTAAAGAGAGAAGGAAGACAAATGAAGTTATTTTTCTTCTAGAGAACTACAACTGGTTATTTAGTAGCCACTCTGCCTCCTATTCCCTCTCCATTGGCAGTTTAATGGCTGGAACAGCATCCCAGGGGAGATGGAGGGAATGACAATTGGCTTCTAAGAAATTTTAGCTCAGGTCTAATTGATTCCGATCCTAGTCATGAACAAAACTTAACAATTGCAATCCTAGTGACATCTGTCATACTACAATTATGTCCAACCCCTAGGTGATTGCAATGGCACAAATGTTTTCACTTTCAAAATTGCCAATATAAAAATAAATATTGATAGCCAAATGGACAGAAGACAATAAAGTCAGAGGGAAAAATATTAATCTTGTTCAGCTTATGGTAACAAATCCAAAGTTATTTGGAACTCCAGTAGTTAATAATTTGTAAAGCAATGCAACCACATATAAGGTTAGAGATAAAAACTGAAGAACAATTCTCATGCTTCAAGGAAGATATCACTCATAGCGGTTTCACCAGATAACCCTTTATTTTAATACAAAATGAAGAACACGTTGTACTAACATCTAATTTTAGTACCTAAATAGACTTATTGAAGGATGAGTCACAAGTAAATCCAATTGATGCACTAGGTATACTTTAATTAGGATCAATTATAGCTGTTTCAGGCTCATCTCATTACTTTTTCTGTGTATTATTGTTACAGATTGGATGAAGGGTTTTTTTTGCCATCTTTGAGGCCCAATAATATTCTCATGAAGTACAGAGTGTAACCTGGTATAACCTATACAATATACCATGGGGGATATAAGGTATAATATGGGAGGCTAGATGTATTAGAGAGTGTATATGTATTTGTGGAAATGAGGCTTCAGCTTAAGTATGGGAAAATGCCTACTCAAATGTCAAGACATGACCAGGAATGAACTACACTGAGGATGTGAGCAAATGTGACCTACAACCTCCTAGCAGGTGCTGTGATATTTGATGTGATTAGGGTGACAGGTAGCCAAAGATTCCAACCATAGTTGAGTGAGCATCTTTGTTTTGATTGTTTTGATTATAAAACTGATATTGTGGGCAAAGCTTAGAAGAAAATAAAAGAGGTCAAGATAGAGCCACAAATTAGATTTCCTTTGTATGCTTATCAATTGACAAAGACCACTGTTTCAGACAGCTGGTCTGTTTGTGATAAACATATGGTATGATAGACTGATAACCTGTCCAGCATGCTGAAAGATGAAGACATAGATGTTAAATGATGAGTGTAATAGTTCTTTGTTAAAATGCTGTTAAGATCTAACAATGGTCAAGGAAACTAACACTTGAATGCCCCTGTGTTATAGATATGTAGTGCCTAAACGTAAAATATTAATTGACTGATAGATGGGTATTCATATGATACAAGGGACAGAATTCTGGACATGTCTTTATGAAATGTCTGGATAATGTCTTAACAGACACGATGGAAAGTGTAAAAGAACATGATTATGATGATTACAATGATGGATGTTAACTCTGATTGTCTTGTCTAAGGACCATCACTAATTGGATACTTAGGTGGTCGAAAATTGATAGAGGAACCCCAACCAGAATCCAGATTATCTGGCTAATGACAAAGACCCTCAGTCCCTCAGTCTTAAGAGCTGGGGTGGGGAACTACACCAATTTCACAATCAACATTGTTATAAACTGTTATGATTTTTCTAGTCATCTTTTTCTTACACAATAAATCTTTTAAAATTAGTTTCGAAAAGAATATGTTTATTCATATTCAGTACAACAATCAGGATAGCTTGTGATCCTAGGATGAAGTCACCAGGGCCGTAGCTAGAAAAAAATTTCGGGAGGGGTTTTGAAAATTTCGGGGGAGGGGGGGTTGAACCTCTAGCACCCCCCACCACTACAAACCTGTCAATGTCTGCTTGAGATAGTGCCTGGAGGGACCCTTAATGTTTTGCATCTCATAGACTTAGCATGGGGATTTGGTTAACCAGTTAAAATTCACGAGTAAACCAGGTTTTTTTTTATAACCTGAAAAATTTCGGGGGGGGGGGGGGTTGAACCCCTAACACCCCCCCCCCCTCGCTACAGGCCCAGAAGTCACACCTTATCACAAAAGGCTCAATTTGAGTCTGTTCAGCCCATTGTTTTGCCCAGTCAGTGATACGATCTAGTGAAAATGGCTTTGGCTATGCTGAAGTTTATATCATACAATATTACACTAGCTAAGGTTCTGTGCTTCTCATCAAAAGTAAAATAATGACAATAGAATTCCTCTTCCACAACTATAGTAAAAATAATTCCAGCTAACCTTATTGTTACTGGGCAACATAGTTTATAGCAATACCCTCACATGAGCCATAGGGATGAGCACTGATCATAAGATTTGGTTCAGGGAATTGTCTGTTTTAGAATGAACTGATTTGGAGCCAGTTTGGTTGACTCAGATCTCAAAACTCAAGTCAAAATTCAGAAGCCCGTATTTCCCACTGAAAATCCTTGGAAATCCCAAACAGATAATAATATTTTTGTCCCTTTCCAGCACTAAGGGCAGTTCCAGACAGGCAAAAGATCCGAGAGGAAGAGGGAGTTAAAATCCCACTCCCTCTTGACATGGAGGCCACACAGCTGGCCTAAACCCCAGGGTTTTGCGGGGGGGGGGTGTGTCCAGATACTCACCCTGATCTGAGATAAGCAGGTGTGGGCATTGGCACTGCTAGCCTATGCCTCCTTTCCCCCTATTTCCCCTTGCACTTACTGGGAAAAGACTCTGACAAGGTCTGAAGCCTTTCTCCATCACTCCCCCTCACTTGGAAGAGCTGAAAGACGGCTTTGGGTAGGGGAGGGGGAATTTCTGCTCGAAGACCCTCAGTTGAATCTTCCATGCAGGAGGAAGAGAGGCAAAGGCTTCAGGCCAACTTCTGTTGAGGGGGGAAAGCAGCCAGGGAGGGAGTCCAGATAGGGGAGTGGGGGGGGGAGGGGAGAGAAGGAAAACACGCATTTTTGGGAACACAGGGTCACACACACATACGAAGATGCACTTCTTCTGGCCAGAAATGGGATAAAAAGGGGACCTATTTATTCCAAGGTTTCCCTTCTTTGTAGCGATTCCTCCCGCGTTTTTAGGGAACTTCGTTTGGCCACACTCCAGTTTGAACTGGGAGCTCCTGGGATAAAGGTACTGTCTGGACAGGCCCTAAGAAATGAAATCCAAAAAGCTCAAAATGTGTAAGGCTCAGTCAGCAGAAAACTTCATGCAAGGTTCAGTTTCATTTTTATTTGATTTGGAGGGGAGCTCAATTCAAAGTACTAGAAATGGTCCAGAGTGGGTAGATTTGAATTAGACTTCAGGGTTTGTTCAATCTAATGTACAACCTTATTAGCCATGTACTGTCAGCACCAGTCAGAATAAAATGATGATGGTAACACCTTTGATAGTGGTTTCAACTCCTTTAATAATTAAAATGTAATCTATTCCATAACTACTCCTACACAGCACACTTGCTGCCAGAAGGTTTCTCCAACACAACTGACACTACAGTTCAATAGCTAGAAAGCAGCAACAGATGCCTATGGACACAAGATATTAGAAAGGGTTTGAATTCCCTGGTGGTTATAAAAAAATCAGACAGTCTGGTACCCATTATCCTGCCATCAAGGACACAAAGTGCAGGAAGAGTACAATTCCAAACACAGAAGTCTGAAAGTAACATGGACCAGTGAGTGTTCTTCCAAGAATAAGGATTGAATTTTAAAAACACCAGGATATATTACAACATCTAGGAATTGTGAAGCAGTGATCTAGGGTTTCTTTCTTGAGTTTTGTGAAAATTAAAATCTACCCTATTCCTGCTTTTGTTGCAAATGGAACTTTTTTTGACTTGATGATAACTTGGGACACAAGCTTGCACTATATAGTATAATTCTGAAGTTTTTTTTTAAAAAAACACATTTGTTTTAGTCAAACAATAATTAATAATGCATCTTGTACTAGCAACGGTGTGGCAAGCTGCTGCGTCTTATGGTACCCAGTGTATATGAGATTTTTCCAGTTGATAAAACACACACACAAACAGAACTATTATCATTAGTGTAAACATGGGAGAATTTAATTATCTGGGCTTGGAAGCAGTCTACTGACCTGAGTATTACTGTGCAGATATAAAAAATAATCATAAAGAAATAGATCAGACAATAAGCATTCCTTTAATAAAGGAGTTTGCAAACGTTCTGTGCCTGGAGCCTCCTTTTAGAAAACTGAAAATGAATGAGGCCTATTGCCAGTCCCATTAAGGAAGTGAAGTCAGTCACTGTCATGGCAGATGGAAACAGTATGCTATTCTGTTCTTCTGTGAATTTCTAGTATCATTTTATAGTCTTATCTAATTTTTGAAAAAAGAATTTATAAATTCTTTGTCATCACACTTTCCTTGTTGAAGGAAGTTCCATAGTGTAGCCTTTCTTGCTCTAATTATAAAGATTGGCTCTTGGACTATTGCTTTAAACATAATTTGCTGATTCAGAAGTGCTAAAAGGATTATTTTATTTTACATCTTACCCTCATTCCCCACACTTACTCTCAAAGTATTTTATCATTTCTTCTCTTTTCACACTCAACTTATATCCTATTCCCTATTGACAATTTCTTTCATCCTTGCCTCCTGATGCTTTAATAGTAATTTCCTCATATAACAGATACCTTAACTTTCTTTCTGTCCACTCTATTCCCTCCATTTTAATTATGGTGATTATTTAAAATAATAACCTTCTACTCTATGTATCTTTTTAATTTCTTCTAATGCTCTTCTTGGCCTTTTGTCTCAACCTTTTGCTTTCTCTTAAGCATTTTTATTCATTTCCAACTTCACTCTTCACAAAGGAAAACACATAGCAAAGGTTCATGGTTCCTGAAATTTTGCTCACATAAGGATCACCTGGCACATGCTTCTTGGCAGAGACCAGCTTCATTCAGAGTCAATTATCACTTTATTGCTGGAATTTGAGGAAGAGCTCAGACACAAGACATAATGAGACTTCCAAGCTACTCTTCCCATAGTGCCATAGCTCCTAACACTACCATCAGAGCCCAGAACTGGGGTGAAAATGTAGCAAGTACCTCTCCAAAAAAGATGTAGATTCCACATGTGTTTATAGGGTATCTATAGATAGCGATCTTAAACGTCCATGCAAGGAATGTTTTATGGTTCATGAAAAGGATGGTGAATTTAACAATATTGGTTTAGATTTAGTGATTGGTGGTGGCTAATGTCCTCTGTGCCATCAAGGAGGTAAATCCATGGTCGAGTTTTCTAAAGGAGGCATCCAAGGAGTTCAACAACTTCGATAGCTCCTTTCAGTTTTGAACTATAGTAAAGATAAAGGTAAGGGTTTTCCCTGACGTTAAGTCCAGTCGTGTCCGACTCTGGGGGTTGGTGCTCATCTCCATTTCTAAGCCGAAGAGCTGCCATTGTTCATAGACACCTCCAAGGTCATGTGGCCAGCATGACTGCATGGAGCACCATTACCTTCCCGCTGGAGCTGTACCTATTGATCTACTCACATTTGCATGTTTTCGAACTGCTAGGTTGGCAGAAGCTGGGGCTAACAGCGGGCGCTCATTCTGCTCCCGGGATTTGAACCTGGGACCTTTTGGTCCGCAAGTTCAGCAGCTCAGCGCTTTAACACACTGAGCCACCAGGGACCCCTTTGAACTATAACCTGGAGTGAATTCACCAGTTCAGTGACATGGAAACCAACCGCAGCCACTAGATCTCATCTGAGGCCCCATCTACTATTGAACTGCATTATGAGTCTACACTGTCCATATAATGTAGTTTCAAACTGCATTATGTGGCAGTGTAGCTGGGGCTGTTGGCACCTATGTAGGTTGGAAGTAGTCTTCTATGCTACCCTTGGTCATCATTCTGTTTATGGAAAGTGGTTTCTGATGTTTCAACACATTTGTGGTAATTTTATGCCTTGTAGTAATAACAACTCTGAAAACAGCAAAATGAATAACTGGAAATCTGTGTTACTTGTTCTGTTAATGGTTGCTTATGCTGTTTTTGAAAAATCCAATCAAAGGAATATAAAAATAAAAGAATTGCAAGGTGATTTCACCTAGAAGTATTTGCTCGATCTCTTCTTTGCTTCAATTTGTTTCTGCTTTCCTCCCATTTGGTCTTGGGGGCTGCAGATGTTTCAGTCAACTAGCAATTTTGCCAGATTTGGGAAACAACATTTCACTTATCCCTTAAACCTGGACAAACAACCAGGAGGACTAGACTGGAACATCTTGAGCAGCAGGCAGCGAGGTAATCTGTGGCAGCAGTGGGCATTTGGATTTTGTATTTGTGCTCTAATGTAGTTTTGGCAAGGCCCTTGGCTGTCCTAAACAATGCCAAAGGTTTGCAGATCAGCGAATTCCATTTAGAGAACACATTTATAGCCAGCTCCTTTTAATATGGGTTCTCCACTATCACAATGAATTACAGAAATAAAGAGAGATAAGAAGCCTATTCTGTAAATATGTAGATTTTTTTTAAAAAAAATGCATTGCACCCAATAGCAAAACAGGCAGCATTGAAGCCAAATGTCTTTTTGGCTTCCTGTTTTAGAAGTATGTCTGAAGCCAAAAAATACAACCAGGCAGATAGTGTTCTCACTTAAATCTGATGAAATCGTGAACCAGTATGGCAGAAGTGATGAGAATTACTTCACAGTTGGTAAATCCAATTGCGGGGTGGGTTGAGTAGGGTGATAGGGTTGCCAAAATGAAATCAGGAGGTGGTCCATGTGCCTTTAATAGCTGTGTAAATGAGAGAATTTCAACAGGTGTTGCTTGTGTGTAAGTTGACCTTATGTACAAGACAAGGGCAAGTATTGGTGGAAAAATGATAGATTTTGCTTTGTTCTATTAATAAGTTGAAGATAAACCCTTGGTACAGGTAACAAACTATTTTTCTCTTGCCTTTAAAAATGCAGAGGGAATATTCATAGGAAAAGCTAGAGAGAAGAAAAAGATCTGTTTATCTGAGGGGTTACAATGATGGTGGCATAATTTGCATTGCTGATGTTAAAATGTCTACATATATACCAATACAAGCAGGGAAAGGAATTTAAAGGAAAAACAATGATATTGCAGCATGGCATGGATAGAAGAGCAAGGAATGCAGCTTGTCTCTATTAGGAACCAACACATGCAGTGACATGAGGTGGGGATAATAGGGGGTCACTATAAAAACTTGTCTGCCCCTATTTAACAATCTCACCCTAATTTAAAAATCCCTAACTACTCCGGTGGCTCAGTGTGTTAAAGTGCTGAGTTGCTGAACTTGCAGACCGAAAGGTCCCAGGTTCAAATTCGGGGAGCGGAGTGAGAGCCTGCTGTTAGCTCCAGCTTCTGCCAATCTAGCAGTTTGAAAACATGCAAATGTGAGTAGATCAATAGGTACTGCTCTGGCGGGAAGGTAATGGCATTCCATACAGTCATGCCAGCCACATGACCTTGGAGGTGTCTACGGACAACGCCAGCTCTTTGGCTTAGAAATGGAAATGAGCACCAACTCCCAGAGTCGGACACGACTGGACTTAACGTCAGGGGAAAACCTTTACCTTTACCATACTCTGCTCTACCTCAAGCACCCCAAATGACAGGCATGCCACATTTTCCTGACTCTGCTGATGACGGCTACTTGGGCCAAAAAAGAAGGCAAGGAAAGAGGGGGGGGGGCTCCCTTTCTTTCTCTAGCTTGAGCAAGGGAGAGCTAATAGGCTGGTTATCCTTCTCGCTTCTGCCTCTTATCTTTGATTTTGTGTCAGGCCCCTATTCCAGTGTTGACCAATGTGGGTTGTCAAACATTTTTCAACTTATATACAAGTTTAAGGGAGAAGTTGACAAGCTGGAATGTCTCCAGAGGAGGATGACTAAAATGATCAAGGAGTCTGGAGAACAAGCCCTATTATATGAGGGGAAGTCATAGGGAGGAAGGAGCAGGCTTGTTTTCTCCTGTCCTGGAGACTAGGACGTGGAACAATGGCTTCAAATGACTGGAAAGGAGATTCCACCTGAAAATTAAGAAGAACTTCCTGAACTCTCTGCCCTAGAGTGTGGTGGAGGCTCCTTCTTTGGAGCCTTTTAAACAAAGGCTGGATGGCCATCTGTCTGGGGTGCTTTGAATACGATTCTCCTGCTTCTTGGCAGGGGGCTGAACTGGATGGCCCACAAGGTCTCTTCCAACATCTATTATCCTATGATTCTAAGTACTGTATACATGCTGGATTCTATCTTTCCCCTTGACATGAAACCAGGTAAGATAAAACTGCTGTTGAAATTTCTTCTTCTACACTACCATTAAAGATATGAGAGCCCTCTTCAGTTTTCACGCTGGCGCCTGGAGGGGTGCAGTGTATGAGCCTGGGCTGTGGCGCAGGCTGGTGAGCAGTCAGCTGCCAGCTGCAACAAATCACTCTGACCAAGAGGTCATGAGTTCGAGGCCAGCTCGGAGTCTGCGTTTGTCTTTGCCTTTGTTCCATGTTAAGGCATTGAATGTTTGCCTTATATGTGTAATGTGATCTGCCCTGAGTCCCCTTCGGGGTGAGAAGGGTGGAATATAAATACTGTAAATAATAAAATAATAATAACATTCTTTATGTTGGTTTTAAAAATGTGGAAAACTCAAAGATATTTCTGTATGAAGCGTATATACCATGCATGTGCAAACTATCAGCCACCAGGAGTGTGAACTCCAACTCCCAGAAATCCCAGACAGTTTACCAGTTGTTAGGAATTCTGGGAGTTGAAGTACAAAACATCTGGAGAGCCGAAGTTTGCCCATGCCTGATGTATACCAACGTGATATGATGAGCTTGTCTGTGCTTATTATTCAAGCAATCATCCCAGAGAGAAGGAAGGATATGAAAAAGAGGAGGCAAAGATAATTCAAGGTTAGCTTGGCTGAATTGGCAGCTGCCTATAAGTTTCTTTCTTATCCATGGTTTTACATTCCATATTTGTTTCTGTTGCTTTTGAGAAGTGGAATCCTTCCAAGTGTCACATGCATGTGACACATATTTATTTATTTATTTACAGTATTTATATTCTGCCCTTCTCCCCCCAAAGGGGACTCAGGGCAGATCACAATGTACATATATGGCAAACATTCAATGCCTTTAGACAAACAACACGCAGACAGACAGACAGACACAGAGGCTATTTAACTTCCCAGCTTCTGGCTTTGTGAGGGTCTGCTCGATTCCGGCCACAGGAGGAGCTGCTGCTTCATCATCCACTGTGAGGATGAATCCTTTTTTGATGGAGTACTTCCTCATCCGGTGTTGTAAATCAGTTAAATTAGCCTCCCCGCATAAGCAGTCCCTAAATTTTCCTACTTGACAGATGCAACTGTCTTTCAGGTTGCTTAAGTCAACAACGAGCAGGACTATTTTTTATTTTAATTGTCGGGTGCTCACTCCAACACAGGCTGGCCTTGAACTCATGACCTCTTGGTCATAGTGATTTATTGCAGCTGGCTACTAACCAGCTTGCCCCACAGCCCGGCCTTGCTGTTGTTTTTGTAGATTTTGTGTCAGCAACAAATTATCACATTAATTTCTCAGGTGGGAAATTAATGGATTTGGCCTAGCAGTATTTTTTTGCTCCGCAGTCAACATATTTAGTGGCTGGCTTACATGCACTTTGTCTACTGCTTTACCCCTATGACAATGAAAAGGAAGCCCATCACTTGCAAACCTGGCCTGCCACATGGCTTTAAGTGGAAATAGGATTTACTGACTTTTGAGCTTCAGCTATAAAATCATCTTTCCAAGATTAAAAATGTCATTAGATTTCCCCCTGCACCTTCTCGGCTATATTTTTATATCAATCATCAGAAAATGTAAGTGGTTGTAATGTGCTGATGTATTAAGTTATTAAAGATTGTGCTGTAGGTATAATTTTTTCCCTAGCAAATGGTCTTAGCTTAACTGCTTTGGTTATGACTGCACTCCTCCTGAAGAGCATTCCCAGTTCTGGCATTAGTATTTGCTTCTCCCTGGTGTTCCATTGATTTAATTGGAATATTGATTTAGAATGTCAGAACAAAGAAAATGAGGAAATATGTCCTTACAGGGAGATCTATTAGGCTGCAGAATAGCTTCCAAAATGTGGTTTGAATTCTTTAATAGCCTTCCTTAATGCCGAGGGAAGCAACATTATAATGATGCTGGTATTCAGTTTCTCAAGACTTCTCTGAGTGCTTCAAACATTTGAAATGGCTGAGGCAGGCCTAGAATGGCCCATGCTGGGGAGAAGAATCAGAAATGTAATTGACATTTTTTTGGCTTGTCACAAGGTGTTGTTTTCAATTATGCTGGCTTTCCTGCCTCTAAAGTAATTGGATCATCTCAATGGAAATCTGATGATAAAAGATGGTAAGAGCCCAAGAGGAATTTTCGAAGGATTTTGCTTCTAAAGTTTAATAGAGATTTTTGGTATGAAAAATGTTTAGGCATTCATTGATGAAGAGGTCAGACATTTGCCAAATGCATGAATCTGCCTTTTCAAATCAGCCTCATTAGTTCTGCAATGAGCTGTTGAAGTAGCAGTATGGTTGGAGCCTACCATGCAGAACAGTAATTAGCTGGCAAATAGATATTGTGACTTTTCTAGCCATATGAAATAAGGTTTCAAGCCATGGTAAGCATACCAAACATCATAACTCACCCTCATTGAAATCAGGAAGAAAGTTTGACTATGAACATTTATATGATAGAGTTTCATTGGGCGGAAAATAATTTTAACCTTACACTAGGCTAGTTAAATTTTGAGTTCTTTCCATCTTGAATATTATTATTTTTTACAAACATTGGTAAATTCCCGTAAAGGTCAACTGAATTTTACTCAGCCCTGGATACTGTATCATCCATATGAGCTTGCTTGTGCCCTGTGGATGTTAGGAGAGGACCTTCTTTCAGTCCCTTAAGCTTTACCAGTACAGTCTGTTTGGCGTGCAGACTGTTGGTGAATTCCATCACAACTCATTTTTTGTTGGTGATTTTGGATTGTAGAATGTACTACTGATTGTGTAGTGATAAAAATCTCCTTCCAAGGCACCTTTTCTCATGTGCATTTCATTGAATTCAGCTGTTGCTTGGTTGGTGAAGAGTTGGCGGGAAAGAGGTGTGGGGAGCAGCAGGAAAGCATCTTCAAGGAGATTCAGCTATAAGGAAATATCTGGAATCTTTTCTGCTATTCTTGCTCAACTTGATCTACATAGACCAAGGCTTTAGGGTTCAGGTATCTGCTGCTGAGAATGTGGGATTGGGGGCCTGGACAAAAACCTATTACAGTGACATCTTATGGGAATATCTCCCAATTCAGGATCACAATTGTGGAGTTTGTTTCCAAAAGGTTCCAAATCCCTCTGAATTAATTTCTGTATTCTCAAATAATATGCTGTGTCCAGGTTGGTTCATCGAGTACTCTAACAGCCCTGAAAACAGAGAAATTCCAGATATGTAACAATCAGGGACAGCTAACATCTCCAAACAAAGGATTCTCCCAGACAGGAAGAAGCCAGGCCATCAAATGCTAATCAAGGTGATTAATTACAACATCCACAGTTGTCTCCAACAGACAAGAGTCCTTTCTCTCATTCTGGACCTTCCACAGATATATAAACCTCCCTTGCATAGCTTCCAACATACCTCACACCCTGTGAGGATGCCTGCCACAGATGTGGGCGAAACACCAGGAGAGAAAGCTTCTGGAGCATGGTCATACAGCCCAAAAGACTCACAGCAGCCCAAACTACAAATGTATGTTTTGAGATGCACTCTTGAGAATTCCCTGGACTTTTGTCCAGATATTAGGTTCACGGATGGTTTAACATTCACAGAAATTGAGCATAGACCATGAAACCTCCCAAACATAGCTATAATATTTTGTAATTTTGGACTGCAACTACCAGAATCCTCCAGAAAGGGTAGTCCCCCACAAATTGTAAAAAAATAAAATAAAAAATTGTTAATGCCACAGAAAAGAAAATACAGGCAACTTTATGAGGTTAAACAGGATGTGATGATGCAGAGCTTACAAGAGCTGTCACATGTTGTAATATACAAGTAATCTAAATAGATGACATGTTTCTACACTATCTAGAAAGGTTTACTGTCAAGAGTCAGACGCCAGTTAACAAACAAAACAGAGTTTATTCCAAAGATAAGCCAAAAATAACATAAACACAGAAAGTATCCTTGAAACACTTCACTTATCAGTGTTTCAAGAGTAGTTTAGACAAAAATAACTCAAAAACAAGCCACGCTATTTTCCCATGCTGGCATTCAATAAAAACAAAAGACGCTTCAATTCAGCTTTGGAAAAACAAATAGAGTTGACTGCAAGAAAATATGCAAAATAAACGAAGGCTTGCAACCTTCCAAAAGCTGCAGAGTATAACAGAAAGTGCAAAAGCCTCTTTTGGCTTCAAACCGTTTCTGAAAACAGACAGCCGGCTCTGCAGAGTTAAAGGGACAGTTCCCAAAAGAAAAACAGCAAACTGGCTTGAAAACAAACAAACTAGAAGAGCAGTAAACTGCTTCCACGGTGCAGATAAAGCCAAAGCTTCAAAGGGATGATGAATAGCCGTCGTCAGGAGAATCCAAGGTCAGGTTGGGAGGCAGCAGCAAATTCCGAAAGGCAAACCAGAAGTCAGAAGCCGGGAGTAGTCGTCAGTCAGAGGGCGTAGACAGAAGCCAGGTCAAATTCAATCCAAAGTCCGAAGAGGGTGCAATCATCCAAACCAGGTCCACGATAAGACATAGCGAGAGCCAAGCAAGATGGTATCAGCAGCTAGAAATAGTAATCAGAATGCAGTCCAGGGAAACCCAGACAGTTCCATCCCTCTGCTGTAGAGCAGTCCCAGATAACTTACATCCGAATCACAGTCCAAGTCCAGTCTTCACGGAAACACAGAGATCCCAATGGCGCCTCAGCAACACCTTGCCACATGCGAAGTGCATTGGCCAAACATTCCCATTTTATTCCCCTTCCTCCTGGGTGACCAAACACTCACACCCAAACACCAGGTGTCCCAAATCTACTCAGAGTCCGAACTCCACACAGCTAGAGCTTGTGGATCCGGAGTACCTAGCAATTCATCGGAGTCCCAATCATCCTGCCCACACTTATCCCCATGAACACTTAAAGAACCATCCTCCCTTCTCCAAGCATCCCAAGTGGGATCAGCTCCTGCAGAAACCCCAGGTTCAGTAGTATCCATAGGCCCCAAATCCCCAGACATCTCCGGTGGCTGTGCCCATTCAGTGCCCACTTCCCCAGCCACCACCTGTTCCTCAGCATCCATTTCCCCAAACTCCCCATCTGAATCTTCCTCAGAAGATCCCCCATATAGCTCTCTAAGTCGCTTCCTGCGCAACTCCTCCAGTGAACCCTCATCACGAGGGTTTTTTCTTCCTCTTCGAATCCCATCACCATCAACCATAATCCCCGAAGGCGCAGTCACAACATTTACCATTGAATTAATTGACATTATAGCAATCAACAGATGTAGCAGAAGGCATATATATATATATATATATATATATATATATATATATATATATATACACTCTCTCTCTCTCTCTCTCTCTCTCTCTCTCTCACACACACACACACACACACACCATAGTAGGATGCAATTTTTCACTAATGTTCTTCTTCAAGGAAGCAATGAGTAATATTTTAGTTATATCGCTCTACCTGCTCTAAGAAACACTGCAGCTTAGAAGCCTGTTTGTATTTTGGGATCTATTTTTGCACAAATATTACTTGTTGTTTTGCACAAAATACAGCTGCTGGAATCCTATATGATTGGCCCCATTATTTTAGGTATACCTAGCTGCCTTGCTGAGGTAATAAGAAACCCCAATATAACAGAGCACTAGCAAGGCTTTTTTTTCGTGTCAGGAGCAACATGAGCCGCTTCTGGTGTGAGAGATTTGGCCGTCTGCAAGGACGTTGCCCAGGGGACGCCCGGATGTTTTGATGTTTTTACCATCCTTGTGGGAAGCTTCTCTCATGTCCCCGCATGGAGCTGGAGCTGATAGAGGGAGCTCCCCGGGAGGGATTTGAACCTGGTAGCCTTCAGGTCAGCAACCCAACCTTCAAGTTACAAGGCTTTAACCCACTACTCCACCGGGGGGTCCTAATACCAGCAAGGCTGACTGTTGTGCATTGGTACCTAATACAAAATGGGACTGATGTTCATTCACTGACTTTACTGGCTCTGCTACATAGTTATGGAACAGCATCCTTCTAGAGTATCCAGGACTGTCCACTTCTGATACCAACAGTATTTTGGCTAGCATTTTTTCTCAGAAAATTGAATTTTTTACATGGAAACTATATCCCTTTGCATATTTCAGAAAATGACTTGGATGGCAATTGTTTGGGAGTGCCTTGATGTAGTGTTCCTGCACAGCAAGGGATTGGACTGGATGGTTCTTGTCATTTCTACCAACTCTACCACTCAAAATAATGCTTCTGAACAGAATAACCATGTGGGAACATTGTGGAGACTAAGTTCCCAATTACAGCATGGGAAACTGCATTTTTAGCACAGATAATTCTAAACATTTTCTTTGCAAAAAAATTGCTGTTTTCTGCACTAAACATAAACAACCATGTGCAAATTTTGTGCAGAATAAGTCCTGAACTACAAATTCCCATCTATCACGAATTCATCTTATGAAGGTTTCTTGTTATGTTTTTCACCCCCGTTTTCAAGTATTTTAAAATATACTAGGCATAATAATATAGACAAGTCTATGAAGGAAGATTTCATTCAGATATTTCTCTAATATGGAAGAGTGCCCTTCTTAGTTGTTTCAATATTACCATAGTAGGTTAATTTTCAATTGTTGCTGTTGTACTTGTGTGCATTCAAGTGTTCCATCTTATGGTAACCTTAAGAGAGATCTATCATGTGGTTTTCTTGGCAAGATTTGCTCAGAAGGCACAGATTTTGCCTCTTTTTGAGGCAGAGACTGTGACATGCCCAAGGCTGCCCAGTGGGTTTCCATGGCCAAGCAAGGATTTGAACCCTATTCTTTGGAGTCTTAGTCTAATGTTCAGACCAGTACACTATGCTGGTGTAGTTGTTGCTCTAATGTTGTTTTAGAATATATTTTAATAAAAGTCAGATGTTCAAAGTATTAAACAACATCTGTCATGAAAAAAGTAAATAAAACAATAGAGTGATATTGTTTGGCAGCAACACTCCATCTCTCTGCACAATATATTACTATGCTATATGATTGTTAAGCTGCCAGAACAATCCCAAGAGTCTACTTCTGCATGTGGTTATGATCACACAGTTTATTTTGCCTTCAATGAAAAATGCATGATTGAAGGGTAGGGCTAGGATCTGAGGATAAGCTCTACCATTTCAGGATTGATGTGATTCATATATTGATTGATGATATTGATGATCATTGCTTGTCAATTGTTCAACTCATCTTCTAATTCCAACAATCAATAAGGGCATTAACAGAACCCCTCAAAAGACTTCTTTATAGCAATATGCTTTTTTACCCTGTGAAAAGCTTGGACACTAATAGGCACTGCTAATAGGCAATTCTATCTGAATAAATATTACGTTTCTTCATTATTGATTACATATTAGGCTCCAACATCTGCACACACCCACTTGGCTAATGCCCAGGATATTTGTTGTGTCCTAGATTTACATCAAGAATGCATATGTAGCTGAAAACAACACATTGATCTTGTTTTTGCAAAGCAGCAGGCAGGGGAAATATTAAATGCCAAAGGAGCCACTACAGGGATATCCATATGTATGTAATGGATGATATTGTATTTATAACTCACTCTATAAAGGGAAGCTTGGGATTGGATGAAATAAAACGAACTGCCAGTATAATTGCACTAGCCACAATAGGAAATTTGTGCTTGTTAAATTTTGTCATTATTTTCTTCCTTTTTGAATGGTGAAACTTATCCACCCTTAAATATGCTGATATAGTTTCACTTTTGACAAGGTTATAAAGGGACAGCTATTATTTGGATGAGTTGATAGGTGAAAAAAGGCCTTGTTAGAAAAAATGAAGTAGAGAATTTATTTTTATGATTTTTGCTTGGAAATTATATTGTGTTATAGAGGGGAGTATTTATTCCTTCTGCAGCAATGGCAAACATAAACTCAGCTTGGATTAAATTGCGCTGTAACGGAACATGAGCTAGTGATCAAAAATAAGCACATTTTTCTCTCTTTCAAAGGTGTACATAAATAAAGATATCACAGGGAAGTGTTACATTCTAGATACAAACAGATGCATTTGTTAAGGAAATGCTTACAATCTATGTCTTTCTGAATACGTTACTAGTTTTGCATCTCATTGCCCAAGTTGGAAGAATTGGATTTTATGGGGGCTGGGCTGTGGCGCAGCTGGCTAGTAACCAGCCGCTATAAATCACTACTGACCGAGAGGTCATGAGTTCGAAGCCCGGGTCGGGTTAAGCCTCCGACCATTAATAGCCCCGGCTTGCTGTTGACCTATGCAGCCCCGAAAGACAGTTGCATCTGTCAATTAGGGAAATTTAGGGACGCTTTATGCGGGAGGCTAATTTACAACACCATAAAACTGCCAGCAAAACACGAGGAAAGGAATGAGGAAGTACAGCCACTACTGGACGGTGAAGCAACAGCCCTTTGGCCGGAATTGTGAAGCTGGAAAAATGTTAAAAATGCCTCTGAGTATGTCTAATGTATGTTGTTTGTCTGTTGGCATTGAATGTTTGCCATATATGTGTTCATTGTAATCCGCCTTGAGTCCCCTTCGGGGTGAGAAGGGCGGAATATAAATACTGTAAATAAATAAATAAATAAATAAATAAATAAATAATTTAAAAGGATTGGTGTCATACTATACTTGTAGTATTTTAAACACATGTACAGTCTGCATAACCATGCTTCATCACAATCATGCAGTGAAATAAATTTTACCTTAACATTTGCCAATTAGCCATATCTTGTAGATGTGGTTGATAAACTTGGAGTTAATTATCTAGTGCAATCACATTTTCAAAAAGGAATTTTAAGATATAACCACCCCAGTGCAGTGGCTCTCTATGGTTGAAAAGCATAAACTAAAACACATAAACTAAAACTTCCATTACACATTTAATAATTTGTTCCTTCATATATTCATATTTCCCCTTTCGTATATATGCAGACCAAAGTGGTAGCTTAATAAAAGGTGCTTTTAGGATGTTTTTAGGATGTTTTTAAGATGTTCTTAAGATGTTTTTAAATTGTTAGATTTTAGCCTGTTCTTGTAAGCCGCCCCGAGCCCTAAGGGAGTGGCAGCATATAAGTTTGAATAATAATCATCATCATCATCATCATCATCATCATCATCATCAAGACAGCAAAACTTAACACAACAGCCTCAATAGACAAGAACAAGTGAACCCAGTTTGACAACAAAACTAAAACTCACCCCTTTGTCTTAAATTCATTAAATAGTCCTACTAACTCAGAGCTTATCCAGAAAGGGAAAAAATCTCTGGGAGTAGCAATATTTCCTAGTTCTTTTTGTTTGCATTTTATCTGTATACTCATGATTTTGCATGCCAGCTCTTTCTTGAAATATCCAGGTTTCCCCCTTTCATTCCCCCCCCCCCAGCATTTTAAAATTATTATTCAGGAATTAAAATCAAAACAAACAGCCATGATGGGTTATATTTGATTTTGGGAAATACTAGGTTAATATAAAATGCCCTAGGGAGTGAAAATGAAATGTCCTTGATAATGCTGGGAGTTCCCTGATATGATTTTGGGATGGAGAAAAATGTTGGATAAATCTACAAAAAGAAACAGATTTGTACAGGAACAAAACCTGGAACTTTCAACCCCCATTTTTCTTGTCTGTAAATGCTCTCAGATAGACTTGATTCTGGGTAAGTAGTTTTAGAATTATGCAGTCAAACATACTGAACAGCTGGGGAGCTGCTTGAGCAAGGAGAGGAGGACTAACTCCCCTGCTGCCAACAGTGACATGAGTCCTTCTGTGTTACTTTGGGGATGAAATTCTGCCTACCCTTGAACTATCAAGGTAGTTCGAGACAGAACATTTTGAAAATGACATTCCCTGACAAAATGTTGAATGTTGATATCTTGCCAAAATGAATTCTCCATTGTGTCAATTACAAGTCTTAATGTTAGGAGAATCCATTGCTGAGAAATCTCCCTCTGGAAACTTTCTCGATGTTTCCATGAATATGCTTGATTTGGGCCCTTGCAGCAGACTGAACTGAAGAGGTGGAGAAATTGTGGTCCTCTAGATGCTTTAGTGTTTCAGGTTTGATAGGTGCTACATTGTATATTCAAAAACTAGCCTAAAAAAATTGGCTCTCCCAACAGGCTTTTGGAGAATGATTTCCCCATCCTCATGACAGACTTCGTACTTGCGACCATTTCCTCATCTGCTGCACTTTATTTTGCCCTATTTGTTATCGTCACAGGGTTCACCCCACCCCAAGTTGCTCTCTCATTGATGCTAGCTCTTAATTATCTACCTCAAGTATACAATATTCACTTGTTGCACTTTGCCCAGCTCGTTTTTTACCCCCTCCACTTGGGTGCCAAATCCATGTCTTATTATGATTATAATTTTAAACTTTTTACTATGTTTAGAGTGTTATATTTTAATATCTGTGTTTGTATTTTCTGATGTTATTTTATTTTGGTTTGCTGTTTTTAACCGGGCTTGGCCCCGCGTCCCTTCGGGGAGATGGAGGTGGAGTATAAAAATAAAGTATTATTATTATTATTATTATTTTATTATGACACAACAAACAAGATAGGTATGCTGGATTTCGTATCACAAAATCACAAGTCAAACACTTCCCAAGTGTCAGGTGCCACCTTGACGTGGTGGGGGGGGGGGGCTTAACTACTCCAATGATGACTGAGGGCTGTGCTGGCGGTAGTGTAACTACCGGCAGGTCCAACCAAGCCAGAGAGGCCTCAGCTGAGGAGTGGAACCAAGAGCACCTAACCCATTAGCATTATGGAGAATCAAACCAAAACAAAGTCTATACTGGCTCGGTCGTCGCCCAGGATAAAAAGGACCGCAGTGGATGCTGCTGATTCTGGACATCCATCAACAAGTGAATCGACAAGTGAACTGCAGGGGTAGCTTCCTCAGTATCAGGCTGCAGCTATTGTTGTTTCCTGATTTCTACTGACTCAGATGCTGGGCCTGGCAGCCTTTCATCTGTATTGCAGACCCTGACACACATTTCTGAGGAAGAACCTCAAGGTCTTGTCGCCCATTAGCATCTTGGTCTGTGGGAGTATTGGGATATGGTTTATGACTTTGTTTTACTTCTTGCTGCTTTGTTTATTTGAACTGTTGACTTGTTGCATGACTCCTGTTCAATCAATCTATTGCTTTTCTCTTCATCTTGCTGGACAGACCTGGATTGAACTAACTGCTCCCTATTCTTGTATTCTAATCATCTGATTCCTGAGACATTTTCTGACTAGAGCATAGGACTGTAGAGAAGAAAAAAGGCTTGCACTAGATGCAACTCCCTCAAGTTGATACAAAGTTCTAGGAATGAATATTCACCATGAGAGCAGGAAGATCGAAGCCTCAGTAGTCCACTTATGAATTGGGAGTAGCAGCATATAAGACCAATGCTGAGAACAAACCATTAGATCTTGTTTGGACAAGTGACAGTCAAATCTTGCTTTCAGAGTTCTTCATTATTTTGGCATAAGTGATCTTTTAATATAGTTGTGCTCCTCTTTATCTGTTTTTTTTTAAAATCTATTTTGGCTTCTACTTACAGATTATTTGACCCTGGCTTTTGAAAACACTGTTACAGATTGGCCACTGCCTGCTAGGACTTGACTCAGCTTTACTGGTTTCCCAAATGTCCCTAATGTGCCCTTATTGAAGTGGCACTAAGTAGCTTATTCTACATTACTCTCAGGAGTTCCTTGGCTTGAAAATAGAAGAAAAGAAGACAGGATATTAAAAGTGCAGAAAAGGAGCTTTTCTATGTATAAAAGGATGTACACATGTACAGGAGCTCTATAGGGCCACTGGAGGATACAGAGTACTATGACTCAGAGACACAATGTGTACTCAAGAACAAAATGGATGAACTATACGTTCATCTCAATATGTTCTCCTTCCCAAGAATTTTGGGTATGTTGCCATGCTTTGACACTATATTTATTAAACATTATTCAATAAAAGGACAAATAAAGTGTTCCTTTCCAAAGCAGCACAAAAGTGGGATTCTGTTCAGAAAAGAATGCTTTTATTTGGGAAGGTGCGGGAAAGACTTTCAAACGTAGGTTTGTATAGCTTTTTAATGCCCAGATGTGTCATGGGTGAAGCTTTAGTATGGCCAGAAGTAAACTGGATGTTGGGATGTATTTAGAAACTGTCTTAGAAATTGAGAGTTAATAGTAGTTGCAGAGTGACTGTTCTAATTTTGGTTTTAAATACACTTTTAAGGATTTGTCTTTAGTGTTCACTATGCAAAATGTGAGTTTACAATACTTTCAAGCACTGTAAATAATTGGTATGTCAAAGCTGAACAACAGCTAGACCCATACCCACCCACCCATTGGGTCTAGCAGCAAAAGAAAACAAACTCCTTGTGAAATTATGAAAGTAGCTTTAGCTATAAATATTTATGTATAGTCAAGTACATAATATGATGGAAGACAGAGAGATAAGTAAAATATGGTTGCGGGTTATAGTGATCCAAGATAGTGAATGTGGAAAAATAAGAAAACAGTCATGATACTGCAAATTAGAAGTTAGCAACTTTTGCATGACTGTGTTTACTAACTGTGAAGACATGAAGGCCAGAATTTCTCTTCAAGTGGCAGACTTTCTCTTGGCCTTTAAACATACGTACGTGGTGAGGGAGGGTCTCATTAGGCAAATGTCCCACACTATAAAACATAAAATGGTTCCATAAGACAAGTATTTTAACATGAGGCACTAAGTTGCTAAATTTCTTGTTCTTTAAATCTTAACACTTCAGTGAAAGAAAAGCAACAGAATATTTTTAGAATCTGCTTTAACATCACACAATGTCCAGGTAATTGTACATGTAGCATGCAATCCATGGTTGATCTACCTATAAGCCTTTTAATTTTAATCAATGTTTGCTCTAGCAAATGAAAAGGTAATTGTGATTTACAAGGTCAGGTAAGTAATCGCCTTGCTTCAGAGATGACTGTCACTCTTCATTTTGATTTACAAAACACTAAGTGATATGCTAACATACTTAATCTAGACCCATTGAGGTTTTTTATTTATTTAACAGAGTCTCTGATGTGGTATAGTGCCTGTCTTCATTTCACACTATTTGCATTTGGCTGATGTAACATTTGAAGAACATTTTAAGTGCAGATTCAATATAATGCATTACAAGTGTTTGGTCTTTTTCCTGTTAATCACTCCTTTCAGTTGTTGCAGTGAGTTACAAAAAAAAGACACTTAACAAATGGGTTTCAGAATAAAATGTTTCCCATGGAAAAGTGATACCTTGCATTCAGTTTAGGGGAGCAACATTCCTCTGTCTACATTATACAAAAAATGGGCACTTGGCAGATTTCCAAAAGAGGTGTCAACGAACTAGAAACTGAAGAAAGTTGAAGTGCAGTTTGCAATTCCTGCTTAACCTAGAGATATGTAGTAATTATGAAAAAGGCTGAACAAATTCCAGAAGGACTAATAGCATGTCTTTGCCATATTATGTCCCCTAAATCTGACTACATATGTTTCCGTTTAAGTGAAAAATCTGTAGAGGCTAAATGAGTTTTCATAGGGTGGGCTAGTTTTCTCAGGAGGGGATGGTGAGAAAGGACTCTATACAGAGATGCTTGAAGAATTCATTCTTTATATATTAGCCTTATTCACATTCCCAGACCAATGACTGGATCACAGCTAAGTTATTTACCAGACTTCATCTTTCCCAAAAGTTTGGATGCATTTACTGAGTCAAACATTCTATCAAAGTTGTGTGTGGTATTCACAGTCCTTCCCTATCACATCCCAATCCCCATTTACCAGGAAGCTATGATTTATGGATCTCTGTTCTCCTCTCACTTAGCCGATAAATTTTCCTAGTGCTCCACTGCTGTTTAACACATTATAGATTCCTGATTAAAGTGGAAATCAGTAATCTTATTTCTAAGTTATAGGGTAACGGATCCCTGTCAATTGCAGTGGTTGCTCCCCCATAAATGGGGGTGGGGTGGGTGGCTTGGAATTAACTGCATTGCCACATAACTCAGGTAAAAGGTAAACGTTTTCCCCTGACATTAAGTCTAATTATGTTCGACTCTGGGGGTTGGTGCTCATCTCAATTTCTAAGCTGAAGAGCCAGCATTGTCTGTAGATGCCTCCAAGATCATATGGCCGGCATGACAGCATGGAGCACTGCTACCTTCTTGCTGGAGCAGTACCCATAGATCTACTCACATTTGCAGGTTTTCAAACTGCTAGGTTGGCAGAAGCTGAGACTAACAGAAGGAGCTCACACTGCTTCCCGGATTCAAACCGCTGATCTTTTGGTCAGCAAGTTTAGCATCTCAGCGGTTTAATTCGATGTGCCACCGGGGTCACATATTCAGAAGTAATATGTATTATTGATATTAGGAAATGCCTTCACCCAGTTTTCCGTTCCATTTTGCAGGGGCCAAACTGGAAAATAACATTTTGTCAAGTGGAGGTCATAAAGTCTAAAGAAAAATTAATTTAGTTTCATATAGAAGGAAGAGGTAGCTTTAAATGAAAACCCCCTTTGTCCTGCCTGGGACAGGGGGAAATGCTAGAGAAACATCCAGGTAGTTAGTTGCAATAACAGTAGCAGTTACCATGTGGCTATCAGCTCTGTATTTCTTTCAATATTCTCTATGTGCAATTTTTAGAAGTTATGGAGGCTGTTGTTTGAATAAGCCAGCTGGTGAGCAGTGATTCTGTAATGGTGGGCACTAATTGATCATGAGAGACTTGGAGATATATTGCAAAACTGCCCATGGGGGATGTTTAATTTCAATGTGTTGCCCAGTTAGGAGCTGGAATCTGCAGCCACTCTTCACTCCCTGGCAATGTTCCATCGGTGTATTACCATAACAGCTACTTGAGAGTCACTCAACTAGAAAGTTGTAACTCACAATTTTTGGGCAGCTTGCTTGCTATGATCTTTTAAAAGGGATATAATGGTAGTGCAGTGGTGATGACACAATCAATTTAGCAAGTGATTCTCTGTGTGTCTCCCTGCAAAGTTACAGGTAGATGTGAACATGGCACATATTTATACAAATAATTTTGCTTCTCTTATTGCAAATAATGGTGGTTGTTTCAAGAATCAGCTCTGCTCCTTGGTACTTAGGCCATCCCTTGTTGTCCAAGTATGATGGCCTCCCAAGTTCTTGGAAGACGCCTATGCGTAATTTTTTTTTAATATGTGGAGGTTGGTGCACAGCCAATCAACACACAGTCTTCACAGAGTGAGGTGCATATCCAGTGTCATGGTTAACATGACGATGGTGGTTTCTCAATCTGTTGCAGCCTTTGTCCACCTTCTCAGCAATTGTACCATGTACCATGTTATCTTTTGCCTGATCTGCTGTTAAAATCTTCCGATTGTGCATGGTCTGGAGCCTTCCCTTCAGCCTCTCCTGGGAGTGAATGTCTCCAGTGGTTACGCCCTCAGGTCCATTAGAACATGCAAGCCCCCTCACTGTGACAAGGTGACAATTCATCCTTAGAACTGCTTTCCTATTTGTGAATGAATGAATGAAGTCTTTTTCTCCCTTTTAAATTATAACTGATTTCAGATATTGTGTTTGATCTGTTGAAAGCTACAAAAACACAAAATGATTTAAAACTTTACAGTGAGTGGCAAGCTGTTGAAACTAGTCCGCTACCCAGTATAAAGTTGAGAAAGGGTACTTGATTTGATTCTCCAAGCTACAGATGTTGAGGTTGAATTTACATGATCAAAATCTCATTTGACAGGTTGCATTCCAAGTGTCTGTAGAAAGACAAATGGGACCTTGAGTTGTGACTCAGTTCATCCTCATGCACGTAGTAGACTCTCAGTTCACCGTCACCCATAGGGATTGGTACATGTCAGATAAATGTAGCTCTGATTGCTTAAGGGTTACTATTAAAATAGGCCTAACTATATTCCATTCTATACAATATTCTACCATAAACTCTATGTTGTTATTAATTTTGAAATACAGCAATTAAAAGCAAATTAAGACAAATAAAGGCAATCTTAATGTAATATTTCCACTAAATTTAATTTTTAATTTTTAATATTATATTTTTTATTTCATTGCTGGTTGCTTGAGAGTTCTGGTTGCTTGAGTTCAAGTTAATTGAGAGTCTATTGCATAGCCAAACTTCCTGCAAATGCATTCCATGGACAGTTCGGTAACCTTGTATGGAAGATGGTTTTGAGAATACAAACAATTGTTGTGTTCAAAAATGAAGCTACAGTGCTGTACAACTCAGTATAGTTCAGTATTTACTACTGGGAAAACCAGGAATCTCCACAGGCTTTTGCAAGCGTGACCCTTTTGGAGATTAATTGGCATTCACACTATTTGGAATAATCATAACTATTTGGAAAGGCATGACATTGTTAGAGATCGTAACCTTTTGTAAAGTATGAACTTCCTGAGAAGAAAGATATTACCTGACTTTGTGTAGTTTGTGTTTGTTAAGCAATTTCCCCAGTTTGACTGTTCTGTAAACTCTTGTATGTTACTCACTTAACAGCTGTGGGTCCATGGACCGTAATAAAGTTATGTATGTATGTATGTATGTATTTATGTATGTAGTTAAAAACTTGCTTGAGTCAATCTTCTCCTTAGCGACAAATATCCATTAGTATTCATGCAAGGCAATTTAGGTTTCTCAACTGTTAGACTGATATACCTGGTTGTCTGTCTGAACTGTTAGGAACAAAGATATGCCAATGCATAAAATATATAGCAGATCTTCAGAAGTATAACACTTCAGTTGCCCAAAAATATATATATATTTACTCTCCCATAAAATATATGGCTTTAAATCATGCTCTCAAGAGACCAAAAAAATAGTTGATTTACTTACAAACTTCGTGCATTTAACATACAGGCACATTACTTATTGGTTTCATGTTAATGGAATTATACTTAAAACTGTACTATACTGTATTATACATCTGCTGCAAACAGACTCATATATTAACTGAACGTCTCACTACAGCATACTGACTATACTCCTGCTCTAACTAACATCTACCAACTCAACTGACTTCTAACTCAAACTGAATCAAACCTCAACTGACTTCTGACTCCAAACTCACTTCTGATTCAAACGCATTCTAAAATGAAGTCTCACTCTGAACATTCTAAGATCTAAGTCACATGGTGTGTAGTCCCTCCCACAACTTCTAACAACATAGAGTTAAGGAGAAAACTGCATACCTATATATACACACAATACAGTAAGCAATCTCAATTATATACATAACAAATAACTAGTATAGGAGGCTTGTAGAAGGTTGCTATTTCCAACAGTTATACATGTGAACTTGTGCTAGGCTGAGCTATATATGCCCACTCTGGTTTTCTGAAAAGACTCTAAAGCTATGGATAATTCCTGTTTCATGAGGAGTAAGCTGACAACCACTGTGTACTCATAGCCAGAAGTGAAATAATAATAATAATAATAATAATAATAATAATAATAATAATAGATTTATTTGTACATAACAACACAGCACACATGTATATTAGGTTCAAGTGTCTGAGATTCGTCTCTGAGAATTGGACTCCTCCCATGGGCCTAGGATATTAGAGGTATTTTTGCTGAATGTGTGCAGTTTCGAGAAGTGCTGACTTCTGCAGCATGTGGATTGATGTTTCATCCAAATTTTCCAGTACTTTTCAAGGTTTCTTGGAATGCCTCCATGTGCACCAATTACTACTGGTGTTGTTGTTCTAATTGTTATTACTATTATTACTATTATTATTATATTTATTTATTTATACTCCACTTTATCTCTCCCAAAGGAGACTTAAAGCGAATTACAGAAGCTTTGAGACCTCTGGAAGACCCTGACAATTCTCAACTCGGATATCATCATTTTGCACCTGGCTATAGGGAAACACTTCTGTGATTATGTCTATGCACATAATAACTTCAGGGGCCACAAAGCATAGAATAGCTTCAGGGGGCCTTCAAAAGCTATAGCTAGTGGCGAGGTGGGGACCAAGGAGCAAGAGAGGGAATACAAACCTCTGCAGCACCCCAGGAAGGACACATACAGAAAAACACATGCATATCTCTGTAACAGAATACCAGCCTAAGAAAGATAGGCAGTTTCATCTCTTTTCTGCACTACTGTTAAGATAACTGGAATTAGAAAATGTATGTGTGTTTGAACAGAATAGACAAAAGATGAAACCCTCTCACTGTTTGGGAATTGAAAGGGAAAGGAAGGAACTAAATTAAAATGTTCATTGTTAATCAGTTGCTCAATAGTCTCTGTGTGGAACAGATAAGAAATTGTGTTTTTTTATGAACCACTTGCCAAGACAATGAAGTTGGTAATAATTAGATCCCAAATGATCTTTTAATTAAAATGCTACTGCATTTGTACATCAAACAAGCATTCATGCTTAGGTTACAAGGAAAGAATTTAAGGGGACTAAAATACATTTTATATGTGATAAAACTTATAGGTAAGTTACTTCATAGGCAGATTCCTCTGAGAGAATTTCTTTCATTGTCTCAGGAGGAGTGTACAGGTGAGAGGCTAATTGTAGGCCCTGAAAAATCACAGACTTTTTAACAAGTGCTACTTGTAAAATATGGCACTTATAGTCAAAGGATGTCACTTCAATTTATGACTATAGCATTTATTAATCTATTAAGGAACTCAAACCTGTTCTTATTAGGTGGAAGAGGGTCAAGAAATGTTAGCACAGTAGATCACAATGCTTAATGTATTGAGATAGGAAAATTACATGGATTTCAACACAGCAATCAGACGCTTGGTGATGCAAGCAGCCAACTTCATTACCAGAGAGACTGCCAGTAAAGGGAAAAGGAAGTTAAGCACAAGACGCAAGCTCCAACACAAAAACAGCACAGATGGATTAACATGTGGTGTCAGCCCAGCAGGAAGAGAAGATGGATGGAATACTGATAGTCGGAAAATATGGCTAGATTCAATAAAAGTCCTGAATTTTGGAGAGAAGAACTAGTGAACCATCTGGGGCATTTACTGTTGATGCAGGAGAGCTGCCAATACCTGAGACTAACGTAAACTGAGAAAGAGATGATATAAGTTGGTTAGGACACTTAATGACACCAAGGATTTTCACACCAGAAGGTCAGAGGGAAATTGGTGTACTGAACACCTAAGCAGTCATTTGCCAGTACAGTGGGCAAGGCAGTAGATAGAGTTTAGATACAAAGAGGTCAGAGGCTAACTGTGCTCTTCCTGTCTTCAAAAACAGTGAGATGATAATGATGCATAATATATTTTTCATTTTTATCCCAACATTTGTCTTAACTTGTGTGTGTGTGTGTGTGTGTTTGTAAAATTAAATGCATTGACTATAAAATCTGTTAACTTGGCAGAACAATGTTAGGAAAAAAATGTTAGGAAATTTTTTGGGATTTTTATGCTCCCCCTCCCAATTCTTTGTGGACATTTAAAAAGTGAGTTGTATAAGAAAAGGTGATTTCTGACCTCATCACACTTACCTAAATCAGCGTCTTCTGGATGGAGCCTCACGCTGGCCATCACCTGACATTGTGTTGCTTTCAGTGGAAGCCCTGCCCTCAACTGGGGTGGAAGAATCGTTGGATGCTTCCCTCACAACATGGGAGGCTTCCAGTTGAACCAGCATGGATCCTTTACAGAAGGGCAATGCTTTCCACATGTGATGTGGGTAGTGTCGCCGAGAGGGAGCTGTGCTTGGGGTGACAGATTAGCCCCACTGTCCTTCTTTTCTTGCTGAAGTCAAGCGAAGTGGGATGCTTTGCCTGGCTTCATGAGGAAAATGGGTTTCTTTTGAAAGAAAATAAATGTGGAGGGCATGCAACTCACATTCTTATTTAACACCTAGGTTTTTCCACAATATGCTTTGTCATAACAAGTTGTATAGAAAGACTGGTTATTGTTGAACCTTTCATCCTAGTGCCGTTGAACATGCCTTTATTACTGGAGTTCTGCTACTCAATCTTGTAAAAATTTATATCAACAGAGAAGCTCTTTAAATGTGATTTTAACCTAAATTCTGTGCAATGGAAAAGACAACCCAAAGCACACCAGTGAAGGAGCAACACTGATTTTTAGATGTCATAGATTTGGACATGTTATAGAAAGAACTGTTATATTTTGGAGTTAATTTTTGCAAACTGCTACTAGATTAGTGGAATTTGCTGTGACTGCGGTAGGCAAAATGAAATGCCCTCTAGTTTCTTCAGCGATCATAACCAGGCATGCTAATGGATTAATGGATGACATGGCAATAACATTTTTTTTAAACCTAATTTCTTTCTTTCTAATATATCATACAAATGTATCTCTGATACTATTTTGAAAGAACATTAATATTTGGAACTGCAAAATAGAGAAGGGGATATTCAGTCTACAGCCCACACAGTTCCTAATCTATAATAGTTTGCATTTCTTCCTATATGATTTTAGTGATTATTTTACTTATGTCATGACAAATAACCCATGAAATTGTCCAGTTGTCAACTAAGATCTTCCTATGTAATTACAGAGAGCATTTGCCCCATCAATAATAATCACTTTGTTATTGCCTTGGCATTTCAAAACAAGAAAATGATACCTACTTTAGAAGAAAAAAAAAGAGGTCAGGGTAAGGGAATACTTTTGACTTTTAAGGTGTTTTTTGGTAGATTTTTTTTTTACCATAAAAGCAAAATATAGGATCATTAACAAGAAATTACAGAACATAGAATGTAGTCTCAAATAAAATGCAATTCCATATTTAACAGCCTTGGCTCTGTTAAGGATTATCTATTGTTCCATTGCCTGTTTCGTTTTTTGAATAAGAATGAATTGACATTTTAAGCCTGGGTGAGATCATTCACATGCACACACTGAATGCCCACCTTAAACATGATGATCATTTTTGCTGTAAAGAGAATTTCTCACTGCTGCTGAGGATTAGTCCAAAGACAGACAATTTTCACAGATTTTGGATTTTTATTTGGAGATAGTAGAGGCATGGGAGCCCCAACCAACCACATATTTCTGGCAATTTGGAAGATTTTCCACTGATGACGATTGACATTTGGGGCTACCTAGAGGATGGTCATGGATAGTGAGGGCGAGGAGATGCTGATTGAAAGGCTAGCATTGGAGCTGGAGTCCAGGAGTGCCAACAGCTCCCTCAGCCAAGTTTAGAAAAAGAGCCTATGGAGGTAGCTACCACTTCTCAGCATGCAGAGTATGCTGGTGAGGAAGAGGCTTTTTACAGCGGATCGCCCTCCTCCTGTATGGAGGGAAGGTAATTCGAACCCGTTGCCTCCCCCTGGTTAAGCACTGCCACCAATTTATAATGGGACCCTTTTTGGTATCCCACCAATTATATATTTGTAATTATATATAGAGAGAGGTATAGATGTTCTTTCTTGTACCTCAAATGTACTCTTCTAGATTTATTAGGTGTTTATGGCACTGAGAAAGGATACACTTGAGGCAGTATTTTTGAGGAAGACAAGATATTATATTTATTAGTTTGACCAGGAATGCATAGTGGTTACAGTCGGATACTTAAGCATAGTGGTTTCACAATCAATTAGGCTCTTGGCTTAGTTAGATAGTTGTCAAAACTATGCTCTCAACTCAAATTACAGTTCCCAAAAATATGTCCACTCTCCGTTCTCCAACCTCCAAACTCCACACTCCTTAGAACTCTAACTTCCAAAACTCCAACTCCCCAACTGCCCCTTTGGCTCCAATCTGTAACTGTCACATTCTGTTACTGAGCAAACACTTCATTTACATTTGCCAATCAGATTGCCGTCCCTGAATTGGCTGCCGGATCGCCCCTCCCCTCTGGCTTCAGCCATGCCTTTGGAATCAAGGCTTATATTAAAAATGGCTGCCCCTACACGCTAGCCCTACAGGGAAGGCTAATCCGTTACACAGGGCAGGTGCAAACAAGCTCTTCTGAGCAGGCTGAGGAAGGGTTAAGTATCCCAGCTTTTGTGGACCTGTGAAGAGAGCAGGCTCAATTTTTGTTGTAGTCTAGCCTCCATCTGAGCTGTCAGGTGAAACTGAGGTTGGGCCTATTCAGCCTGTGATTGTCCCTGCATCTGCCTTGTCAGAGGACTCTGGGTTTGAGCCTGAGATGCAGCCAGAGTTTGTCCCAGTGACAAACTCAGCAGACGAGAGAAAGGGAGTGTGTCAGAAGAAGTAAACGATTGCTGTTTAAATGAAATAATGAGCAGACTTCTCGTGGGAAGAGACCTTGAGTTTCCCTTAAGAAGGGTTGCTTTCCCTGAAAGATTCAGAGGTGGTAATTTTGCTTAAGCAAGAGAGAGAGATCTCTGCTTCGTGCTCCATGTGAATTCCATGTTATGTCCTGCAGCTTTGTACCTTGATTCTAGTTCCAGCCTTGTTATTGTTTCTGGAAATTTCTGTGTATCCAGTTGATGCTCCATTAACCTTGCAGTTTGGATTTCTGCACCAGATAAGACCCTTGCCTTGTGTTCCAGAATTGACCCTGTACCTTTGACTAAACTTGTAGTTTTGTTCCTGTGTTCCAGTTTGACTCATGCCTTGAATTAATCCTTGATATCTTGTTTGAACTATTCTTGATACCATTCTTGGGACTTACTTTGATATCTGGTTTGGACTATGCTCTTTGAGTGACTTTTATAGACTCTTGCTTCAAGATTTTCACATACTTTGTCCTTGTGGTTTTAAATCCATTCTATTGACTTTGAACTTTGATTCGCTATTGCTTGCATATAATCTTCAATAAACAGCTTGCTTGCTTATATTCTGGGGCTCCAGTGTGTTTTTGAGGTGCCTACGCAGCCTAGGGGTGCAACAACTTTGCAGGTCCTCTATATTAGATGAGAATTGAGCTAACAATAGACAACACCTGAGAACCTAGTATATAAGGATCTCAAATGTGGCACCTTGTTGTTGATAACACTGTCAGTGTTTGGAACTGGGACCTCGGACTGTTGCTTATATTGGAGTTGTGATCTTTGGATTTACCTTTGAACTGTGTGTTTCATATTTCAGATTGACTTGGACTATAGACCCTCTTGGATTTGGCTTTTGACCTTAGAATGGACTATCAGTTTCTCTGGTGTGTTACCCTGTTGTTGATGATTCTCAACTGGACTATTTGCCTTGAACTTGGACCATTTGTTAACTCCCCACTTGTACACAAGGTCAAGGTTTGTGACAGGGATTCAGATGTTGCATGGAAATTTTATGCCCCCGTTGCTTCAATTCTGGGTAAAACAGTATTGTATTAGTGGCTGTGTGCTACTACAATGGAATTTTCTGCCTCTCATCTTCACCTACAGTGCACTTAACTATTCCAGACTCAAGTCCAGAGACATCCCCAGCCCTTCAGAAACAATTCTTGGATTATAGTTTCAAGGGTTTCCATTCTGCTAGATTCTACAGTTTCACCCAAAAATGTCCATCATGTTTCAGATGAAAACATTTGGCTAACTAGGTACTTTTAGATAAGAGTGGCCCAAAACAAATACAGGTTTCTATAAGTCAAAAGAAGGGGGAAATTGCATGTAAAAATAATAAATCAGAAAATGCACATGAAATGAAGCAGGCATTTTAATCCTAAATACATTTGTTCAAAAGTATTGTTGCTGTTGCAGCTGTCAAATATATGCCAATTTATGACAACTCTGTGCTGGAATTTACGTGGAAAGATTTATTCAGAGGAAGGTTGCAATAATCTTCTTTTTAGTCTGAGAGAATGAATTTTCTCCAAGTCATTCAGTGAGTTTTCATGTTTCAGCAGGGATCTCCCAATGTCCTGGTCACTATCTTACCCTGAATGTCAAAATAGCCTGCTAGTGACTTAAACCATTCTATGCTGGCTGCAATGTCTAGATTGAATGCATTTTCCTTATCATTACTATTGTGCAGCCCATGTTGCCAGAGGCACTAATAGCCTAGAAATGAGCGAAATCATTATAATATATTTGAGGAGTTGAAATGAGAGAATGAACTTTAAAACCAATCTAGCCAAACAGCTCAATTTGGTTTTACAGTGAGATTGTCTTAATCCCCTTGAACTACCATTTTATACATACTTACTTCAGAGAAATTCCCAGTGATTTTTCTCCCACCTCCCTTGTTGGAAATGTAGGATGCTGAAGATACAGAAGAGTACATCTTGGTGTAGTTTTGCATGTGAGTGATGCTGCACCATCATTCTCATATGTGTACACAACTCTATATTTCATTCCTATTCACACACATGGAGCTTCTGTTCATACATATACACTTTCCAGTTATTGAAGTAAACATACTTCCACCCACTCATCAACCATACACATGCTGTCACTTTTTTCAGACTGCATTTCTGACATCTGTGCCTATTTCTTTACCCACAGTAATATTCTACAGCTCATCCAGACGTTCTCTATAACCAAACCCTCTTTTGATCCCTGTGGCACAGTGGATTAAACTGCTGAGCTGCTGAACTTGCTGGCCGAAAGGTCAGCGGTTCCAATTCAGGGAGCGGGGTGAGCTCCCACTGTTAGCCCCAGCTTCTATCAATCTAGCAGTTTGAAAACATGCAAGTGTGAGTAGATCAACAGGTAACGCTCCGGCGGGAAGGCAATGGTGCTCCATTCAATCATGCCGGCCACATGACCTTGGAGGCATCTACGGGCAGCGCTGGCTCTTCAACTTAGAAATGGAGATGAGCATCAGCCCCCTGAGTCAGACACAACTAGACTTAACGTCAGGAGAAAACTTTTACCTTTACCATATTTGGCCCTCAAGTTCTCTCCCCCCCCCCATTCAATCCACACAATATTCCCTAGTCCTATGCAGTTTTATGACTGCATAGTCCCGACCATTCAGCAGGCACGTTTGTTATGGCAAAAGCTCACTGACAGTCTCTAAAGGAAAAATGACTAGACAGAAAGCCTTTTGCTGGTGTGCTAAATGAGTGTTTGATATTAAAGCTTAAGTACTGAACATTTCAGAAGTTTATTGTGTGGCTTGAGCTTACACTGTTTAAGCGTCATGCTTTGGATATTTTTTAATGAGCAAATAATAATAAGCTGTTTAGTTTTTCCTGTTTGGTTTTAGGTCATTTCCAACTTATGGCAACCCTAAGGTGAACCCAGTGGAATTACACCCTGGTCTCCAGAGTTGTAGTCCAATGCTGAAATTATGCTGGCTCTCAATCAGTGTTATCATAATGTATTCTCATATTGATTTTTGGTAATTCAACTTTATTGTCCTGATTCTCCATGTTGAATGCAAAAGATAATATTATGCAAAGGGAAGTAATATTACTTAGTGTGGTAGATGGTTTAGCTCATTTTCCTACATTACATTAAAACTATTTCATCTGAAGACAATATCCCTGCATTCTATCATACTATAGCTTGGGTTGAATACAGGGATAGGTAAGGGAAGTGATAGAGATTCCAGCTTCATAGCAGTGGCCAGTCTAGAAAGTGTTGTACCATTTCCAGTTCTGTAGACTTATAGTTCAGTGTTATAAAGAATTGCTTTTCTGTTTTTTCATTAGAGGTTAAAATGGTTGACATAATCTTGTTGGCTTCCCCCCTGAAATTAATTGGGGATGTTCAAGCATGCTTACACTGGAGAGGCTCCTTGCCCTTTATTTGTAGCCTTTGATGGTATTACTCATTTATCAACTTGACAGATCACAAGCATTTATTGCCATGAATATTCTAGGAGAATTTTTATTCCTTCTTAAAGAAAATGCACTAAACTTTGTACAGGACAGGAAGCAGCTATATTCTTGGGATGTATTATTAGTGACATTGAGTTCACAATACAAGAGATGTGATAACTAAGAATTTCATTGAACAAAATACTGGAGGACAACCTAGTCTCTTACTAATGGAATGGGACAAGTCCGAATCAGACTTCAGACTATTATAGAACAAATGCCATTGGACTCAATAGGAACCTTGGCAAAACAGAGTGATGGAAAACAGAATTTGGATTTAATTAGTATTCTGGAATTCTAAGAAGCACAGTAAAAGATCTGGTATAAAACAAGAGTACAAATCACAATATATTTGGGTCTTAGAGTAGTCATGAATTTAGTAGATAGTCTTTCCCTGAGCTTGAGTACCACTTCAGTAATCCCTTTGTCTGTAAGCCACTTGTAGACATTGAGGGTTTTGGTCATGTTGAGTAAAACATTCAAAAGAATGGAAGGCTTAGAGGGAAATAGGCAATGCTCCCCTTAGCAAGTTCCAATATTGAGCAGGTTGTCACCAAGCCCATAAAATTGCTTTATGAAAGGTTTGGAGTTTGGATTTATGTAAATTTGTTTCCATTGTTTTTTTTACCAACATAGAAAACACCCCTGGAAGTTGCTTTCATTGGTAATGAAAAGATTGTGATAGTCATTCTTCAAAATTTTACTTGAAGCTGTTGCATTGAGTAAAGCAAGAGAGACAACCAAGCTTGGATTTCCAAGACTGCCTTTTTCTATGTTCATCAAGAGTGAATTACTTCCAAAACTGAGTTGTTTACTAGATGAAAAATTGTGTGGGGAAACTATAAAGCAGAGGAATAGGAAAATTGTGTTCCATCATGGGAAGTGGCACTGGGGGAGTTTATAACTGTTCTAGCTTACCTGACTCCCTCACCTCATTCTAATTTTCCTATTCCTCTATTTTATAGTCTCATTATATGATTTTTAATTGAGTAAACAACTCTATTTCAGTTCAGACATACGCAAAATTCTATATTTGGGCCACAAAACATAATGCACAAGTATAAGGTAGCTCAGCACTACTACATGCAAAAAAAAAGACCTTGGGATTATTGTTGATTCAACATGAGCCAGCAATCTGAGATTGCAGCAAAGAAAGCTTGCATAAATAGAAGCATAGCTTTCAAGTTGAGGGAAATAATGGTTCTGCTATATTCTGCACTAGTCGGCCTTCATCTGGAGTATCTCGTGCAGTTCTGGGCAACGCATTTTGAGAAGGATATAGACAGATTGGAACAGGTTCAGAGAAGCACAGCAAGGATCATAAGAAGTATAGAGAACAATCTGTATGAAGAAAGGTTGAAGGAGCTGGACATGTTTCACTTGGTGAAGAGGAGCCAGAAGGTTAATATAATTGCAATTTCTAAATATCTGAATGGCTATCATAGAGAGGAAAGTGCAGTTTTATTCTGTGATGCCCCAAAGAGTTAGGAGAAGGAGGGTAGACTTTGACTGAAATTAGAAGGACCTTTTTGACAATAGCAGAGGTTTGGCAATATATCAAATTGCCTAGGAGCCCCCTTCTTTGGATGTCTGTGAGAAAAGGCTACACAGCTACCCACTGAGGATGCTTAAGATGGAAACCCCACACTAAGGTTAGGGTTGGATTTGATGGTCTGTGGTACTTCTTTGAGCTCTTATGATTCTATGAATTTGTCTTTAGTCATATGTGCTGAAATGGAAATCAATATGTATAATGTAAGCTTTTGTACATGGAAAGAAAATAAACATCATGACAGACACTATGTTTCCCAAAAGGATATTACTATTGTATGAACAAATACATGCATATATTTGTGTGTATGTGTGTATGTGTGACAGAGAGAGGGGGAGAGGGTTTTCTGGACTCTATTGTCATGGACTGGTAATCTAATCTAAATGAAACCTAAGTAGTTACATGCTAATAAATGCAGGCTATCCATATGAAATCCCTACACTATCAGTTTTGAGGTTATGCATACTGGAGTATAAGTGCAGATGAACTCTTCATTGACATTGCTTGCAAGAAGCGGGGCAATAAGTGTCATTGTGGTCTACCTACATATATAGTGCTGCATGTTTTGCCATTATCTGTGTGGAGCTTGTGTGAATGGATACTCATTAAGTTCCTTTGGGTATCACAATGTTTAATGTTTGTGCTTCTTTTGTACTTTTAAAAAAAATGTTGATATATATTGCAGGAACATATGGAAGTGTTTATATAATTATACATCCAGTGTTGCTTGCAAAAATTGCAGTCATTTTTGGTAGGCTTCTTAAATGTTGATATGTATGCGTGTATGTGCATTTACTGGTACAGGATTATAGCATATTATATGAAATATTATATAGTTTTTTTTTAAAAAAACGATTGTGGTGAGTCATCAGAATTAAAAGCACTTAAATGTAGCTGCAAATCGCAAAATATAGAAATGTTCAGTTAAAATATAAATGAAAGCTAATCCTATTTAGAAAAGATATTAACAACTACTAAAACACACACTCCCATTTCATTATCCCCCTGCTGGGTAGTATCGATCCCTTGCATGCATTATAAATTCCAATTAGAGTCAAGTTTGGAGAATCAAACATATAATGTGCACTATTTAAAGGATGATTTGGGAAAATCCCAAGCAAGGCAGCAGAGAATAGCAGGGTGGTCAAGGGGTCAGTGTAAAACAACTTAAATTTTGAAGAAGAGGATTTCCATTTTTTAAAAAAAAAATTAAAACTCTGTACTTTCCTTTCAGAAGTATCTAAATGCTGTTTAGTTTTTATTGTTTTTTTTAGTTATGTGGGAAAACATCTGAAAACATGCAAAATGATCACCCTGGACTTTCCACAGATATATATAAACCTTCCTTGCTCAGTTTCTCCATACCTCACAACCTCTGAGGATGCCTGCTATAGATGTGGGCGAAACATCAGGAGAGAATACTTCTGGAACATGGCCATACAGCTCGGAAAACATACAACAACCCTGATCTCTTTTTATCCACCATGCTGTCACCTCAACACTCATGATGTGAGGCAGCCACATAGAACCCATGCACTATTACTTTTTCATGGTTTTCGTAAGATCTAACTCCAAAACCAGTTAAAATTACAGTAACGTCTTACTAATTTACTGTCATAAAGTAATTTAACCTTAGTCACTGGAAAAGAAACTTACTAGTAATTACTTCCAAGTTGAGTTCCAAGTAAAAACAATGGCCAGGCAATCTATGATATGCACAACTTTGCTCTGAAAACAAGTGTTTCTTTTCCTTCAGCAGCCAATATGTGTAGTATATTTGCAACTCTGGTTAGTCTTACAAAAAGCTTTTCTGTATTCTGGTTCGATTTTTTTCCAGGATACCATACAATAAGTGCTGCATAACTGCTACTATGGACTGAATTTATACAGCTTTATGGCATCTTGCTGCTCTCAATTTATTTCCAAAGGGGCATCTATGCAAACCCCATTTCTTACAGCTGGTCTCTGTTACATTTCTTTAAGGATGAATCGATTTGTCAAAAAACTGCATTTTTGGCAGTTTTCTTAATATACTCAGTAATACACACATTGTTGTAGTCATTCCTCCCTAATATATGCATAGTTTGTTTGGGAAATTGCATTACAAAATTCTAAAAAGTGTTACTGTTGAAGAATGTTGCAGTTTGCATGTTGTTTAAAAGAGTGTGAATTTGATATATTGTTGTTAAAATGGAACCTTAGAAAACATTCTCTGCCCCTGCTGTAAGGTGAATGAAAATCTATAGATTGCCAACTATCTCTCTAGCAAACTCTTTACCTGTATACTGATTTATATGCGTTTGACAAGGCAAGAATGATATGAATTTGCTAACATAAAGTGTGAAGTTGTCTTCAAACATGGATTCACAGGCTTTCACTTCATAACTACTAAAGACTAATTTATTCTGTATTTTAAAAGCTGTTGAGTGGAACATGAAGAAAGTTGTTTATTCACTTTTTGGGGGGGAAGTCTATTTCAAAGGACCTAAAACAAAAGATTTAAATGGTGAGAAGGGTGAATAAGTTTGAATATTATGAAGAACTTCCTGATACTAAGAGCTGTTTAAAAGATTATGTTGAATTGTCTTTTCTTGGAAGTTTTGAGATGAAGATACTTAAGATGAGGCTTTCATGTAGTGATTGATGGTTGTATTATATGATTCCTGGGGCTTAGGACCTTATCACATTGGGATATAATCCATTTATATAAGTGTTCATCCAGTAATTTTTTTTTACTGGATGCGTACTGTATTGAGATGGGATGCATACTCTCCTCATCACACCTGTTTATTATTATTCTTATGATTTGAAAATACTGTGCTTTGACTCCCCCCAATCCATTCAAAACATTCCCTACATCACTCCATGACCTTTTAAAAAGTATTGTTGCAAATGGGATGTGTGGTGAAGTGTGAATTTTAATCTACAGTCATATATAATTATTGGTAGGTGGTTAAAGAGGTAAGTACTTAAAATAGCATGACTAGGGGATGGTGGCCAGCTCAGCTCATTCTGAGATGGGTTGCCATGGAAAAGGGGAGGAGCCAACTGCCACTTGGCAAGGGAGGCATTTTAAAAATAGGCAGTCTGTGGTCAGAGAACCACAGGAAAAGTAGGTTCTATTGTGTTGAGAATCAAGAAGGTTTAGGCTTTTAGTCTGTGTGGTTTAGATAAGTCAAGTTGACTTATTTAGATTAGCAGTTAGGGTTGGAGTATAAAGGGGAAAAGAAAACCGAGTAAGAGTCTTTATTGTAACAGAAATAACAGAGGGAGAGAATAGGCTAGAACCTGGCGTGATCTATAAAAGAAAGAACACATTCTGAAGTAAATAAGTATAAAATTTGTTTAGTGAAAAGAACAATCTTCTTAAGAGTTGTTTTATGAAAGGTTATAAAGGTAATCACTAAAGGAATGTACCTCTAGAAGTTAAGAAACATTGAAACCATTAAGCTTCTATACTTCAATAAACTTATTACAGTTCCTCTTAAATTCAAGTCTCTGTTTCTTATACTTTCGAGTCAAGCTGCGCTACACATCAAAGGAAGATAAACATCATATTATTGGCTAGTGGCTGTGTTATCGATTTTGTAGATTCATTACAAATTGAGGAGAACCTGACAAATCGTTCCTTCAACTGGTGGCGTCGTTACAGGATGAATACAGATTTTTCTATCACATGCAGAAACTGTGCTTCATCACTGGAAGAATCCACAGTATTTTTAAAAATCACTGTTAGAATTCCATCTGCAAATAATCAAATTCTGCAACACTTTGCAGATGGATTCTGATGAAATACTGATGGGGTGGGGCAAACATCATGTGATGGGACCCGTTCGAAATCATTCTCAACCAGTCTCAGAAATGAAGTATTTCCTAATGTGATAAGGTTCTTCTTCTAACATGGCAGTCCTTCAATTCTGTTTTAAATATTTAATAAGGAAGAGAAATGGCAGCATCCTGAGAGCCTACGTTAATGTTGATATTTTAGGATAATAATTAAATTAGAAAATCTAAATCAGAAAATTGGCCATCTTCTTCACAATTGTCTGATTTGGTTGTGAGTTCCTTCTAATATTTTCAGTAAGATGCCATTGCGGAAATGCCAGCTGAAATTGTGTTGTACCTCTGAATTGATTACAATTTTTAAAAGATATTGGGTATATAGTAAAGATTAAACAATCCATCAGCATTTTAGAAGCTATATATGGAATGAGTTTGTGTATGGCTCAACTCTTTACTTGGACTGTTGTATCGTCCTCCTATGTTAAGGTGAAAGGAACAAATGAACATTTATTAGCAGAAACTTGTGGAAGTATATATCATGTAAGGGCAATCTGGCAATTCCCAAAATAACTGTAAATGCAGTTTTGTGATATAGTATATGATATATCCAAAATGATTAACATGAAAAACCTGTCTCTCATAACATTTCAGATGGAAAACAATATTTTTTTCCAAATTAAATTAGTTCCAGAAATCTGGATTTATGGAACCGAAGATAAACAACCTTTTAAAAAGTCACTTGGAGACATTTTCCTTCTCCTTTAGAAACTTCAATTAAACTTGAGAAAAAGGAACTTCAATTAAGTCGGGGGGGGGGGATGATTAAATTTGACCAATAGCCCATAAACCCTTAGATGTTATCAGGTAATGTGGGGTTTAAACTCAATGGCTTAAGATAAGGATGAAAGAGGGTTGAGATATCAAAATCTAATTGTCATGTTCACATCTGAAAATGATCCAACTAACTGCTGTTCTCACTGAGACATCAGCATGTTGTGATGTTTCTTGCAGAGTTGTCTGAAAACATAGTCCATGGCTATCACATTCTAAAACAAGTACATTTTTATCTTCCTAAGCAGAGCAATGTTTTGCGGAAAACATTAAAAGATGAGTTCAAACAGAATGTGGAAATGACAATTATGACTGTATACGTAAAATATTTATATCTTTCTTCTGGGTTGTAGTTTTTAGGTAGGTCCTCAAAATATTTAAAATACGCACAGACATGTAAAATAGAGCACTACGTGTATTCATATGAATAGGGAGAAAGAGAAAGAAGGAAAGAGGGGAAAGGGAGGGAGAAGAAAGCAGTAAGAATAGCAGCAGCTTAAACGAATAGTCATATTTTTAACTGATACCTAGCAGATATCAAAGAGCACTGAGTAAATGAGGAGGTTTTGCATTTTCTTCCCCAGCCTCCTCAGTAAAAATGGGACACTTAAAGATGGGCTTCTTGATCAGTCTGTAACAACCTGGTTAATAAAATATGTTGCTTTGTGTAATACTTCGTTTTCTCAGTAGGATGAATTATTATTTCACATTGCATTTTATGCTCATGTTGTTCATTTCCTGCCTTGGCTATGAAAACTAAAGACATAGGCAAGACTTTATATCAAGATTGGGAACCTGTGGCACTTCAGATCTTGTTGCCTAACTACTCCGTAATCTTGAATGTTGGCATGCTAGCTAAGCCAAGGTGATTTGGAATCCAGCTATATAAGTATCATACATTCTTCACCCCAGTCTATTTCTTCATTTGGGAAAGATAAATGAAATTTCACCTCCTCCTTGAATTCAGTTGTGTAAACCTTATATCCCGAATATGTGATGTATAAATTAGATAAATTCTTCAGTACTGAAACAAATTTATTTCTTTTGTTTACTAGCCACACTCAACAGATATCTCCAAGCATAACGATGAATAGGAAGCACTTGCTTCCCATGTAAGTGCTCAAGATGAGAAGCTACTAACTAAAAAAAGAACTGGAATTGCCAATTCAATATTATCTTGTTTTACACAGGGATTCTAATGTCTTAAAAGTTGAGCACTTAAAGATCTGAACCTTTAAGTGATGGACAAATATGTCAGTTTTTATTTCTTCCTTACTCATTTTTTAAAAAAATTTCAAGTTTTCAAGTTTTTAACAAAGAGCAAAAACCAATCAAAAGGCACTTATGAGACTATAATCTCAGTTTAAAATCTCAATAGCAGCTGTACATGATGCCACTCTATGATATTAGAAAAAGCAATCAAACATAATATTAGAGTGCACTTGAATTAAAAGCACATCAGTTTTTTAAGAAGTACAATACCCGCCCTGCCTTCTTCAGCAGGCTAAAATTCCACCTATATATATTAAACATCTTTGTCTAATAACTGAAGGGCAACATAAGGCAGTTCCGTAACATGCAAGTAGCTACTTAAAAAGTCCTTTCTTGTGTGTGTGAGTGTGATGGGACCAAGACAATGCCTTCCTTAGGGCCCTTCCAGACTGGCCCCGTATCCCAGAATCTGATCCTAGGTTTTCTGCTTTAAACTGGTCCACACTGCCAGATAATCTAGGATAAATGGAAAACCTGGGATCTGATCCTGGGATATAGGGTCTGCCCTTAGAATATATCAATGCCTGGGCAGGGTAATATGGGTGATTATGATTCACCAGGTAGCTTGAACCCAAATCAACTAGGGTACAAGTACATTTCTCACAAAATTATTTATCATATACTACTACATATTCTTAGTAGCTTGATGAGCTTGGTTTAGTTAAAAGTTCCTGATCATAACTTCCCAAACTTGCAATGTGTAAAGGCTTATCTTTCTTGTGTGCCTTTTTTCTAACTTATGAGATGAACTTATTACAGGATTTTCTGGGGCTGAGAGTTTGTGACACGCTCAAGGTCAGCCAGTGGGTTTCCTTGGCCGAACAGGGAATTGAACCCTGGTCTCCAAAGTTGTAGATCAATGCTCAAATCATTACACCATGTTGATGCTGAAAGAAGTGTGTATAGCTGCATTCTTTTTCTGAATTTTGTTATTGCTGGATCCACTGTAATTGAGTTTGTGATCAGATGTAGTATTACCAAGCTGAATGATATTGTTTTCTTCTCCTTGCCCATTGATAACCCATTAAAAATGAGACTCATCCCACTGGTAAGTGCTTGCAAAATGGGGTGCTGAACTCTTAATGAAAGGATGTGAAAGAACATCCTTTTGTATTGCAGAAATTAATGCCTACGTACAATGGCTGCTTTTTGTAGCCCATAAAACTCATAGCAAAATGTACTAAAAACAGATATGTTGTGCAATATTATGCATGTAGCAATTATCATGTAGGCATTTGATTATATTCATTCATATTAATGGAGCAGTTCTCATTTATAGGTTTGTAAACATTTCGAACTCTATTACCTAGCCACATTATTTCATTCTCTTGACAGAATACATTATCTTTTGTTTTACGGCAGTGGCGGAGTGCAACTAGCAAAGGAGATCTGTGCAGCCAATATATTCAGTGCTTTGATTATAAAATTAAATTTGAGCACCAGTGGGATGGTAGCATTTTCTCCTCAAAGGTCAATGTGATAGCACCCAAATTTACTTGTCATCCTATCTATCAGATTCAGTCACCCCTTTTCAGAAGGCAGTGAGCTCATTGCCATGACAACCATTTTATCAAAACTGGAAAAGCTAAGAATTCCAGTTGACTATCTAGAGAATGTATTTAATTGCTAATACAGACCTTTCAAAAGTCCTCTGTTTATCCTTGAAAAGCAAAAATGTAAAAATTTGAACTCAAGAGGGAAAATGGAATGTGGATGGCTACCGGTCATGGAGACTTAACACCCAAAGGAAGCTTACTTCTGTTTTGTAATGGACTGAATTCTAAATCTGGAGGAGGGTCAGAAAGCTGTGCGGATCAGTAGCAGAAAAATAATTGAAGCTTTGATGCGGAAGCAAATTTAATGCCAATTTTATCTCAGTGCTGTACAGGCAGCCTTTGGGAGGTCAATGGATTTTCTTTCTGGCCACTACTTATTTGTCTTAAGCATTTTGTAAACATGAAAAAGAAATGAAATAATTGTTCAAATAGTTTCAGTTTCTTGTAGAATCATGTAATTTTAGGTTAGTACAGCTTCTTTTGTTCATTATTGTACTTCTTCTTCACAGATAGATAAATTATATCAAATGTCTTGTTGTGTAGGTAAAAAGATAGCTGCTTAATGATGTGTCATTAGCACCTTGGAGGGGATCTACATTAGCCTGTCTGAGGGTGCATTTACACTGTCGAACTAATTCAGTATGACATCACATACTTCCTCATCACACTAGAGCATGAATCCACTTAAAAACCGGTTTCTGCCTCCTGAAGAATTTTGGGGTTTATAGTTTTGTGAGGCCCAGGACTGTCTGGCTGAGCATTTTAAAGGCCCCTCCCCTATACTACAAGCCCCAGAATTATGCAGGAGGCAGCAACCAGATTTATAGTGCATCCATAAGTCAAACATTCTTAGATTTGGTGAGCTAACAGTAGTAAATGTGTTCTACCACTGTAGCAAGTTTCATTAGGATAGCTCAAAAAATGAGGGAGAGAGAAGCTCTCAAATTTCCCCATTGACAATAACATTTTCCTTCATGCGCATGTTCATCCGCCATTAACGAGGTACATATGAAGATCTGGAAGTTTCAGAAAGTTTTGAATTTTTTGCCTTAAAAAATCGGAAATGACTTTAGAAACGAAGCGCCAGCGCCCCCTACTTTCGAAGAGAGTTTAGAACTATTTTTTTCCTGGATCGCACATGCCTAATTGCACTTGTTGGACAATGTGCACAAACCACCTGGCAAAATGTACAAATGATCTCCAGACAAACACAACAAAAAGCATACCATCTTATGGCAGCTTGCATTGGTAATATTTTTTAAAATATCTTGTTTACTATGCATGACTCAAACAAGGTAGGATTTAGATCTCCAATTTCTATCAGCACATTAGTCCAGAAGATACATATCAAATCACCCTTCTTTGAAATGCAGACCATGCAAAATCTTTGCTCATCCTCAGCTGACAACTGATGCCATATTTTGACTGTTAGATCAGGAAAACATGTTGCTTTCTCTGGGTAATTACTTTTTGGCAGACTAACAATGGCAATTCAGTTCATTATCTATTTCCCTGAGGTGGTGGGAAATAATGATGGGTTAAAAGTTTTTTTTTCAGATTGGTTTTGATAAAAATTAACATTTTTATTGTCTGTATTTTGGCAGTAGAAAGAATTGAGATTTCATTTTGGGTGGAAATGATTTTGGAAGAAACCCAGTCTGACAGATTTGGCCATCTAGGACCATTCCTTTGAGCTTAATAAGTGAAGTAAACTCAGATTTATCACAGAACTAAGTAGCAGATGATGCTTGGCAGTATGGTTCCAAGGTGGATCTATTTGACCATCACTCAGGCAGTACAAATTATCAGATGTATTCTTTACTTAGGCCGTATTGATCATGTAACCTAGAAAAGTACAGCAGCTTTTATCCTTGAAAAGATGTTCTCTGACACATATTCCCTGTTCAGACTACAAAGGCTGACCTCTTTACTCAACATGCAAGAAAGAAAAGAAACTAATGGGATTTCCTAAAATGCTTGTCCCTGGTTTTTCTTTTCCTTTTTTGCTTACTCAACAGTAAGGGGGTTAGTTGTTATAGTGCAAGCAGAAAAGTTATATCGGTCCATGACAGCCGTTGGTTTATTACATGCATCAAAAGACTTATCTTCAGTAATAGCCTGGAGTGTAGGTTGGGCTAAATGGAACAAAAAGAACACCTTGAGCTCGACTGAGCAGCTTCCAATACAGCTTAATTTGAGGCATCATACCTAGTTTATCTCACCCTTTCAAATGACATATTTTGACTGAAGGGAAGGGCGAGTGAGTGAGCAAGTGAGTGAGCACCCATTGGTGGATTCAACTCCCTCCTTCGTGTACATTTCACTTTGGAGAAGTTTTATGAATTAGTAGCCAAACAGGAAAATAAGACAAATGTTCTACAACTACACCATCCTTCCAACATGAGATTATTGCTAGTGATAAAACATTGATTGTACCCCCTTTTAAGACTATTGTAGCCTGTTTTAATTATTGGGAGATTGTGAGTGACTGAAGAACATAAACTGAGAGATGAAGAACATAAAAAGAGTCCTGTTGGGTCAGGCCAAGCTGAGTTAATCAATACAAGTTGTTCTTGTGCAGCTTACATCACACCCTTCCCACAGGATCACCATTTGGGGGGGGGAGGGCTTTTGCTATTTTCCCCTTGTATTTCAATGCACTGTATGCCCAGCTGCATCTGGAAAAACTGCCACTTTAATTTTCACAAAGTCTAACAATCATAGAATCATAGAGTTGGAAGAGACAACATGGGCCATCTGGTCCAACCCTCTGCCCTGCAGGAAAAGCACAATCTAAGTACCCCTGACAGATAGCTATTGAGTCTCTGTTTAAAGGTTTCCAAGGAAGAAGTTTCTACCACACCCTGAGGCAGAGAGTTCCACTGCTGAACAGCTCTTACAGTTGGAAAGTTCTCCCTAATGTTCCAAGCACCAAACTCACTAGACTTATCAGCTTTTGATAAGGACCCTGACAGATGTAGGCTCACAAAAGGGCCTTTTGTCCTGGTCAAACCTAGAGTCTATTCTAAAACCCAGAGTCCATCTATTCCAGGGTTGAAAAAGTTTTCATTTACCAGATGTTTCAGAAACACCTCCTAAAATGTCTTTCTATTGACATTGCTGAATGGGCCCAAATGCTTTGCAAGTTCCACTGCTGAACAGCTGACAATCGGTTGTACTGTTATAAGGTGTATGACTGAGTGTTTTTAGATGGTGCCAGTAATTAAATGACTCAGAATATTGACATGAATCTGGTTTTAATTTTTATCTTCTTCTTCCATCATCCACCACTAGAACTCAGCATGAAATTCTCTTTTATTTGTCAGGCAAACTTGTGAGCTTATTGCAATGCAAAAAAAAAACAAAACCTACAAGAACTCCTCATACACATTTGAAATAATTATTTTATTTTTTCAGGGTTTTTAATGTGAGTAGCGAAGGGAAGAACAGAAGAGACAAGAGTTTGCCAACAGATGATATCAGTCCAGCCTATGTATTCCTCATGTCATTCATAAGGTTGAGAAGCATCATTGCTTTTGTTATTATTGATGTTTGTTGTTGCTGGTTTTGGTGTTATTTATCTGTATCTCAAATTTCCCCCAGTTTGTGACTCAAAGCAGCCTGCACCAATTAAAACAAACATCGTGTAAAAGAATTATAGCATACAAAAGTTAAAATGCAATTAAACCTCAGTAATTTGACACCAGTTGGAACATGGACCATAAAACAAGAAGTCTAGCATATTATGCAAAATCTATTTCTACAAACCAAATGACAAAAAACAATTCTCAAGGGCCTGCTGGAATAAAAAAAAGGTTTTACCTATTTTTAGACAGATAGGAAGGTTGATAGCTGTCTATTCTTTGTGGGAAAGGAGTTTCATATTGTGGACTTAGTCACCGAGAAGGCTCTCTTCTATATTCCCAGGAAGGGTCTCCTCTAGGCTTGAGCGATCCATGAAAAAATTGATTCTAAACTCGTTTCAAAAGTAGGGGGCGCCAGCGTTTCGTTTCTGATGTCATTTCCGAATTTTGCCCCCCAAAAAATTCAAAATTAACGAAAATTCGTTAGTTTCAAAAGTAATTCGTTAATGGCGGACGTGCATGCGCAGTGGCCAAAAAAAAAAACAGCACGAGGGGAGATTTTACAGGACTCTCCCGCCCTCATTTTTTGAGTGATCTTCTTCAAACTTGGTACAGTGGTAGAACACATTTAACACTGATAGCTCACGTTTCCCTTATCCTCTGATTTTTGGCGAATTTTCATAGCTTTTATAATAAACCATTTTTTAATAATTGCAGAAATCTGTTCCTGGTTTGAAAGTCTTATTTCCTGTTAAATTGGGTTGTCTTTACTGTGAAAGTCATTGTTCTACTTCAGAAACTTTGTTTTTGTGGCTGAAACTTTGTTAAATTGGTGTGTGTGTGATATATATATATAGTCCCTGCATATGTGTGTGTGTGTGTGTGTGTGTATAGGTAAAGGTAAAGGTATCCCTTGACGTTAAGTTCAGTCATGTCTGACTCTGGGGGTTGGTGCTCATCTCCATTTCTAAGCCCAAGAGCCAGTGTTGTCCATAGACACCTCCAAGGTCATGTGGCCGGCATGACTACATGGAGTGCCATTACCTTCCCGCCAGAGCGGTACCTATTGATCTACTCACATTGGCATGTTTTCAAGCTGCTAGGTTGGCAGAAGCTGGAGCTAACAGCGGGCACTCACTCTGCTCCCGGGATTTGAACCTGGGACCTTTCGGTCTGCAAGTTCAGCAGCTCAGTGCTTTAACACACTTCGCCATCGGGGCTCATGTATATATAATATACATACACATACACACAATGTGGAGAATATGTGGAAAGGTAGATAGATAAGTTGGGAGCCACAGCGAAGGCACCTTCCTGGGAGCAAGGTCTAATAATAATAATAATAATAATAATAATAATAATAATAATAATAATAAGTCCCTTACAATATCCAAGATGGCTCACTGCTACAGAATCTTGGGAGCTTTAGTTTGGTATGGTACCATTATTGGCAGAGAAAGCTAAGCTGTAGGAGTTGAAATCCAATCATTTATCCTCCCTATAGAATCAATTTTATATGCATTTTTAGCTACAGAAAAGCTAAAATCAGGACAGTAAAAGAACAATACCCAGAAAATGGGAATTCCAGACAGGAAACAATCAGGGCCAGCTAATACCTCCCAACAAAGGATTCCCCCAGGTAGGAAGCAGCCAGGCTTTGAAGCTGCAAGGCTATTCAATGCTAATCAAGGTGACCAATTGCAACATTCACACTTGCCTCCCACAGACAAGAGTTCTTTCTCCCACCCTGGACCTTCCACAGATATATAAACCCCACTTGCCTAGCTTCGCACAGACGTCAAAACCTCTGAGTATGTCTGCCACAGATGTGGGTGAAACGTCAGGAGAGAATGCTTCTGGCACATGGCCATAGAGCCCAGAATACATACCACAACAGTGTGATCCCGGCCATGAAAGCTTTCGACAACACAACCACAGTATCCATTCAAGTTCATGTGGCGTCGTATGGAGACCTGTATTGGGGGGAGGGAGGGTGCGAATCTGGGCCCCTGGGAGTCGTAGTCCTCCCTCCCTCCCCGGGAGCAGCCGAGGACGGGCCTGGCCCACACCCCCTCACATCCCGGGCCTCTTCCTCCTCACCGCCGGGCCCCTGCGTGTCTCTATACAGACCTCTGTCTCTCTCGGTCTCTCCATTCCCGGCTCCATCCGCCGCCTTCCCGCCTCACAGAGAGACACCAGGCCTGAGCTGAGGCGAGGCGGCGGCGGCGGCCATTTTCCCCCTCCGTCTTCCTCCTCCTCTTCGGCCTCCTTCCCCCTCGCCCCCTCCCATTGGCTGAGCCCGTGACGCCCCTTTTGCTGAGGGGCAAAAGGAAAGGGCCTGAGGCTGTTAGGAATGGTGGGAGTTGGAGTCCAAAACACCCATAGGGAAGTCCCAGGTTTGTCCATGCCTGTGATAGAGTGTGTTGCATTGCAACTGTGCATTGTGAAATTTTGTCAGGAGACGTGACAGACTGGTTTGCAACAACCAACGAGCCATGTCACCTGCAAGTTTCTTTTTAATTGATTGGCTGATCCAGTTATAGATAAGCTTCTTCTTTTAAAATCGATGGCCATGCCTCTCCCTCCCTCCCTCTTCCGCTCTGATTGGCTGAGAGGCATGCCAACATGGCTTCTCCTCTCAGAGGGGCTACAGCTACATCCGAAGACATCAGAAACAAACGAAAAAAAAGGTACTTTTATTATTCAAATTCGTAATATTTGTAAGGCAGTGAGCAGATGGTTCAATATCAATTCAAAAGTAATTATGAAACGAATTTTAAACGAATTTAACGAACTAACGAAAAATTTGCTCAAGCCTAGTCTCCTCAGATGTCAAAAGGTAGAGACAGATTCGTATGGGAGAATTCAATACTTCAAATATCTAGGACCTGAGCCAGTTTACCATGTCTTTTTCCTGCTGGCTAGCTTTTGTGATGGGAAAGGTAACCTTTTGTATGCATCTTACAGAGATAATTGGCTTTCTGAAGTGAACATAGAGGGGGGAACATAGTCAAAGCTCCTTTCACCCCAATGCCTAATCCATTATACAGTCAGTATGTGTTTCACTATCTGCCTATGTTTAAAGCCACAAAGGAATTTTAGTACTGCTGGTCTACCGTAAGCTATGTGACTGGCAAGGTTTTTATCATTAATGCCACAACACATTTCAGGTTGGTAGGTTTAGTGTAGAATCAAGCTTACAAGGAGGAAATTTAAATATTTTCTGTTTGGATGAGTACCTTGAGACAGTTGTTAAGATAAAGTGAGACATTGGCAGAGATGCGCTTTTCAGACTGTGATGCTAGAGTGAGTTGGACAATAGTATCAACTTGTGGTTTTCCTGATTCAGACATATGCAGCTACAAGGCTTTGGAAGTAGGGAGCAGAACAGACCTTTTGCAACATTTAAAGAGCAAACCATAAAAATGTGAATAAATAGAAATACTAATATTTGGCAGGAGAGAAATGTGATAATACCCCCATAAAAGAAATCCCAAAAAAACCCAACATGTACAGTAGAGTCTCACTTAACCAACATAAACGGGCCAGCAAAATGTTGGATAAGCGAATATGTTGGATAATAAGGAGGGATTAAGGAAAAGCCTATTAAAAATCAAATTAGATTATGATTTTACAAATTAAGCACCAATACGCAGTAATGTTATGTTGCAATTACTGTATTTACACATTTAGCACCAAAATATCACGATATATTGAAAACATTAACTACAAAAATTCGTTGGATAATCCAGAACATTGAATAAGTGAGTGTTGGATAAGTGAGACTCTACTGTACCTTAATTTGATAAGGTTACCACACTCGGGAGAAAAGGGTAATTGCATACTTAATGGTGCTTGCGTTTCAATACAGTTATTGTTATTTAAAACTCCAAAGTAGTAGTAGTAGTAGTAGTAGTAGTAGTAGTAGTAAAACTTTATTTATAATCCGCCCGATTTCCCCAAAGGGACTCAGTTATGTGTCTCATCCTTTTATTCTGTGGCTATAGGTATAGCCAAAGAGTTATACCTATAGCTCTTTGGTCTCCAAACTCGTGATCGCCTAGAGTTCTTATTTGTGTGACTTCTTTCTCTTTTTTAGATGCCATCAGGTAGAGAAGAAAGATAGACTGAATAAATACCATTACTGAGGTTAAATTGTCTGTCCGAACATTGTACATATTTTCCCCGGAAACAAACATTTTCCTCCTTTCAAAACAGGGATTGTCTGAAAAGCTCTGATGCTTAGGAATGATTAGAAAGATGATAAACAAAACTCTGTTTTCCTTCCTTCCCTCCCTCTGGCAAAATGTAAACCAAGAAATCTGAAGCTTAACTGACATTTGACAATATTTTCTGCTGTAAAAACATTTATCCAAAGATAAGCCCAGAGTTTCACCAGTCTAGACTGAAACCCATTTTAGAGTATTTTACATGTGGTTAACCATCTCTCTTCCTCCACCCCAAGTGTTTAGGAGATTATTTCATTTAATAGGGAAAAAATGAGTCATTGCAGTTTTCTAAGGAGAGAGCAATCATATATGAATGGCTAATTCCACTAAAAATATACAAAAGTGTGGCATTAGAGTGCTCATAACATGTTTCTTGACTTCAGTTGAAAGATATCCATTTCTAGAGAGACATTTTTCCTTTTTACGTTCATAAAAACAGTAAAGGTTTCCCCTGACGTTAAGTCCAGTCGTGTCCAACTCTTGGGGTTGGTGCTCATCTCCATTTCTAAGCCGAAGAGCCGGAGTTGTCCGTAGACACCTCCAAAGGTCATGTGGCTGGCATGACTGTATGGAGCACCATTACCTTCCCACCGGAGTGGTACCTATTTGAACTACTCACATTTGCATGTTTTCGAACTGCTAGGTTGACAGAAGCTGGAGCTAACAGCGGGCGTTCACTCCGCTCCCGGATTCGAACTTGCGACCTTTCGGTCTGCAAGTTCACCAGCTCAGTGTTTTAACACACTGAACCACCGAGGGCTCCATAACTGCTCATTATCTGACCTTAACCATTAAACCCTCCAAATGCATTCTCTCTTTTTGGACACATCCCCACTAAAATGTTCTATTTTTTCCAAAAAGAAGGTAACTGAGACAGTTTAAATTGGAAATGATTATCTGTTTTATGATCATGTGGTTACTTTTATGCTACAAAGGTGAACTTCAGAAGCAGGCCTTGCTTTTGGGGAATATTTTCATTCACTCCACCAGGGTACAGTTCTGAGAATTGTTAAAGGAAGGCTTCATGGATAAAACTGGAAAAAAAAGGATTGGTAGAATAGATTTGCCCTTCATCCATGAATCTAACAGTAATATCACCCAAATGGGAGAGAAAAGGTATTAGTTTCCAAATAAGCAACAAATTAAAATTGGTCACTGAATTTGGGAAACATTAATTATAATTAACATAAAATTTCTAATTCAACAAGAAAATAAGGTTAACTGTGGCTTCTTGCATTTTTTTTTGCTCCCCTATAAGAACAGAGCACAAGTAAATTAGAACCTGCTTTTTTCTTGCATCCAGCAGCGGCCCTAGGTTTTTTCAGTATGTACGCAAACCTAGGGCCACGTTCCCCCCCCCCGAAATTATGCCCCTCCCCCAACTTACCGGCGGCGGTGGCGCGCTTTCCAGCCGCGAAACTCCAGGAAGTCCTTGCTATTCTTGCGAAATCTCGCAGAATCTCGCGAGAATAGCAAGGACTTCCTTGTTCTGCGGCGAGCGATCCAATGGTCGCCGCCGCCGCGAGACTGCCCAGCAAGGGCTGTGCTTCCATTATGAACCGGCCCTGCTTGCATCTATCTATCTACAAATTACAAAACAATTATCCCCTCCCAGATGAAATTAGAAAAGGTGTGTGTATTTTTCTATGTTTTTTTTTGTTGCAGCTGTGGCATTTTAGGAAAAACGCCTTTGCCAAGACCCATAAGGTGTGTTTTGCACAATATATAATTTTTTGTGCTAAAAATGCTAGCATTTTTGTGCAAATCCTTTTTTTGTTCAAAAGTCCTGAAATGCAAAAAGTACACCATGTTTCTAAATGCAATTTCTCAATATGCTGAAAAAAACATTTTTTTTGGTCAGGGGCCAAAGATTTGCAGGTACTTTTTCATACCTAGGGAATGGAGCAATATTAAGATTGCCTATCATTTGCTTTTATTAAGCTAGAATCTGATCATCTAAACACAATCAATGCTTAGTTGAATTCTTATAACTGAGAGTGCTAGTAATTTCCTTTGTGAAGATGTTATTAGGCCTAGGGCTGCTCTAAGATAATTTTCCGACCAATGGAAGTGATAAGATAAGCAGCCCTTCAAGGATGGATTGGATGATCCCTCTAGCCCATATGGGTTTAACAGGCCAGTTTAAAGACTGTAAGAACAATAATGTGGCAAATATTATGATATTTTCATATAGTGGAAGATGATCAATGATTTTCAGAAAGACTGGAAACCATTTATGGGCATTTTAAACAATCAAAAATCTAACAACATAATTATCTGTGGTTATGATTATTAGAAGAATTGGTTAGTTGGATGTGTAATGGTAGAATAATTTCGTTTTTCTCTTTTAATCCTTTTATGTCATTATAGTTAGGTTTAGGAAGTGAGATCGAAGCCCTGTTATGTTTTAGTAATTGCTTAGTTGTTTGGTATTGCATTTTAGTTATATGGGGTGTTGCCTTTCTCTTTTCTCTTCTGGTCTTTTCTCTTATTTTCCTTTTTCTTTGAAATGTACGATACTACTATGATTGTGAATTAGGTTATCTGCATTGAAAATGAATGTTTTTTAAAGATAGAGATAACTAAGCAGTTTGAGGAAACAGCACAGGGGTGGGGTGGGAAGTATCATTGCAGTCCCCCTAGAATTTGCCACTGATATGGTTGTGCTATTGCACTTGTAGGGTCAATCTTTGTTAGGCAATATGCATGTTTCTTTTTAGCCTGTAGTCTGATTTATCATTTAAAATCTACAGCCATCTTGCTGTTGCCTTCAGTAATGCAAGTTTCGCTCCATTGGGACCCCTTTTATTCAATTTATTAACAAGTCAAATGTTTTGACATGTTTTGACATCCATTTGCTTTTTAAAAAATTAAAATAGTGTGCAATGACAGTGCAAAAGAAGACATATCATCTGCAGCTACGCTTGTGATTATATTAAACAGAGCCTGAAGTTACTTTTCATTACCTCCCTTCATTCATTTTTAGTGTAACATGTCCCCATCCTTACGGTAGTCAGCACGAAATGACTAGGGAGGTTAAAATATACCCAGCTCGTAAGTCAGGAGAATTCCTTGTCACATTGTAAATGCGCATGGTGTTGTCCTACCTTTCAAAAGAGATGTGAAAGTCTCCATTGCCGTTTCACATAAAATATTGGTGACACCAGGTAATTTAGTTCTTGAAATATTTCATCAGCCAGAAAGCTAGAGGTGGTGGTGATGGGGATTTGCGACAGGAGAACAGATAGCAACCCAGCCATATTCATTCACAGTTACTTTACTTGGCTCAGTTGGATGCATAAATCAGGCATCCAAGGGAGCACTGCCAACTCCTTCCCCCTCCTGAGCCTTATGCGCACATTAGCATCTTTCCAGCTGTGAGAAAAGTAGCTCAAGTTTATAGGAACGCTCCAATTTATTTTCAGAGAAGTGGAATCCTTTCCAATTCAAGGGTGTCCTAAGGTTTTTAAAATAAGGAAATATATTTATTGTGGAGCTTGTCCTGCCCTTAAGAACAAGTATCTGCTCTCAGTCCCTTAAAAGTAACCATACTATTCATTTTAAGGTGCTGTTTTTCATTATAGCATGGTAGCAATGAAGGAGTAAATTGTAAACATTTATCATCCAAGCACTGCATTTATTGATTTCCCATATAAAGTACTTTGGGTACTTAGTGATATATGATGCTCCCAATGAAAAATGAAAGGTTATAACAGTTCATTGAATATGGATCATTTGCCCAATGCCAAAGTGAATGTGCCCCATTTATTCTACTTTCAGCGAACATTGTCAATCTGGGTGGGAAACTGCAGCCCTCCGATGTTATTGGACTACACCTTTTGACAATCCCAACCTGCAGAATCATTGGTAAGAACTGCTTTATGGCAGTTGCATCCCAACAACAGAGGTGTTCACACCAATTGAAAATCGTAGGGATTACATGATTTTCCTGAAGGTGTTGAATTGCAACTGTTTATGCTAGCTAGATCCAGTAACATCCACAGAGACACCTATTTTCTACCCCTGCTTTTGAAATATTGTTCAAACTGATGCTCATGACCATACTATGTCAAACAGAAATTGTACCCTATTGGTTCTAACAAGTGTATAGCTCAGGGATGGGGAAAGTATGCCCCATGAGAGCCTCAACATTTGTTCCTAAAAATCATCCAAAGTCCTTAGACCCCATTTTTTAAAATTTATAGGGGTGTTAAAACTGCTGCAAAATGCAGGTGTTTTGCCTCCATATCCCTCAAATCTCCAAATGCCTTTAAAACAACAACACACCCATCCAAATTGGCAGAAAATGAATTAAAACCCAAACTAGAAGTGCAGTGATATATCTTCTGATTATTTCAGGTGAGCTAGTGCAACCTGCCAGTAGATATGGAGTAAAATATGATTCCTGCCTTCTCTACAGTTTCTTGGCAGAACTGATTTTACTGATGAAAATTCCAAATTGCTATGTCTTTCCCTAAGAATAAAAAGGTATTAATTGCAAATAAATGAAATGTAACATGGCAAAATATTCAATTACACAAGTTACAGTCTGAAATAAATGTAACTCCCTGTCCTGACTGTATGGAAGAGTCTACCCTATACCTCTCCAATACATCAGCCTTATCAAAACCCATTTCTGCTATTAAATATTCACTCAATGCATTATTCTGTCATGGACTGCAGTGGTCCCTGCTTAATAATCCAAGTGTCATGCAAAGGGATCTTGTAGCACCTTTCAGGCTAACTGAGAGATGACTGAATAATTATAGTATGGTGCTGGTTGGAAACCAGAAAGGAGACATAATAAAATGGGCAAGAGAGTCTTCATGAACGACCATTATATTATGTATTGTGGGATGAGAAGGCTCTGTCTCTGTTCAATCTACTATTAATGGATTGGAGTCCGTGAATATATTCCAGTTTGACAACACTATGTTCCAACAACTCCCTGTTATTCATATACTTATCTACTTAGCTTGGTTTTAGGAAAAATCCTTCCTCCCACTTTTGTCCTCCAACAATGATTGTTATACTTGTCATTTCATCAGTATACTAACAAGTCTTGCATTCTATTGCTATTCACACACACAGCCTGCTCATTCATACGTATAAATGTCTGTCCTTAGGCATTTTACTCCATCTTTCTGATGAAATAGATGCAAAGTAAATCTACAAGAAAAAGTGGACTCAAATCCACTGATGAATATGCCAATTGTCTTGATGGCATATCCTGATTTCTATTGAGCATCATGAGTTTTTTGTTTTGTTTTACTCCAGCTTTACCCTACTTTAGACAATGTTGGGGCATAATCCAGAATATTCTGGAAACTCTGGAGAATCTCAGGAATTCCTGGAGTATCTCAGGAACACAATAACCTTTCCCCTGCAATTATTAGCACATCCCCATATTGCCACCATCCCCATATTGCCACCAATGCTCCCAGCCAGCCATAGAGATCCACTGGAGTACCTGGCTATCACATATATGAGGTCCAGTTTGTGTGGCTGTCATTATCGTTGTGGCAGGCCTCCAGCCTTAAATTCACCCCAGTCCAAGAAAGCTTATACTACCAACATCTTTATCTGAATTAGACTCAATGGGGCTACAGGAACCCTTTGCATACTGATCCAGACCTAATGTGGTCTATCTTTGAATTCTACAACCCAGGATCCATGTAGGGTCCTCTGAATTTCTCACTCAGTGCTATTTCCATCTATGAATCCATCTTACTAACTCATGGCCCTTTTACACACGCAGGAAAATGTGGAAGTAACCAGGATAAAAGGGTGTGTGTGGATAAACAACATTTGGGGAAAGTGCTGGCATAACCGGGTTAACAGCTGGAAAGCATGTTTTTAAAAGGTGTGCTTAAAACCAGATTCTGCCCCCAAAAGTGTACCTGCAGTCATGGAAAACACATGACTCTTTCCCATCGCCTGATGTGGACTGCTCCAGTACACATGTTTTAAAAGCCCAAAACAGCTGATCAGGCTGTCAAAAATTGGAGCCACAAGCACACAGAGAAGCACAATTGGAAAGCATTTAGAACTCTCTGCAACCATTCCTTCCTTTCTTATAATATTAAACAGAGCTTGAATTAGCAGTTGGGCGAAGAGAGCGATAAAAAATATGCTTGAAGGGGACCATTTCTCAGGACTGACAAGTCTGTGTATGAACATGTTGTCAGGTCCTGGAAGAGTTTGCCCCAGTTTTTTAATTCACATTTTGATGCTGTCTGGAAGCGCCCTCAGAAGCAAAAGGAACATTGGGGTGAATCCCAAGTGCAAATTTTCTTCAGTTTAGAAGTATTGTGCTAACCAGATAAGTTAAAATAATTATCAAGGTACTAAAATACTGCACCCTTGCAAAGCATGACAGGAGTGATGTTTAAAGCATAGCATTTTTACGTATGAAAATGTTAGTGCAGCTTTTTAAGTTTTCCCACTCCTGCTCATTTGGATAGAAAGCTAACAGAAAGCATGTGGAAATAACAGCTTTTTCGTGAACCATTATCTTTTCTTTTGGGAGTCTAAACTAATTTGTGTTCTGCAGGGATGTTATTTTTATAAAGCATGCAAGTTTTAAGAGAAATAAATATAAAGCAGAATAAAATTTGAATTTTATCATAGACTGAATCAAATGCATCCCAAACTTGTCTAGAATTCCCAGGTTTCATATTTTCTTTAAGAAGTCTATTTTGGAGCTTCACATTTGAAGTAGGCACACTACATTTAATTAAATAACCAGAGTTGACTTGTTAAGATGACTTTATGGAGTGAAAATTGTCAATGTCATGCTAAATGGACTGTAATATTAAATAGAGCAGATGCTTGGGCCATGCAGAGGCAGTGCTTAGTATGTACTACATGCTACTGAATGGATAAGAGAGGAAATGAGATATCAAATGTTTGCTATTTGATAGCATAATGCAGGTAGGTTATGCTATGCAATGGTAAAACCATATAGCAGGTGAAAATCCAAGAAGTCAGCAGAACTATTTGTTACTTCGTTGTTTTTTGGTCAAATGAGTATTTTTCATAATCTTCCTGTTGTTATTATAGTTCTTTTAGCAATGATAAAATGAATTCATATCATAGAATGCATATTAAACGTATTTGGTTTCCACAGTTGCTTTAAAACCATACACAAATCAAACCCTAATTATTTTATGATTATATTTTGCGCTTAGTGTGAACAAAATATATATTTAGAAGACTGTAGCCTATATTGGATTGAAATGCAGTAGCAGCTTGCTGGCCATGCAACAGTTTTCATTTAAAAAGTTACCAAGGAAATTGAATTATATGAAAGATATAATCCATGAAGATATTTCAAAGAAACAGCTTTTAAAGTAAGGAAAGCCTTATTCAGAAATATTTGACCTCTGTAATCAGACAAGATGGCTCTTAGAAGCAAAGCCATGTTCTACAGACTTCAGTATTATACAGATGCGATGATAGGACTCTACTGAATGAGTCTATACAGATTCCTATTGCCCTAGGGAATTGGTTTCAGGTGTTTGGCTTCAGAAGCAGGACATGAATGCTATATCTCATAGCAGGAGAGGCTATGATGCTTGATAACAGAGTGTACAAATCTTGCTCATTTTTTTTATAACAGCACTCGACTTCTTGAAATGGTTTCTTGTATATGAATGTAATTTTCCATGGTTTACTTCTGATTGCCTAATTCAAATATGAGCCTATTATTTCAAGCTTACCAAATTTAGACAGCTGCAAGAAAAGGTAACTATTTTGAGAATATCAGTCATTGAAATTTCCAGTATGCACTGGAAGTAATCCAAAACCAGGTGCAAAATTGTAGTTCTATTTTAAAATAGTCAAGAGCATGGTAAAATAGATGCATGTGTCTCAAAAAAATTAAACACAAGAATGTGGAGGCTAATGACTACAATTCTAAAATATTCATGTGTCAGAGAATGGCACTCCTACATATAACTTAAATAGGATTACTCAAAGAAAGATTTGTGGACTGTAAAATATATCTGAATGGCAATTGTATGGAAAACATGCATGACAGTGCCCAAAGGCTATGTGGAAAAAATAGTCTATGATCCAAGCAGGGGGGCACCTCAAACCGAAATGGTGGAGTGAGTTCCCCCCGTACAGACCACGAACTGCCAGTTTTGTCTAGTACAGCAGCCATAGTTCCAAAAACGTGGGAGATAAAGATAAGAACACAGATTCAGATGGGACTAGACTTAATGCGCTCTTCACCAACTCTCACTACCAGTTAAATCTGTCAATTTCATGGATTCTGAAACTGAATTACATTTGAGTTGTTGATAAATTAAAAGATACATTACAGTTTTATAGACCCATGCTGACCATGCTTTCTTTAAATGTAACGGTTATAGGTAATGGGAATCATTCCATGTCTGTTTTCATAAGAGATACCCAGCATGAAGTATTAGACTTCTTTCACTTGAGCTTGCTTCTTATTTTACAATTTTTTTAAAGAAACAACAACATTTCTGCCATGTTTTTGATAGAGCTAAACTCTACCTATAAATAGGATTGAATGTGCAGCCTTAGGCTCATATAAATAATACAATTAAAAATCTTGGTGGATTTTGTCTCTTGTTTCAGAGTTTAGTAAAAGACACATAAAATTCAAACATCAACATATCTATTAGTTTATAACTGTCTCCCTTTGTAAGTGAATGTTGTAATATTAGCTTTTTGCTTCAGCAAGCTCAATCAATATCATATACCAGGCAATCAACCAGCAAGCAAAACAAAATTCCACAACTTTGAGAGAAACAGTTTGACAATCCATTGAAATGAATTAGAGTCTCTGAAATTTCAGTTTATATACAATTTAAATATAACATATACTTCAATATGTAGTTGACTACTACAACTAAACATGGTTGTTTCAGTGCGCTTTTATATAACAGGTCAGCTCATAATTTATTACTGCCCAGTCTGAATGGTTTACTGTCCTGACCTCCAGCACTTTATTTCATTCCTGGTCCTATTATCTTGCATTTTGCACCAGCCCTGCCCTTTCCCTTGCAATTTTATTTGTCCTACTATTTTGTTCTTCGATGCTTATGGATGTATTTCGATGCTTTTATTCTGTGGTTAATTGCTGTTATGTGTTTTTATTCTTTGTTTTTACTTATATGTTTTGCATACTTGTATTCTGGGCTTGGTCCCCATGTAAGCTGCACCAAGTCCCTTCAGGAAGATGGAGGCAGGTTATAAAAATAAAGTGGTGTTGTTGTTGTTTTTACTACTACTATTACTATCATGCTTTTCTCCCAAAATTGGGAAAGCAGAGCATAGTTAAACTGTGCTTGTGACAGTGGTGGGACTGAGAGACTGAGAGAAGAACCTCTTATGATCTCAGGCCCCAGGTTGTCTAATATAGGGAGATATGGTCTGCCACATACCCTGAACCTGCCCCATATGGGGCATATGGGATCTTGCACTATTCTGGCCTGGACAAAGAGATATTAAATACTGTTCTAATTTATTCAATTTTTAGCCCTTCACTTTTATAAAGGCAGAAAGAGTAGCAAAGCTGAGATGTCAGATTTGAGCTGACCTACTAAAAATATTCTCATGATCTTTAACCAGAGGAAATTACTCAGGATAGTCACTAAACTAGCTGGTATCCTATGCAGAATTTAAAATGTTATAAGCTTAGACTTGCAACATTATAAAGTTAGCCATTCACATTTATAATCGTGGCATGGCCACAAGTGCCCACTCACCCACCTCCTTTAAAAGCCAGGCAGTCGTTTAGGGAGGGGTCTTTAAAATTCTGAGCCAGAGAGGTGCTGGGTCTCCTTTCATTCTTGGATGACATAAGTGTGAGAACACTTGGTCTCTGCTGGAAGGAAGGTCCATAAATGGGGCACCACCACTGAGAAGACTGGGCCACAGTGGCAGCCCTATAGTTGACAAGCAGAGATTCCTCTGTTGACCTCAAAGTCTGGGTAAGATGATATTGAAGAAGATGAACCTCTAATTTCTTGGGTCCTCAGAAAACATGGAGCATTGCACTATATGAGCTCCCCGATCTGGGTCTAGTGGTTCATTAGCAGGCCATAGAAATTAATGTTTCTTATTTTTTTTTATCTGGTGATTAGTTCAGTACACTGTGGCTGTTCTAATTTTTCACAATAATACTTATAAGAATTTATTTTCATTTAGAATTCATTCTGTATGCATACATGTGATTCCCCTTCTTTTATTTTCTAGGCATTTATTGATTTTTTAATTTGCTGACTCACTATTAAGTCAACTAATTCATGAGGTCATCTTGTAACTCTTTACAGATTGCTGGAACATGTTTGCATTTTGTATACATGATGTTACATCTCATTCTTCATCTCCTTTAGCAGCTCGTGATTATCCAAAGGAAAGATAGGCCAATAACTCTGCCATTTCTCAAATAAATACTTTTGCAGAAGCAGAATTATTTTCTTAGTGATACAGAAGCACACTATCTATGGAAAGGTTCTTGACTGGCATATTTGCAAAAATAAAACCACATCTTTAGAAATTATTCCTAAAATAAAATCAAAGGCTTGACAACTTGGAGCTGCAACAAAATGATGCTGTTTGGGGTGTTTTAATTCCAATGTTCCTACCTGGCTTTTTTGTTTTCTGTTTTAAGGAATATTTTATTCTGTCCTACTTCTCTTCTGCACTATATTATTCAGTATCACCAGCGTTCTGTGGCCACTGTGTATGTGCTCTCATTCTTGGGCTGTTTTCATGTGGAGAAACTTATCTTAGGGCCTTTTTTAAAAAATGTCTTCACAACTATTTTTTATTTTTGCAAAGTATGGATTTCCCTTGAGTATGCTGATCTCTCCCTCTTATTTCTCAGTAGCCCCTGTATCTACTATAGCGCAGTGCACAAGTTTATTAATACATGATCTACTTTTCTGATATCTGGAAGAGTCACAGTAGGTTATCAAACAGAATTGTATTTTTAAAAATGATTTCAATGCAGCAGAGGATAAACAGCAAAAGAAACTCATGGGGAATGCAGAAACCAGACTGCCAAAATAATGTATCCACTTTTGCACATGCTGACAGTGCAAATATGCTGCCAGTTAGTGCTGTTTCAAGCATGAGGCGCCATTCCCTCCAAGTCATCTGGGACTGGAGAGCGTAAATGAATGAATTACATATTGATCTGAAATATCTTAAACTTCAATCCACAAAGTCCCCACTGGCAAAGGAAAAACAAAAACATGAAATAATAGAGAAGTACAAATGCCTAGGTAAATCGCAGAATTGAAGCTACCTCCTATTGTGGAAGTAAAGCTAAGATAAGTGCAATCTCTGCTTTGAGCATTACAGCCAGTTGTCAGAATACTTCACTTGCTATCTTGAGGAACTTTACCAAAACCTGTCAATTTGCAACTTTATATTAGGCTTGTGCAATTCAGCCAAAAAAGCATGGAATTTTTGGTTCTGTTTTCATATAATCTCTCCTTTTGTTTATCAGGAAGTTACTCGAATCAGGAGGCAGCTGCTATTTTAATTCGGCAAAGATTTGGCTCATTGACTACAATGGGAAACTTTAGAGGCTCAATCCTCAGTCATTTAAAGACCTATCTGCATGAAACCTACCTCAGTTTTAGACCTCATTTACAATTGCAGACCTGCCAATTTTCAAAACAATTCACTAATCTACCAGTTTTTTAGAATGATTTCATTTTTTATCACTACATTTTTTTAAAATAAGAAAGGGTTCTGGGAATTGTAATTGCCGGTTGTGTCCATTCTCAGCCAATCAGAGCACAGACAAACAACACATTTTATTGATTAGTCCATCGGCTGTATCAAAACATTTAACACATAGACATGCAACATACAGAGCACAGACACAACCTTTTATTGGCTGAGAAATAAGAGACAGAAAAACTTCAACTCCCATCATGCTCCAAGACGAACTCAGAGACTTTTCAGTGCCTGCTCCATGCAAGTGCTGCTGAGAAAGCAAGTTCCCTGCAGGGCCTTCTCTGGAGAAGGAGCCTAGGGAACAAATGTATGCTGCTGCCACTTCCAGAGAGGGAGAAGTGACGCTATAGTTAATCCTATCTTCTCCAGGAGTTCCCACAGCAGGTATATTCCAGAGTTAACTCCATCCAATCCAGTAGCTGAAAAATCCTGCTTATTTGATTTGTTTCAGCCAGATTTCCTCTTTCTCTCTCTCTCTCTCTCCCCCCCCCCCAGGGCCGGTCCAACAATGAGGCAAATTAAGCGGTGGCTTCAGGCGCAAAACATACGGGCACAGTCGAGACTGCTTTTTCTGTTGATGCTTAATTTGTAAAATCTTAATGTAATTTGATGTTTAATAGGCTTTTCCTTAATCCTTCCTTATTATCCAACATTTTCGCTTATCCAACGCTTTTATTTTCAGTGATTGATTTGGGAGGGGGCCGCCAAAATTCTGTTCGCCTACACTTGAAAAATACCTAGGGCCGGCTCTGCTCCCCCCCCTCCCCCATCCTGTTTTCAGGGATATACAAAACGAGCCACTGAATTTTACAAATCACCTTGGTTCAAACGGATCCAGGCACAACCCTACTATATATATCATGCAGGGACCCAAGACCTGTTTTTAACAGGGGAGGGCATAGCATTGACAGCTAGGCCATTATTCACTTTGATTTCTTGCAGGTAATTTTTTTTTACAAAACAATCAAAACTCGCTACATTGTATTAAATCATTTCACTTCATTCAATTGAGCATGGTAGCAATCTGAATACATGTTGAGTATCCCTTATCCTAAATGCTTGATTTAGGATTTCCTTTTGAATTTTGGAATACTTGTATCTGCATATATAATGAGATATCTTAGAGCTAGAATCTAAGGGTCTCATCACATGGGGAAAATTCCCCATCCTAGAACACTTTGCCCATGCAGCTGGCATGGAGTCAGCCAGATTTCTTGAGTCTGCTCTGTTTGCAGCTTGGGAGTGCTCCTGGATCCGTCTCTCCAATTGTCATCCCAGGTAGATATGACAGTCAGGAGAGCTTACTATGAGCTTTGACTGATACTCCAACTGCACCCCTTCCAAGTTTTGGAGGATCTGAAAATGGTATCGCATGCACTGGTAACCTAAAGGTTGGACTTTTGCAATGCGCTTTACATTGGGCTATCTTTCTACCAGGTTCGGAAATTCCAGCTGGTTCAAAATATGGCAGCCAGATTGGTTATGGGAACATCTAGGAGTGAACATATTACTCTGATCCTAAAGTCCCTACACTGGCTGCCAATTAGTTTCCAGGCAAAGGACAAGGTGTTGGTTTTTACCTTTAAAGCCTACAGGATTGCCCATACAAACCTCCCCACATACTTAGGTCCTCTGGGGGGCAGATACTCCGACCACCCATAACCTGACTGGCCACTGTCACCCAGAGGACCTTTTCATCGACTGCCCCAAGACTTTGGAATGACCTACCAGAAGAGCTCTGACAACTAAACGAGCTGCTGTCAGAATTTAAAAACCATCTAAAGACCTATCTCTTCCAGCAGGCATTGTCAAGGACAGAACGCCACTAGATAAGATTCAACACAGTTTATTAAAGGTACAGAACCAAAATAGCTCGTAAAAAACAAAGAGCTTGGCAAACACTCGCCTTCAATATGAAAAGTCACTCAAAAAATGGTTCAAAAGATAAACCGGATTAAACAAGAGTTTAATCCGGGTTAAACCAAAAATGCTTACTTCAGCCTGGGACTTTAAACAAACAAAAGCTGGCAAACAAACATTCAATAGAACTTAAATACTGGCAGCAGATTCCTCTCTGCTACTCAGCAACTGTGGTAGAGCAACTAAGTTGTTACTCCTCCGAGCAGCGGGCAAATTCCGGGTCCAAACACATCAATTAGGGTTGCAGCGGTCAGCGGGGTCTAAATCCGGTCCGAGGTCGATAGCCAGGTGCAGGCGTCTTAGGTTCCACGAAAACCTCCGATAGCCAAAGGAAGGGTCGTCCAAGATCGTAGTCAGCCAGTCCAACGTCAATTCCGAGTAGGTAAACAATGTCCGTCAAGAAGACGACGGAGGGTCCAAGGTATTCAGCAAACGAAACACACCCGTCTTCAGGAAGTTCCCAAACAAAAGCCCAAGCGTCCGTCCAGATTACCTTGCCCAACGCAATTAGCCCCGGATTCAAGACCCCATTATATGCCAGTTACAACTCCTCATCGCTATCAGGTGTTACCCTAATTCCAGGTGCCTCGTCATCATCCTCATCAGAACTAAAACATCTTTGACTACGCCCCACAGCATCCCCAGCTGTGGATCCCGTTCCATCCCTCCAGCTCGTCCACGGGTCCAATCCTGCAACCTGCCAGTCGCTTCCCATGTTATCATTACCAGGAACACCCAAATCTTCCCTCACACGAGTCCATTCCATGTCATCCTCCTCAGAGCTAACCACCTCTTCCTCCATTCTCTCGGTAAAACCCTCAAAGGAATCTTCGTCAGATGGTTCTGCAAAGATATCCCGCAGCCGTTTCCTCTCTCGCTCCTCGAGAGAATCTGACTCTCGAGGAGTCTTACGACCACGTCTCCCATTATTGGAGCCATAAGGCTCAACCATAACACTATCCCCTCTCACAAAGGCCTCCTCCTCCAAAGGTGGAGTTACAGCAGTAATGTCTTCAGCTACAGCGATACGGCGCCCAGAAGTATCTAACTTTAACAAAGAACGGTGAAAAACAGGGTGGATCTTAAAAGAAGAAGGTAAACGCAGTCTAAATGCCACAGAAGAGATTTTTTTAGTAATAGGAAAAGGTCCCAAATACCGTGGCGCAAACTTTCCTCCAGTCTGTTTAATATATTTAGAAGACACCCAAACCAGATCCCCTTCCTCCAACTCCTCCCCGGCTTGTCTATGGCGGTCGGCTTGAGTCTTCTGCGCTGCCTTAGCTTCTAACAACAGTCGGCGAGCAACATCATGTAAGGCAGCTATTTCAGACGAACGGTACACTGGATCAGAGGAAACCACATTAGTCGACGGCGCCACCCCTCCCCGCGGATGAAAACCATAAGTTAACTCAAAGGGAGTGTGTTGACTGGATGTATGTACAGCGTTATTATAAGCGAACTCAGCCACCGACAACCACTTAACCCAAGCAGTTGGCTGCTCCAGACAAAAACAACGTAAATATTGTTCCAACAGCCCATTCACTCTTTCAGATTGACCATCTGTTTGTGGATGAAAAGCAGAAGACACATTCAATTTGGTTCCCAAACACTCATGGAAGTGTTTCCAAAAACGATACACAAACTGAGGAGCTCTATCAGAAACAATAACCTCAGGAGCCCCATGCAAGCGAAAGATATGTTTGGTAAATAGTAAAGCCAATGTAGGAGCCGCAGGAATTGTTGAACACGGTATGAAATGAGCCATTTTAGAAAATAGGTCCACCACCACCCAAATACATGTATAACCCCCAGACCTAGGCAAGTCAGAAATAAAATCCATGGAAATAATCTGCCATGGTCTCTCAGGAACAGGCAAGGAGGACAATAACCCCCTAGGGCGCCCCGCAGGCGTCTTACTCTGTTGACAAACGGCGCAGGTATCACAAAAGCGGAGAATGTCCTGACGCATCTTTGGCCACCAATAGCTTCTGGTAATGAGTTGTACGGTCTTAAATCTGCCAAAATGCCCAGCCATTGGTTCGTCATGATGTGCCCGAATAACTTCTAACCTAAGCGCCCCCGTCGGTACATAAACCTGACCATTACGTACCAATACCCCCTCCTGGTCTTGTAAATGAGGCAGCATAGTACGATTTCCTACCGAAAGTAGCATAAGTTGTTCCTGGGCCCAATTATCATCTTTCTGAGCCTCTAGGATTTGAGCATGTAATCCCATCTCATTGTCCACCACACATAAAGAGGCAGTAGGCAAAACTGTCTGACACACTGACTGCTCGCAAGTCTTGAACTCCGGCTTACGAGATAATGCATCTGCCCGCAGGTTTTCCTTCCCTTCTATAAACTGAACTTTAAAATTGAACCTGGAGAAAAACAAAGCCCATCGAATCTGACGTTGATTCAATTTCTTGGCAGTTTGTAAATGTTCTAAATTCTTATGATCAGATCTGACCACAATCTGATGTTGTGCGCCCTCTAACCAGTGCCGCCACACCTCAAACGCCACCTTGATAGCCAGCAACTCCTTTTCCCAGATGGTATAGTTTTGTTCAAAAGGTGTTAGTTGTCTGGAGTAAAATCCACAGGGACGTAAAGTCCCTGAAGAATCTCTTTGCGATAATACAGCCCCCAATGCATAACTAGAAGCGTCTGCTTCTACTATGAACGGTTTATTAATATCCGGATGGATTAGTATGTTATCAGCCTGGAAACTAGACTTCAACTGTAAAAATGCATCGTGAGCCTCCCGTCCCCACACAAACGGTTGTTTCTTTCGCAAAAGTTGCGTTAAAGGTACAGTGAGCTTGGCAAAGTTTGGGATAAACTCTCGGTAATAGTTAGCAAATCCCAAGAATCGCTGTACATCTTTCTTAGACTTGAGTTCTTGCCATGAGTTGACTGCGTCAACTTTGTGTGGATCCATTTTGAGTTCTTTTCCCGAAACTACATGTCCCAAGAATTCAACTTCAGACACGTGAAATACACATTTGGATGCCTTAGCAAAAAGCCCATTACCCCGTAGACGGTGCAATACCTGTTTCACATGCTGCTGGTGTTCCCTTTCATCCTTAGAAAAAATCAATATATCGTCCAAATAAACCACCACAAATTGATCAATTAAATCCCTAAACACATCGTTTATGAATCTTTGGAAGACCGCGGGCGCATTGCAAAGTCCGAAAGGCATTACTCGGAACTCGTGACATCCGAAACACGCGTTAAATGCCATCTTCCATTCATCACCTTCCCGTATCCTAATTAAATTATACGCCCCCCGCAGGTCAAGCTTGGTAAAGATCTTAGCCCCTTGCACTCTCGATAGTAATTCCGAAATCAAAGGTAGCGGATACCTATCACGAATGGTGTTTTTATTAAGTACCCGATAATCACACACTAGTCTAAGCTCTCCCGTCTTTTTAGCTACAAAGAACACAGGTGCGGCAGTTGGAGAGCTAGATGGGCGGATAAAACCTTTGGCTAGGTTTTCGTCAAGAAATTCCCTCAAAGCTTGTCTTTCTGGTACAGTTAAAGCGTATAACCTTCCTGCTGGTAATTTAGCGCCCTCTATTAATCTAATCTCACAATCATATGGTCTATGAGGCGGCAACTTGTCTGCCTCCCTCTTGCAAAACACATCTTGAAATTCCTTATATTCAACAGGCACACCCTCCATGTCAGGCTGAGAAGGACTAAGAGCAAAACATTCCTGCTTGTTAAAAGCTATAGTACGCTTTACCCAATCCACTTGAGGATTTACCAAAGTTAACCAATCCATTCCCAGGATTACATTATATCTTGGTAAACGTGTAATGTCCCAAACAAACTTTCCCGTTACTCCTTGTACCTCCCACGTTATTTCTGAGGTCTCACGATTAACCACCCCAGACTCCAGCAGTTTCCCGTCCGCTCCTTCCACCCAAATATCACATGCTTTTCGAACTATAGGAAGCCCATGCTTCCTTGCAAACCCAACATCCACATACGAGACCGTAGCCCCTGAGTCCAGCAGTGCCAGAGTAGAAGCAAGTTCTTTTCCCCCAACAGATAAAGAAATGGGTACAAAGACATGTTTCTTCCCCTCAGGTGACTGCTTTAGAAGCCCTAGTGAGTTGGACTCACATCGCACTAGGGCTGACCTTTTCCCGAAAGCTGAGAAGGCTTAACATTACAATTTCTAGCAAAATGCCCAGCATTCCCACAATACAAACACAGTCCCAATTGTCTTCTACGGTCCTTTTCTGCCGTTGACAATTTTCTAAACACCCCAAGTTCCATAGGTTCCTCCCCTTTTGCTACAGGTGCCCTAGGCGCAGATACAGTTGGCACATACATTGCTCTAGACTGTTTGCGAGATTCGAACCGGGCGTCTAAACGCAAAACTTTTGCCACTAAAGCGTCCCAGTTTTCTGCCGGCTCTAAACGTGTCAATTCATCCTGGAGATAATCATTTAAGCCTGCAATAAACAAGAGCATAAACGCGTTCTCTCCCCAGTCAAGTTGATGGCGATAAGAGTTAAACTTGTTTAAATAGTCCAAGACAGACCCCTTTCCCTGTTTCAACCGATAAAGAGCCCAGCTAGCATTCTCCATACGGAGGGGGTCCCCAAAAGTGTCAGATAGTAACTTCTTGAAATCATTTAAATTGTCCTTGACTGGGTCGTTTCCCAAAATTAAATTAGTGGCCCATTGTCCCGCAGAACCGGTTAATAAACTCAAAATAAATGCCACCTTACTGGTGTCCGTAGGAAAAGCCTGAGCACTAATTTGGGAAAAATAAAGTTCAATTTGCGCCAAAAAAGTAGGCAACTTATTTCTAGACCCGTCAAAACGTTCGGGAGTCATGACATGTCCTTTAGCTGGCTGTGCTGCTTGTGCAGCGTAAAATGCAGCCTGCAGCTGGTCAAAACGAGCCTTCAACTCCTCCATCGTCTTCTAAACGTAATTACCTAGCTAGAAAAAACTTTTTTCTGGCGTTGGGCAATCTGTCAAGGACAGAACGCCACTAGATAAGATTCAACACAGTTTATTAAAGGTACAGAACCAAAATAGCTCGTAAAAAACAAAGAGCTTGGCAAACACTCGCCTTCAATATGAAAAGTCACTCAAAAAATGGTTCAAAAGATAAACCGGATTAAACAAGAGTTTAATCCGGGTTAAACCAAAAATGCCTACTTCAGCCTGGGACTTTAAACAAACAAAAGCTGGCAAACAAACATTCAATAGAACTTAAATACTGGCAGCAGATTCCTCTCTGCTACTCAGCAACTGTGGTAGAGCAACTAAGTTGTTACTCCTCCGAGCAGCGGGCAAACTCCGGGTCCAAACACATCAATTAGGGTTGCAGCGGTCAGCGGGGTCTAAATCCGGTCCGAGGTCGATAGCCAGGTGCAGGCGTCTTAGGTTCCACGAAAACCTCCGATAGCCAAAGGAAGGGTCATCCAAGATCGTAGTCAGCCAGTCCAACGTCAATTCCGAGTAGGTAAACAATGTCCGTCAAGAAGACGACGGAGGGTCCAAGGTATTCAGCAAACGAAACACACCCGTCTTCAGGAAGTTCCCAAACAAAAGCCCGAGCATCCGTCCAGATTACCTTGCCCAACGCAATTAGCCCCGGATTCAAGACCCCATTATATGCCAGTTACAACTCCTCATCGCTATCAGGTGTTACCCTAATTCCAGGTGCCTCGTCATCATCCTCATCAGAACTAAAACATCTTTGACTACGCCCCACAGCATCCCCAGCTGTGGATCCCGTTCCATCCCTCCAGCTCGTCCACGGGTCCAATCCTGCAACCTGCCAGTCGCTTCCCATGTTATCATTACCAGGAACACCCAAATCTTCCCTCACACGAGTCCATTCCATGTCATCCTCCTCAGAGCTAACCACCTCTTCCTCCATTCTCTCGGTAAAACCCTCAAAGGAGTCTTCGTCAGATGGTTCTGCAAAGATATCCCGCAGCCGTTTCCTCTCTCGCTCCTCGAGAGAATCTGACTCTCGAGGAGTCTTACGACCACATCTCCCATTATTGGAGCCATAAGGCTCAACCATAACAGGCATTCTTAGCCAGTTTTATGTTTGAATTTTAAATTTGAGTCATGTGTTTAATCTCTGTTCTGTGTATTTTAATATGCATTTTATAGAAATATGTTTTAATGTTTTAATACCTCACAACCTCTGAGGATGCCTGCCATAGATGTGGGCGAAACGTCAGGAGAGAATACTTCTAGAACATGGCCATGCAGCCCGGAAAACATACAACAACCCTATGTTTTAATATGTTTATTTTTAGAAATACATTTTAATATGTATATTTATAGAATGTTTATAATGTTTATGCGTTTTATTTATGTTGTAACCTGCCTCGAGGAGAGGTGGGTAAGAAATAAAATAATAATAATAATAATAATAATAATAATAATAATAATAATAATTTTTATTATTATTATCTCAACACATGATGCACATCTACTTCTGAGAGGACTTTTTGCAGGCTGAGTCAGTTAAGTGTAGTAAGAGGGAGGAATCTGAACATGAGAGACAACTCGTGTTCAGATAGGAAATCATGGGAACAGCATAGGAGCATGCCAGAAAGGTACACTTTCTGGCATGTGATGGGTAAGTGGGTGATGTGGGGCACTGGATGATGGATTCACCCCACTGCCCCACGATTTGCCCCATTGTCCCACATATCAAGGGCCTCAATGTGATGAGGTCCTCTATCGAAACATAAAATTCATTTATACTTCATATATGCCTGATATATGTAGCCTGACAGTAATTTTATACAATATTTTAAAATATACAATTATTTAAAAATAATTTTGTGCATGAAACAAAGTTGTGTAGATTGAACTATCAGGAAGCAAAGGTGCTGCTGTCTCAGTCATCCATGTGGATAATTTTGAATCTGAGGGTATTTTGGAAGTACAACCTGTACTTCTGAAAACAGTATTTTTTAAAGTAGTTGAGTACACAGCTGATAGATAGTCTCTTGAAGGGACTCAACTACATTGGGGACTTGGTGATATAGTTTTGCTTGATCATTTGTAGGAGGGGAATGGCCTGGACATTAATCAGTCCACCTTTTAGCTATGCTGACTATAAGAAGAGTATGTTGTGTCAATTTCTTGGCCATTGTGTATAGTGATATAGAAGGAAAGCAATATGTTATGTGCAAGATCTAAAGTCCAATGTCTGGCATATAAATAAAGCTCTTCAGTAGCAAGATCTACAAGGATCTCAAAAGAAATACTGAAATTCTGTGGCTAGTCAGAAGAGTTGGCATGGCCAAGTCTATCCCTTAGCACCAGGTAGATTTGCATGGTTATATGAAAATAATAAAAATTGCATTGTAAAGAACATCAGAAATATAAGGGTTTCAAGTCTATATATTGTGACATGATCCAATTAAGAAATGTAAAATCAAGCTCCTGAAGTAGCACTCAATTAAAACTTATTATGTAGCAAAGTATATTTAGTTTCTTAAAGGCCCATTAATTGGTAATATACTGCAATTAGCCTTTAAGTATGTGATTAATATTCAAGTAAATGCTCATTTACTTTTGTCTGACATTCATTACCAAATGAATAGATGTTTAACTGGAGATTGTTTCCCTTTAACAGGGCCGGCCCCACTCATGCGGCAGCTGACGCCGCCGCCTCGGGCGCAGGCCCGGGGGGGCGCCGTCAGGCTGGGCGGGAGGCGGGGCACCGCCCTGACGGTGCCCCGCCTCCCGCCCAGTGCGCCCTGGCCCGTCTGGCCTGCTAGAAAAGGCCAGACGGGCGAGCGGGAGTAGCGTGGGAGGCGGGGCCAGCTCTGACGCCGCTCCCCCCCCCCCGCCCAGCGTGCCTTGGCCCTGCCTCCCACGCAGCGTGGGAGGCGGGGCCAAGGCACGCTGGGCGGGGGGGGGGGAGCGGCGTCAGAGCTGGCCCCGCCTCCCACGCTACTCCCGCTCGCCCGTCTGGCCTTTTGTAGCAGGCCAGACTCAGCGGAGGTTTCTCCAGGCCGCGATTGCGGCCTGGAGGAACCTCCGCTGAGTCTGGCCTGCTACACAAGGCCAGACGGGCGAGCGGGGGTAACGTGGGAGGCGGGGCCAGCTCTGACGCCGCCCCCCCCGCCCAGCGTGCCCTGGCCCCGCCTCCCACGTTGCGTGGGAGGCAGGGCCAAGGCACGCTGGGCGGGGGGGGGAGCGGCGTCAGAGCTGGCCCCGCCTCCCACGTTACCCCCGCTCGCCCGTCTGGCCTTTTGTAGCAGGCCAGACTCAGCGGAGGTTCCTCCAGGCCGCAATCGCGGCCTGGAGAAACCTCCGCTGAGTCTGGCCTGCCACAAAAGGCCAGACGGGCGAGCGGGGGTAGCGTGGGAGGCGGGGCCAACTCTGGCCCCGCCCCCCCGCCCAGCGTGCCCTGGCCCCGCCTCCCACGCTGCGTGGGAGGCGGGGCCAGGGCACCGGGGGCGGGGCCAACTCTGGCCCCGCCCCCTCACTATTCGCCCTGGCCCCGCCTCCCACGCAGCGTGGGAGGCGGGGCCAGAGCACGCTGGGCGGGGCCAGGGCGCCGGTGGCGGGGGCGCTTTTCAGCACCCCCGCTTTACATTAAAAAATATCTCCGGCCGGCCCTGCCCTTTAAAGCAGGATATAGGATCAGCTTTCCCTCCTTCCATGATTATTCTCTGCTATTTGCTTTCTACAACTCGCCTTTCAGGTTGCAGTGCTGTTCTCCTCATGGTTCATTCCACTAAGCAGAACATAATAAGTTTTTCTGCTCATAATAGCATTCAGATGGATGTGCTGGGATTATAAATGTACCAAAGCACACCAAATTACAGTCAGCAAAATATTTTTTAGGTCTCCCATGCAAGGATCTATAAAACATATTCAGAATTATAATTTCCCTTCCAGTTTCCCTCTCCTTCAGTAACCACAGACGTACATGCTGAGGGCAAACGAGGCAGAGAAAATGCAGCAATCCATAAGTATGGTAATAACATTGCCTTATACGGGTAGGGGTGGGGGGCACTTGAAAATTGCTTCCCTATGAGTGTGATTTTGCCATCTGATATACTAATCAGATCCAGAACAGCAAAACACGAATAGGAACTGTTTTAGGACATTAACACCTGACAATTGGCATCTACATTTAATTTCTTCCATTTTATGTAGGAGGAAGTATATATTTTTCAAGACAAAATTGTCAAAGTGAAATGTATTTCTTTTAATATTTCCAACTACGTGATAATTTCTGACAACATGTATTCAGATTGCTCCTACACTGAGGCAAGTCAACATTCAATGTTGCAACTGAGCATCCAAATCTGGAGATTTGATATGTTAGCAGAGATGGAAGAATTATGAGAAAAAGGAGGCTAATGCTACATTGTTTTAAAAATACTACCTGAACTATTTTTCTTCATGCTTTGCAGCTGTATTTGCTATTTTACTTTTATAAGTGCCATAGAAGTTTGACTTAATGTATGTTATTAATTATTTGTTTATATTTGTGTGTTTGTAATATATCGAAAACAGATACTCTAACACAGAGAGGAAGGGAAGCTTTGCATTATTTAACATAGTCAATAACTGCTTTAAAAAAGACTATTGATAGTTTCCTTCTTCAGATAAAGAATTGATGTTCTGAAATTGAAATACAACCTTTGGCATAAAAACAAAGGTCTTCTTGTCCAGCATTCTCTTTCCCACAGTGACCAAAAATGTATCTAGGCAGCAGGTCAGGAACACATGAACATTAATGCCAAACCACTAGTGTTTAGATGGAATAGAAACATTGATATTGGATATAAAATATCTTAGACGCATGCAGCCGCTTTGCGCACACCCCAAATTTAATTGTACATGAAGCCAATTATGTTGATCGTAAATCTTTGACTTTCTGCTTTTAATATTTTCAACTACTGATTTTAATGTTTTAATGCTTCAAACTTCTGGTCCGAGACTGTAACATTCATTCATTCATTCATTCACATCAGAAAATATATTTTTAATTATGGTTGTAGAAATATCAGTCGTTGAACTGAAATGAAGACCCACTTACTGGTTTTTAAAATGTATGCATATAAACCTTTTTGAACATGTACAATGCAGGTGAAATTTAAGTGTAAAATGTATTCTACATCCATCTTCTCAACTGCCTCTTTTGTTGACATCTACACATGGTGGCAAGAGTCTGAAGGTGGCTCCAGTCATTCAGAGACTCACATCATTCAGAGACTGATTTTCCGAGGTAACAGATGGCATGGAGTTAAGGAGGTTCTCCCTTTCGGACTGTCACTCTTCCAGGTGAGTGACTGGCATTGGAGGAAGAGGTGAACTAGCATTCTCCCCTCATGCTGAATTTATTTAACCTACCAAAGGAATTCAGAAACATTCTTAAGATATGGACAATTTGGAATTATACACTGCTGTGCAAAGCATGAACTGGGGTTGGAAGACTATTTGTTTCACCACTGTTGCCATTTGAAAGAAGACACTCTGGTTTTTGATAGAAGCAATTTGCAGAGGAAACATTTGGTTCCTGTGTGCATTTGACATTTTTTTAACTGACAGTGCTTGACATCTGGTTTGCCTGAACCTGTAGTTTAAAAGCAAAAGGCAAAGAAAGACATCAGTGTTTGCTTCTCAATAGCAAGCCAGTTTTTTACATTTAATAACCCTTTCATATAGGCAGAAGGGGAGAAATAAACAGTTTCATTTAGTTCTTGCCACTATCATTTTTGTTCTTTATCAGTTTGGAGCAGGTATTCTGAGTACTCACTAGTTCCTGGGATTTTTATTATTATTTTAAATATATACTTTATATAGTAGGGTTGTGCATTTCGTGCAGATGTTCTTGGAAGTCGGATCTAATTTGGAAGTTTAGCACTTTTGAATCAAAAGGAGCCTTCGAGTCTTAAGCCTTAGATGTCTTTGGATGTAATTGTGACCAAGCCCTGCTGAGAAGTGATGCCAAACCTGATGGCATTCCTCTCAGCCAATCAGGCTGACATAGGAGAGAGGGGTAGGCAGAGGCAGAGATTGCTCTTGTAGTTTTTTTAAATGTTATTTTTCAAAACTTTGAAAATTTCCAAAACATTTGTGGATGAGTGAAACTTTATGAAACATGATAGGCAAAAATGGTAAATATGTTCTACCATTGTAGCAAGTTTCACCCCAATAGCTTTAAAAATGAAGGAGAATTGAGCCCCTGAATTTTCCCCATTTATAGTAATTTAATGGGAAGTGAGGAGAAGCCATATGCTTGCACTAAACTACATTTTCCAGAATATATTGAGCTGCAGCAGCCAGCCATGGCATTTAGAGTCAGTCTAATGGTTAAAATATATAAAATCATTGAATCTATAAAGAGGACTTAAGTAAGTAATTGTTTAAATTTGTGCTAAGTTGTGTGGCTATGTATCAATACGGGAAGCATATTAATTTGACATCAGGAGAGTTTGGATGGTGACTTTCAGCCCGGAAGAACAGGGTCAGTCTAGATGTCCCTTGATGGTGTCTGTACTATGATTGCTGTTTCTGGGTCATAAATGGCAGTTCCTAATTGGTTCTGTCATAAAAATATGGTGAAAGTTTATTACACTGCAAAAAAATGTGTTTGCACAAAGGAATATTGTCCTATATATATTATAGAGCACATTTTGCTCTGTTCAGTTTCCACCAATTTATCACAGTTTCTGCCACAAAAACAAATCTTCTGGAGTAGAACAATGACTTTCAAAGTGAAGACCACACATTGAAACAGGAAATAGCATGTTCAAACCAGGAACAGATTTTCTTTATTATTAATTTTTTAAAATTTGAAAATTTGCCAAAAATCTGTGGATAAGTCTAAGATTCTGAAATTTGATGAGCTAACAGTGGTAAATGTGTTTTACCATGGTAGCAAGTTTCAGTGCCAGTGCCCCTTTTGAGCACAGTTCAGAACCATTTTTTGGATCTCACATGCCTAATTAGTCCTTTGTAATTCCTTTTGCAGTTTCTGCCAGTTGCGTCTGTAGTGAGTTCAGACATGATCTGCCCTTTTCTCACTGCACGGAGTGCATCAAACTCTCATCTAGCACCACATTTCAGATGTGTTGATTTCTTCTTGTCGTTTTCTTCACTATGAAGCTTTCACACACATACATCAAAACTGGAAATACTATGCATGGATGATTCTAACTTTGATATTTTAATGATAGATCTTTACACATCAGAATCTTACCTAGTTCTTTGACAGCTACTCTTCTAAATCTTATGCCTTATTCTGATTCCTTGATTACAATCTCTATTTTGTTTGAGGAAAGCATAGAAAATGTTAACTATTCCAATGTCTTCATACTCCAATTGAAAGTTACACAAATCATATGTGGTTATTAACATTCTCTTCTTAATATTCAGCTCTAACCCTGTAGGAAGCCAGTGTGAAGACAAGGATTTGAATCCAAGCTTAGCCATGGAAAACCTTCAGGTGGCCTTGGGTAAGTCAAACTCTTTCAGCCTCTGAGGAAGGCTATAACAAATCCCTTCTGAACAATTCCTGCTAAGAAAACCCCAAAATAAGCTTGCTTAGGTTTGCCATAAATTGAGAAAAAATGAAGGCATGCACCACCACCATCTCTGTACTTAATTGTCCTCAGTGTCTATTTCCAATCTTTGTTATGTTCTGCTAATAATAGGATTCCATCTGCACATTAATGTTTCTCCCTGCCATTGTTATCCTCTTATCCTTTGAATTTGATCCTGCTTTGCTTATGCTATATTTTGCATATAAATTAGTCAAGGTCCAACTCCTTTGCCACTGAGTAACTATTTTCATTTTTTTTCAGTCATACGTTTTGTTGTTTTCTATAAACCACAAGCTGATTTTCTTCTGAAATAATTTGTTGCAGTCCCCTTATTATGTTTGCAATTTTACTTCTTCTGTTTTATCCTTAATTGAATGTTTATCTAATTCCATATATGGGAAGAATCTATGTTGTAGTTTCTTGTGCACTAGTTTGCTTTCATGTAAGATTAGTGGCATGGTCTGATAGTTGCTAGAGTCCTTGCTGTCCTCTTTTTTTCTTTTTCTTTTTGAAGATTGGAAGGTTTGTTTCCAATCTATGTGCTATTGATTTGTTTTCCATATTTGTTGAGAGGCTGTGCTTAGCATTTGGATGGATTCCATCTCTGAACTTTGGAGCAGTTCTATTGGTATGCCATCTTTTACTGGTGATTCATTTCACTCTCTAAAATTGTCGGTTCTTCTTCAAACGGAGGTAGTTTGAAAGTAACTGTCATGCTTTCTTCTCTTTTGTAGAGCTCTTTGTTTCTTGTGATTTATTTCTCGCCAGCACTTTGAAAGCAGATTGTACTTCACTATCTAAAATTGTAAATTTCTCATCAAAAGGTTATTCTTTGAAGAAATATATCATTTGTTCTTCTTGTTTCTGTAGTTATCCCATGTATTGTTTCTATCTTTTTATTTTGTTCTGGTCATAAAATGTCTTCCCTTGTTGGGCATAGCACATGTGCATGTGATGGGTTTCCAAGGTCAAGTAGGATTCAAACCTTTGTATCTCAGAGTCTGATACAGAAACCATTATAACACATCACACTTGGCGAATAAAATGTGTTATATATATGCCTTCAAGTCACCTGCCAACTTATGGAGACCCTATGAATTTCATAGGGTTGTTAAAGGCAAGAAATACTCAGAGATGGTTTGGCCAGTGACTGTCTCTGAAATATGGCCTATAGTGCCTGGTTGTCTGAGTCTCTCATCCTAGGACTAACCAGGGTTGACCTTGCTCAGTTTCCAAGGCAGCATCTGTTGGCTTAGAATAGTCTTTTATTAATTTTCAGCTCCCTTTTGCGTCTTTGATCTTATGTGGATCTTCTACTTTTTTGCATTTTCTTCTGTTGCTTTGCTGTTGTTTTCTTCTGTCCAACTTATTGCAATTGTCCTTTTTGTCCCAATGTAGAAATCCCTAAGGAAACCTTGGAATTTAAAGTTTGGTGAAGAACAAGCATTCTTGGGTAGAAAAGCTAAATGATAAATGGAAGCTCTTACATATGCCCGCGATCCAGAGTCACCCGCAGAACAATAACATGCCACTCAGGTTTGCAGAACAAAAATACAGGAACTTTACTGATTCCAGGAAATCAAAAACAGTAGTATTTACAATGGCCCCTCTGATCACTTACAGAAGTCCACAGTCATAAACAGTCTTTTCTTAGTCCACAAATCTGCTTCAGAGAAGAATACAGTCCTGGTTCTTCACCCTCTTTTCTCATCAGCAAACAGGCCTCAAAAATAGCAAGACCTCTCTGAGTACACTGCTCTCTTTACCAACAGTACTCAGTCAGCACTGAAAAACTTGTCCAAACTGGTTCTGCAGCAGCAGAACAGAAACAGTATCAAATCAATCCCCAGGTCATTGCAGGCTCAGCAAATTGGCTTCATGCACTTCATTTTCCAGTTAACACACACATAACACAGTGCATTTGCAAACCATTACACTAAAGACATTTCAAAACTGCAATTCTCATGACTCCATAGCATAGGGCTTTGAGAGTTAGAGTGGTGTAAAATTGCATTCATTGACCATGTAGATGCATCTTGAGACTTCCAATCCCATATATCAGAAACCTAGATTTCACTCTGACAACAATGAGACTACAATACAGCTGTATCAACCTTCTGTCTCCTAAGTCTCACAATTTCACAAGTGCTGTTGATTGATGAATGTTTTCTCAGTGGTATTTAATTCTGAGAGCTATTTTGTCCATGTTAGACCATCACTGGGACTCAAGGAAATCGCTGAGCAACAAAGGTAGCATTTTAAATATGGCTTTTAAATGCATATTGCACTGTTGGGTCTCAGGAACCACTTGCCTGTTCATATCAATGAGTCCCAACTTGCCTAACAAACAACTATAGTACTTGGATCCTGAAAGTAAAAGCAGTTTGATATGGGGTTGATTTATCCCCCCCCCCTCCTCTTGAAGCATTGTCCCAGAATCTCAATTACTGCACAGGGCCCTGTATATGCATGCTGCTGAAATGCTCCATCGGCATACCTTTAAACATTTCACTTCTTAATCTCTCCAGTTATATAAACCCTTTGCGCTTGTGTACACGAATTGCAAATTGTTCAGCAGTATTTCACCTTGACTATTTTTGTCTTTGTGTGAGGAAGTGTGTGTCTCAGTTCTTGAAAAAAAAACCACATAAGTATCAAGGCTTATTTTCTTTTTTTTCTCAATGCACTCTGTGCTTCTACCTGTAGTTGGCTGCTTAAGTTCCATTCCCTGGAGTTCTCAGCAAGAGTGAAATGCAAGGTTATGCAGCAAAGATCGTTTGGCCTTCATTTTATTGCAGATTGTTTCTAGAATGTTTGCCTTTGTTCTGCTGTTTGCTTTTGGTTAAGAGCTGAGCCCTTGTGGTTCACCCAGATATGCCCTAGAGCCTTCTGTCCTTCCAATTTATCACCTGACAGCAATGATTGTACAATGTAATTAAAAGTCAATGCTAGCTTTTTGGATGTATACTATAATGGAAGAACCATCTGAAATTAGGGCTTAAATAATGAAGGGTTCAGGGACGCGTAGACTGGTATTTGTTATGCATTTTAATAGAGGAACTTTGTAGCTAATTGGAGGCTAACTAAACCCGTTGGACACATTTCAAGTCACGTCAGTATTTTTTTCTCCCTAAGGAATCTGATAGGCTATGCAGCTTAGAACTGCCTTTTTCTATCTTAATTACCACATTGAGTTGTTCTAATGTTGGTTTACTTTAGAAGCATGCATTATGATTATAAGCAAGCAAGCGATTCTTCTACAGGCTACTGCAAGCTAATTTTAAATTTAACACCTCCCTAGCCACAAGAGCTGAGTATATGGAGCAAGATCAAAATGAACTGATTTAAATAGTAAAGCTACATGCATGACCTGAAAACATGTATGTTATTCACACTAGAAAACACTGATGAATATGAGTTACCTTATCTGTAAAAATACCTCTAGGGCTGAAAAGAATTATAGTACATTGCATGGGGCAATGTTATGTCTGTTCCAGTATGTTGTTCTACTTCTATAAGAACAAATGAGAGTCCTACCCAAGAGCCTATACCATTGAAAAGGTGAACTTTCATTGGCCCAAAGCCTATGGCTAAAATGTTTCAATGTACATTAGCGCTGCCATTTAGATTTTCTGGAGAAAGTAGTAGGAAAGACCTGGTGCATTTGCTGATTCTGCAAGGCTTAAAATGTGTTGTCTCCTGATAAGCACAGTGCAAGGCAGAAATTAGTAAAGGACTATGAAAAGATTTACCTGGAAATTACAAAAAAAAATCTAAAAAACTACCACAATGTGTTTGTTCACTCTTGAATTTTAAGAATATTACTGATATTATTTGTTTATTTTGCTCTTTTTTGGTGGATTGCCAAAGACTAGTGGGGGTTATAATGTATCAGAGGAGTTAAATTGTTAACCAGAAGATGTCTGCTGAGTAACCATGAATTTTCTTAAAAAGCCATAGAGTTATAAGAAATTTCTTCTGAATCCTCTTATCCAGTTCTACCCATTCCTCCAGTCATTGATCTGCTACAGGGTGCTGGGATATGAATATTTTCAAAGAGATAAAATAAATAAAAATGTTGAAGCGGTACTTGAAGTAATCCATGCTAAGACAAAAGCATGGAACATTACTTTTAAAACTAATGAATACAGTTTTCCATTAGCATTCCTTTAAAGAAGAATGATTATAATTGAGTATGGGAGGGCTCTGGAAGATCATCATTTTGCTGATCAATTTATTATCATATCACCTTTGTTGGAAAAACATAAGAAGGGAGTGATTTAGCTAAGACATCCCAGTGAGCATCACAGGAACTTATCTTGATAGATCATATCAAACATCCATGCAGTGTACTGTTGTTGTTTGTTGTTGTTTGTTTATATCCCACTTTTTCACTCCACAAAGAGATTCAAAACAGCTTACATTAAAAGCATTTTAATACAGTTTAAAAGCTACAAATATACAAACATTAAAACAATTAAACAACAATGGTATTAAAAATCACTGTTAAAATCCACAAAAACATATTCAATGTTAAAAACCATAGCACATCCTGACTTGATCCTTAAAACCTTCATCTTTAAAAACCTGCCTCAATAAAAAGGTTTTAACCTGCTGATGGTATGACAATAGGCAGGGAGCTCCAGAGTCAATGGGCAGCCACTGAGAAAGAGTGTCTGCTCTCTTGTTCCCACAAACTGAGCTTGCGATTGAAGTGGGACTGAGAGAAGGGGCAGTGTAGCACTTTGTTTTCAGTTGTGGCCAGCCGGATGCCAGGCCAGTAACATTAGGTATCATATTTATCGGTTGCTGGACCTTATCATCTGATATGAGAGCTAGATATGAAGCTGGTGTACTAGAATTTGACTTTAGTCCTGTCCATATAAAGATTTTGCTACCTTGACAGGGATACTGACTTTACTCTTGAAGGTTTTGCATCTTTTCCAAATTAAGTTCAGATGCTTATAATGATAGCATTTCCAAAGAAGCTACCGCTAAGCTAAAAAATCTAACATTTCTTGGTATTTGAACAATAGCATTTAAGGTTTCTAAGGATTTTTCTCATACGAATGTGGCAAACTAGCATTTATGTGGAACTGTCACCTTTGGTGACAATTCCTATTGCATGACTCTGTATGCAACCCTTTCAAAGCTGTGACCACCCTGTGACCATCCTCTTGGACCCTTCATTGACGATGGAGGCCCAGGTCTCCGCCGTTAGCAAAACCGCCTTTTTTCATCTTCGGCAGGCTAGCCGGCTAGCCCCCTATCTGTCTAGGGACAACCTGGCTACGGTGATCCAGGCTACAGTCATCTCAAGACTGGATTACTGTAACGCCCTTTACATTGGCCTTCCTGTGTCGGTGATCCGGAAGCTCAAATTGGTGCAAAATGCAGCTGCCCGGCTCCTTGCGGGAGTCCCGATAAGATGCCACATAACACCAATCTTACGGCAGCTGCACTGGTTACCAATTGAGCACCGGATCACTTTCAAAGTGATGGTGCTTACCTTCAAGGCCTTACATGGTCCAGGGCCGATGTACCTGAGGGACCGCCTCACCCCCTACAAACCCCAGAGATCCCTCCGTTCTGAGGACCAAGACCTGTTGGAGGTCCCCAGTTTTAAGACCTTGCGTCTAACAGCAACTAGACGCAGAGCCTTTTCAGTAGTGGCGCCATCTCTCTGGAACACCTTGCCACCTGAAGTTCGTGCCTTGCGGGACTTGTTGGCCTTCCGCAGGGCATGTAAGACACACCTGTTTCGATAGGCTTTTGAGTTCTGTTGTTGATGTTTTAAAAGGTGCTTTAGGATGTTTTAAAGATGTTTTTAAAGATGTTTTTAAGATGTTTTTTAAATTGTTGATTTTAGCTGGTTCTTGTAAGCCGCTCTGACCCCTAGGGGAGTGGTGGCATATAAGTTTGAAAAATAAATAAATAAATAAATAAATTTTTATGTATTTATTTAAATCATTAATATACTGCCTTCCTCCCCTAGGGGACCCAAAGTAGTTTACAATATACTATACAAACAATGAACATAGTGTTAAAATGGTCAAACCCATAGCATTTAAAACATCCCAAGTAAAAACAGATTAAAACATTGCAAGTGAAACAGTTAAAATCACACAATCCGAAAGCGTCGATCCAAGTCCAGTCCAATGTCAATTCTTCATTGCACATATGGTTCAATGTCTCTTATTGCTGTTGAGTAAAGGCTTGGTCCCACAACCAGGTTTTTAGTTTCTTCCTAAAGACCACGAGAGAGGGCACAGATCTGATGTCATTGGGGAGGGAGTTCCACAGCCTGGAGGCCACCACTGAGAAGGCCTTGTCTCTTGTCCCTGCCAATCGTGCCTGCAAAGGAGGTGGGATTGAGAGCAGGGCTCAGGGGCGGTTCAACCATTAGGAAACGTATGTGGTTTCTGAAGGCGCCATCCTCTAGGGGGTGCCGAAGGGAGCGTCATTGAGGCACCTCTGCCCAGGCGTGGCCTTCCTGCCTCCATGGCCTCTGTGGCAGCCGGGCCACCATGGCAGTTAAAAGTAGTGCCGAGGTGCCTTCTCTTTAAAGCAGAGGTGCAGAGTCACTTCCTTCAAGTGCTTCCCAAGGTTCGGTGGCGACCCAGGTGTTTTGGACTCCAGTTCCCACCAACCCCGAGCATCAGCCAAAGCAGTGAGGCTGTTGGGAGTCGAAGTCTCCTCCCTGGGGGCGTGGCGTGAGGAGGAGGCCACTCAATTTTGGGTGCGGCGGCCACAGCTTGCTCCCAGTGCTGACGAGGAATGGAGGGCAGTGCCATGGAAAGCGGGGGCCAGGGTGACGGGAGCACCTATGGAGCAGCCAAGGCGGGCAGCTCCTTTGACCTGTGGCACTTCCTGCAGCAGCCCCAGGTCCTTGCCCGACTCCTCAGCACCGTAAGCCAGGATTCGGGGTGGGCGGGGGGTTCAGGAGGGGATTGAAGGAGCTCTCCGAGCGCTTCTGGGGAGGGCTGAGGTGTGGCCTCCTGATTGGTTGCTTCAGATACCTGGGCTTGAGGGAGGGAGTCACCAACCCGAAGACTTTCTGAAACTCCCAGGATTTTATAGCATTGAGTCATGGCAGTTAAAAGTACTGCCATGTTGCATTTGTTTACTTTACAGCAGGCATAGGCAAACTTCTGCCCTCTGGTTGTTTTGGACTTCAACTCCCACAATTCCTAACAGTGAGGGGCAACCATGAAAACTGTTTGCTAAACTATCTAAGGCAGGCATGGGGAAAACTTTGGCCCTCCGGGTGTTTGGACTGCAACTCCCACAATTCCTAACAGCCGGTAGGCTGTTAGGAATTGTGAGAGTTGGAGTCCAAAACACCCGGAGGGCTGAAGTTTGCCTCATGCCTGATCTAAGGCAAACAATTGGCATAATAAAGCATACTGAGTTCAAGTTAACTAACAAAGAAAGTGGGGTGATGGTCATATGGGGAGTCAAGGCTCTTCTGGACTCTTGGACTGGTTCTTAAACACGCTTCATGTATTCCAAGTAGACTGAAACATACTTGTGGATTATCTGTCTTGATATTCTGGGTTATATGGCTGTGTGGAAGAACCCTCAGGTGCTAAATTCGCAAATATAGTAATTCTTACATGACATTACCATTGAACTGCTTTTTCTGTTGATTTGTTGTAAAATATGATGTTTTGGTGCTTAATTTGTAAGATCATAATGTAATTTGATGTTTAATAGGCTTTTCCTTAATCCTTCCTTATCATCCATCATTTTTGCTTATCCAATGCTTTTATTTTTCAGTGATTGGTTGGGGGGAGGGGGCAAAATTCTGTTCGCTTACACTTGAAAATTACCTAGGGCCAACCCTGAGGGTCTCCCCAGATGATCTTAGATTCCGGGTGGGCCTGTGGGGGAGATATATTCGGCTCATAGGGGGAGATATGATACAACAAACCCATCCCTTGATATTGATGGAAAAATCCATCAATAGCCCCTGACTGTGTCATGCTACCATCACCTTACAATAATGGATAGGTGTACAGTGTTTCAGTGTTTTACCTTTGTCGTAATGGTGAAGTAGCTAATCAAAGATCGGCTTTTAAAAAAAATCAGGCAAGAAATTATGGGAGAGTGAGTTACTGATTTAATTTTTTAAACATGAGGTATGGCTATGGGACTATATAGCAGCAAACCATCAGAGTGGTGCTATAATAATAATAATAATAATAATAATAATAATAATAATAATAATAATAAAACTTTTTTTATACCCCGCCACCATCTCCCCGTGGGGACTCGGGGCAGCTCACAACATTACAAAAGTAATAGCGCAAATACATTAAACAATATACACAGTTTAAAACACAAGAAGATGGTAAAACAAAAGAGGGTGCCAACCTAATCTCCCTAGGGAGGGAGTTCCAGAGCCAAGGGGCCACAGCCAAGAAGGCCCTCTCTCTCGTCCCCACCAGACGTATCTGTGAGGAAGGTGGAAGTGAGAGGAGGGCCTCCCCGGAAGATCTCAGAGAGCGTGTAGGTTCATAGGGGATGACGCGGTCACAAAGAGAGGCAGGTCTTGAACCGTTATGCTGACGAGTGTTGGCGGAGGTGATTACCCTAGTAATTAGCTGCTATTCCTGACAATACAGAATAGTAGTTTCATACAATGAAGTTCTAAGCAAACCTATTGAAGATTTTGAAGCTGTCATATGTAGGGATAATGTCAAATTGAAAATGCAATATTAAAGATTGTTTTGAACATTAGTCTTATTTCAGTTAAAATTTGGCTTTTTATAAAAGCCTTTGAAGTCTAATAACTGTATCTACTGTACACTCCATCTTCTTAAATTATGTTATTGTTTTATTTGTTTTTAGAATGTTTACATTAGTTTTATTGTTAATGTATTACCCCATTGTTTCCTGTTTTACATTTTTCAACTGATTAGTTTGTAAATTTTTTCTAGGTTTTTTATGAAATTGTGTGGGACAGAAATATCATAAACAAATGAATAAATGTAATGATTTAATCACTAAGTTTGAATTTGAAGGAAAGGGTCCCAGAGACTTTAAAACATACAGGATTACTTGAACATTTGTCCTGTTTTAGTAAAAGGCATTGGGGCCAGATCCAGTCGAGACCTAAAACTAATCTAGGATATCCGAAAATGTTTTATATGTTACCTAGGTAATACTGAGAACAGTTTGTAGAAGACATTTCTGTAGTCTCTGTTCCCTCCAGCCTCTTGTCTGTGTAATGATTTAAAATGCATTGCTAATCCATCAGCAATGATTATGGAACATCCAGAGGTTGAGTATTCTGATGATGGAAGAATTTCAGTACTAGATGTTCTCTGGAGGATGCAAGCCATGTTGACCCTCATTACGGAAGCATATGCTCAACCATTTGTAATGTAGTGAATACAATTTCTTTTTCCTGCAAACTCCTTTTTCTAATGAATAGTAAAAATCTGTCACATTTCATTTTACAGACATGTCAGTTCTTTTCTTAAGCTTATGAACTAACTATCCTGTCTGGTTACTCCACAAGTACAGGAAGAAATTGTGAGTTTTTAAAAATATGCCATCTGAGGGTTCAGATTCTGTTTTGTGTTTCTCCCGTTTGTATCTACATCAATGACAAAGTAATTCAAGTCCCTCCTATGATCAATGTTCTCTCTTCAGAACTAGCCATTCTCATCTGAAGAAACATTTTCTTATAGTGCCTTCTTATTATCACTCAGAGACTTAGAAAGATTTCTCCCCTCAGGTACAGGTTGAATATCACTTATCTGAAATGCTTGAGACAAGAAAATCTGTTGGATTTCAAACTTTTTTGGATTTTTTAGTACCTGTATTTACATATGCATACATAATGAGATATCACAGAAATGGAGCCCAATCTAAATTTGGAATAAATTTGTTTCCTATACAATTTATACACATGGAGTGCGGGTAAATTTATCTTTGTAATAATATTGTGCATGAAACAAATTTTGAGTACAGTTTATCGGAAAGCAAAGTTGTCACTGTCTCAGACATTCTTGTGGACACTTTTGGATTTTAGAGTATTTCAGTTTTGGAGATTCTGAAAAGGAATGTATAACCCATATGTTTTCCATTCAGTTCTTAAGTTTCTGACACTGATAAACCAAGTACTTCTTTTGCACTGCTTCTTTTGGAAGCAGAATTTGTGTTTGTTGCTTGTTTAACTCTCTCTAATGGTAAGTTTGATGTTAGTCTTTATAGAACAGATCAATAATATCACAATGCTGTATTGTTTCATTATGTAGACAGTTTTCCTTCGGATTTTTCAACCTATCCACTGTTCTAACTGTTTATGCTAAGAGCATCTAGTCTACATTTCTTACAGTGTACTCTCTTTTCTGGTCATTGCAATACAGGGCTAGGTAACTACACTGAGTGTGAGCATTCAGTTTCTTTCTCCATGACATCCACAACTCGGGGGAGGGGGAACCTGTCCAAATCTGGAAGTGGTAAGAAATCAAGTTCTAATTTTGGAAGATTTTTTTAATGTGAACCTATAGTGTGTTTGTGTGAAAGAGAGCTCCAGCCTTGTTTAATGCTGCATTGCCAGTCCTGCAGACTTTCCTGAAAAGAGAATTGCAACTATTGTATTGTCGAAGGCTTTCATGGCCAGAATCACTGGGTTGCTGTAAATTTTCCAGGTTGTGTGTCTATGTTTCAGAAGCATTCTCTCCTGAGGTTTCACCCATATTTATGGCAGGCATCCTCAGAGATTCTGGAACATGACCATACAGCCTGGAAAACTCACACCAAACCATTGTTTGAAGGAAGACTCTGACTTGTGGTTTTATCTCCCTGGACATGGGGATATCAAGTTGATAGCTCACAATTATCCAAGATCTCCACCAAGTTTAGGAGGACTGTGATAGTTAATGGTGGTGGTGGAAATTAAAGGATAAACAGCATCAGATCACCCTGATGCATACAAGATTTTAATGGGCATGAAATATCTTTGTAATAACAATTAGACTTATTGGATAAAAAAAGAAATCTGTAAATCAGGGATATCATTACTGTGTGGTGAGTTTCCTACCTTTTGCAATAATGTAAGAGATAATGAGGACTATCTCCAAAAGGTTTAAAGATTGTATGTAGACTGAAAAAGGGAAGTTTAATATATTGTGTCAAGAAAGGACAAAATTAAATTTCTTTCTACATTATATATTTAAGATCTTAAATTTTTAAAAAATCAGGCTTGTGGAAGTTGTATATCAGAATAATTGCATTTGAAAATGCATACATGGGATTAAATCCCATGTTACACCAGTGGTGCCCCCATGCTAAATGCAATGATGTGAGGCAGGGAGGAATGCTTTTAATCCCACCACACAGTTACCACCAATTGTAAAGGTGCCTGGATGATGATTTTAATTAATTATTTATTATATATATATATATATGGTTTTTTATATATATATAACTGCTGCCACCAATTGTGGAGATGTCAGGCAGAGGATAATTTATTCTTTTTAATTGTTCTTATTTACTTCAGGTGGTAACGTTGCTTAGCTTGAATATAGGTGTGACAGAGACTTAGATGTTTTGAAGAACAAAAAAAGTTTATTTCAAGTACAAAGCTTAGTGGTTTCAATAATTTCTTTAAGGCACTTAAATAACTGTTACAAATAGATGTTGAGGTGTTCTAACTTCCAAAATACTTTCTTCTCTCAAAACCAAACTATAAACTGATCACTTGGATCCACTGGGATTGATTTCCCTTACTCCACAGCCTCTACAAATAACCCTAAACAAGTCACCCAACTTGCTTAGTCTGACCTATTAGAGGTCTGCCTCCCTGATTTCCTAATCTGAAACCAGTCTTTCTCCTGTGACTAAGAATCACAGACTAAGATTTAAACTTCCCTGGTTTCCTTAAACTTGGAACCAGTCTGTCCCCTGTGACTAGAAATCACAGACTATCTAAAATAAGTCACCTTATTTCAGAATTGACTCAAATTCCCTCATTTGAGCCACCCTGATCCTCCACTTGAGAATCAGTCCTCACTGTAATTTCACCATTACAGACTCTCACTGACTGACTGGGTTTTAAAACGTTCCCTCCTTTTTCCTTCAAACAGCGATTGGCTCCGCCCCCGTTGTTATGGTAACCTGCCTTAGAATGCTAAGATGGTTACCTTCCTGTATTATCAACTCCAATACCTACCATTTTAAACTTAGCCAAAGCTGACTTCTAAAACAAAATCAAACAAACATGTCATCCATAAATCAAAATAAAACACACTTCTTTACACTAAATTTTAAAAACACCCTCTGATTCAGGGGTTCTCAAAGTATGGCCTGTGGGTTGGAAGTATGGCCCTGAAGATCATTTACCCGGCTCCCACCCTAAACTTTAAACTTAGGTCTGAAATGCCTTGAAGGCACACAGCAACAACAACAATCCTAATTAACTTGACTATCTCATCAGGAAAAAGTAGGCTCATGCTTCCCATTGAAACACTGGTAAGTTTCTGTTGGTTAAAATTATTCTTCAACTTAAATATTGTATTGTTCTTTCATTTTTTTGCAGTACAAAGAAGATATGTGCAGTGTGCAGTTCATGGGGTTTTTTTCACATTGAAGTCCAGCCCTCCAATAGTCTGAGGAAGAAAAGGGAGGAAATTAAAATAGAATACAGTGTTCCCTCACTACTTTGCAGTTCATTTTTTGTGGATTTGCTGTTTCACAGTTTTTCAATAAACTCTAAAAGAATATTATAAATCATAAAAATTACAATTTACAGCCTAAGGAAGGGAGGAAGGAGAAGCCGAAGGGAGAGAAAAGGAGCCCAAGCAGCAACGGGGGGAGAAGGAGGTGATTTATCAACACACGATTGGTTGATAAAGACTTAAAATAGTGTATAACTACTAAAATAATGTATAAATATTAAAATAAATATAGCATCCCTACTTTGTGGATTTTCACTTATTGCGGGTAGTTCTGGAACATAACCCCCGTGATAAGTGAGGGAACACTGTATATAGATTTGTGTATTCCGGTTAGTTTATATTCCAGATAATGTGGTCAAGTTTTTTCCTTTGAAAGATCAACTATTAGTCAGTTAGAAAGCTAAGGTCAAGGAACACATTATATCAGCATTGGAGAGTCCTGAGCATATACAATGAAGTGGTGATACACTCTTCTTTGATCAATGGGAACCAACAAACCTGGGTAGGAACAATTTTTCTTGACTCTGGGTACATTCATTGACAAAGAAAATATTGTAGAATGGACAGATGTGTGGAGCAAGCAAACTTTACAGCTCTGCATAATTTGGTTCAAGGATTATATAGAGTGCATTTAGAAAAAATGTGACAGGACCAGCACTGAACCTTGAAAATAAGCAGCAGCTCTATGAAGTATGTCAGCATGAATATTAACCTCCTCGCTTGGCTAGTGACAGTTTTCTTAATGTCTCCTTAGACTGTGACATTAAACAGGTGACTAACATTCTGAAGAAGTAACCCAATATCTTCTTTTATATTATTCTATGCAGTGGCTGCATTTTTCATTAATCTAAAGTGATGCATCTAATGATTTACTTCAGAAGAACAAAGATGGAGAAAATACGTTTTTCTTAGGGTCAAAGAGGGAAAGATTTAACTCTGACAAAGCACCCACTACTTGTACAGAGCGAATAGGATTTCCCTCTTGGGTTCAATATCTTTAAGATTATTCACTAACATTGAGGAAAGAAAATTTTAATTATAACCAAAAAGATACAGCTCTTTATTTGCAAACATTATTCATGTTTCCTGTTGCTCCGATGTATCTTTGGTCCCTTGAGTATTTCTTTGTTTTAGTCTAACTTGAATTAGCGTGTTTGATAATTATAATAATGTTGCATGCAACCCAGCAAGGCAGAAGCTTTACATGTGTATAGCAAATGCATATTTATTTGAATATGTAGCTTTGCCTATGTGATAATGCTTTTTAAAAGGTTCTGTTGTAAAATCTTTTTCTATGCTGCTGGAAATGAAAATGAAAATATTGGTGAAAAAACATACATTTTCTTTAAAAGTTGGGATTGCTGTTCCGCTATGTTCCAGATCCTATGAATTATTGTTCTTCATTAAGGCAAATCAAGAAAAGAGATTGAAATAACAGTCAGGGGTTATCAATATGCCCAACAATCCTTTTAAACGGAAGTAAATTGTATCATTGACAGCTAGTAGCTTCCAAGTCATCTGTTCCATATTTTAGTTTGAACTTTAAAGATACCATCCAAAGTGCTGAACTCTGGCCCAAAATAGATTTATTATTTTTTATTTTTAAAATGGTCAAAAAAAAAGGAATGTGATCTATATTTGCATCATTTCCCCCATATTTATGTACAACATTACATTTTTCTAATTGTACAAATTCATTTTGATTTTTATGGATTTGTTTCAGCTATGCATACATTCAGGCCACATTCATAAGATGAGAGATGATGACAGAAATTTGAACTGGAATTCAAATTTACAGCCAGGCTCAACAATATATCCCTTTGGTATCAGTTCTTTACTATTGACTGGTATTGAAATCACAGCATTGGAGTCCAACTTGAAAACTGCACAATGAAAAATAAGCAAACAAAGAGGAAAAGGTTAACTATGTCATACTTGGACAACTCATCTGAATACTTATATTCTAGTTGTCTGCCTTTGATGGACTGCATCTTCTCTTTCCCTGATGGATGTGCAAGATCATTAAAATTATTTAAAGTTATGGGAATCAAAGATAGCCATTTACTCTTACCGGTGAACACCAAGGACACCCTTTATGATTCTCAGGTAACCTAATTTATTGTGTATAAAGTGCCAAAGTTCATTAAATACTGATATATGAGGTTTATCTCCTTCAGTCTTGTTCTTACTTTTTATGGTTTCCTTTGCATATCAAAATGATTTCTTTCTGCTGCACAATGCCATTCCAATTTGACACCTTTTTTTTTTTAAAAGGAAAGATAGCAGAACCCAGAATGGCATTAGAAGCAAAACTCAAATAGATCTGAAAAGCCACCTCTTACAAGGCTGATGATCTGGGTCCCAAAGGGAGATCCAGCTGTCATCAATGTCTTCACTTATCTTTGTGAGACACAGTATTAATCCATTTACAAATCCCAACTTTTCTGTTGTCAGGTTTTTCCCCCCAAACGTAAGAGTAAATAGCATCAGAAAGGATAGCAAACAGTAATGAAGTGCAAGCCAGCTTTACGTAATACGGATCCCTGAAGATAAACAAATATACATTGGTCTGTCACTTGAAGACCAGAAGGCACTGTTTGCTTAGCATTTAATGGAACTGAAAGAACTGTTGTCTTATTCTAGGAAGCAATCCAAACACTTTTAGCTCTCAAATTGAGTCTGAGCAGAAGAGGGACTAAATTTGGCACGGTTTCCTTGTAATAGTTCTGTAAAACTGGAGGTTCTCAGTAGGATGTGAGTTAACACTAAAATACTGTCCTTTACCAAAAAAACAAATAGACTATCTCTTTGCTTACTTGTGCCAGTAAGAGACTATTTTTGTCTGTGTTTTTTTAAATGTAAAATTCTTTTACCATAAAGGATTATTGCTTCAGAAAGAAGTTTCTTATTCTAGGGAATCTGAAGGAGAGTTCAAATGTCAAATCCACTGTGGGCTAGTTCCAATTGTCCCTCATGCATGTTCATCACATTGCTAGGAACTCTGCAGAAAACATGAATTTGTTTCCAGTCGGGCATTTCTGTTACAAAAGAAAAGGAAATCTGACTCTCTAGGCCACAGGTGAGTAACTGCACAAATAGTGAGCCCAACCTTTACCTTCACACTCCCAATGGTGACTACTAATAATCATATTCAGCCAGATTTTGACCCGGAATTATGTGGGGGTTTTTTTTGGGGGGGGGGGGTGTTCTCTGTGTTAACTGGGACAACAAAACTACTGCTGCACCGATAACCTGTTTTTTCTTGAGGGATGAAGCACACACTCTCTGCAGCAACAACAAAAAGTATACCGCCCATTGATTCTCAATCATTCCTATTTTTATATTGAAGAAAATATCAAATCCAGGGTCTTCGAACAATGAGCAGGTGAGCATTTAAGTAACATCAGAATAGAAGAGAAATTACATTTTCTTTGCAAGAACACTTTCTTGAGAACAGCCATGTTTTCTTGGCTATATTATTCTGGATGATAGAGCAGATATGTCAAGGAAATAGGAAATGGAAAAAAATGTTATTAAGAAAAGAAATTTAGTGAAGCTAGTGAAGCTCCCAGGAGAAGATCCAATACCATTCTGTAAAGTGCTCTTTCTCTTTCTCTTTCAACTGCAGATGATGGACTTCACACATACAGTTGATTTAGTGTGGTGTGAGCGTAAAGGGGGCAAGAAATTGGTTTGACTAGTGTAGGCAGTCTGGGTGTATTTTGTTTTTTTAAATAACATTATTATAAAAGGGTTTTTCGTCCTGAATTTTCTAGCAGTGGAAGTTTGTAGAGCTTAGTCCACATCTGTGATCTGTAGTATTTTTATATCTTGCATAAACTTATGCATAAAATAATAACATGATATTGTGCATGTTATAAATTTAGATAGTCCTTTACATCTCTGGAATGCTAACAAGGAAAAACAATTGTGATTCTCTGTTGCTTGAACATTTGTTTGTTTTGTGATTTATGCGTACTTATTTTTGGATGTAGAAAGAAGGATGAACAGTCATTGTTTCTGAGCATGCTGTAAACGATTGAGCCTCCCGAATTGGCTCCATGGGTTGCCTTTCTTCCTAGCTGATCAACCAAAGTATTAGAGATCTGAATGTTAGTTTGGGGACCCTTTTCTCTTCCATTCTTTTAAATGATTACAGATATGGTTGCTTCAGACAAGGTTCTGAAACACTATTCTTCAGCTGTTCATCAAAATCTTGATCCCAGCTAGCTATAGTAAACATAATAGCAGATCAAGGGTAACTTTAACTCTTTGATTCAACAGTTGAACTTAAATAAATTTGGAATTTGAAGAAGAGCTCCTACAATCCTTTTGGGTGGTGCTATTCTGAGCTGTAGGCCAAATCTTTGGAGGCCTAAAATCCCTCATCCTTGGATTACAGGAATATTCTATATCAGATCTAAGGTAATTAAATTGTGAAAGGGCACATCTACACAGTAGAATTTGTGTAGTTTGACACCATTAACTGCCCTGGCTTGTTAAGAAATCATCAGAATTGTAGTTTTACAAGGTCTTTAGCCTTCTCTGCCCAAGAGTGCTGGTGCCTCCCAAACTACAAATCATATGTTTCCATAGCATTGAGTCATGGCAGCTAAAATTGTGTTAAAATGCATTATTTATGAAATGGAGATGCACCCTAAGATTCAGGCAGGAAATGTATTTTTGATTCCACTACATTTTCTTACAAAAAAGTGAGCTAGAAATGTTCCATATGTTGCCATTCATTCTGGGAAATAATCCATTTGATGTAAGGTTAACCTTTGGTCTCCTACTATCTTGTGATTATTCTTGCAATACTTTCAATTAATATGGTGCATAAAGATGAAGTGGCTTGATGTCGATATTATTAGTGTTGACCTCACTGACTTAGCACTTTGTAATAAAATTGTGACCTCTTTAAAATCTATCCAAGCTATTATTTTTACTTCTTTTACCACTTCTCCCAACAGTTAAGTCCTTAAATGTGTCACTGGGTCATTCCAACACTATAATGCTTATTATTTGAACTTTGAAATATTGCCCAACTGAAATGTTCAAGATGCTTACCAGCCTCCAGGAAGCATCATTTGGTTTAAAAACCAAGGGCACTTACTCTGCACACCTTTAAAAGACAAAGTTTAGAAAGCTTACTGTCATTACAGCAGAAAATTTGGCTGCTGCAGAAATCTGACAGTGATACAGGGTAGGCTCCCAGTGGATTTGGGCTGAATTCCCTCCCTCAAAATAGAAATTTCTCTGTGAAATCTACTCAGTCTTCATTGGCCCAACCCACAATTGCATATAACACCTGTCTACTCTGTTGTTGTTATTGTTATGTTTATTTACACTCTATTTTATCTTTCTCGAAGGAGATTCAAAACGGCTTACATTAAAAGTATAACCACGTAATTTAAAATATACAAATATGCAAACATTAAAACAGAATTACACACAACAGTATTAAAAACGTACAGTTAAATTCCATTTAAAACATATTCAGAGCTAATAACCACAGCATCTCCTGACTTGATCTTAGAAACCTTGCTGTGATATCCAAAATCACATGTCCAGGATAAGTTTTGCCAGTTAGTTGGATAGTAGAAAATGGTAAAGGTCAGCGACTCTGAACTATAAAGCTGTGACAAGGGAAGAGTTGTGGAATTTAAATCACGTACCTTGGTTATTCTGGAGATATTTGGATAACACATAATAATGATAGACCATGTTGTTAAATGGGGGTTTGTTCCATCCATATGTCGATAGGATATGAAATGTATGATTTAAAGTTCAAATGGGCTGTGTCACTGAGGGTAGGAGTAGAATGACATTTCTACTGTTTGTAAGAAGGTAGAAGGGAAGAATTCGTTTTCTTGTGTGATTACAGAATTACCTTATTTCATAACATAATAGTCACCGTCACATAAAATTGCACCTTCCTTTTGGGGAAGGCAAAATGGGACTTTTGCCTTTCCCTGCATAATTGTCACACCCTTAGTTCATTCACCTGGACTGGGAGCTGAATTAAGCCCCACAGTGCCAAAATGTAAAGAGGGCAGACACTGGGAGGAGTGAATTTACTCCATTCTCCCTGTATGTCTTCTTTCCTTTTTGGCAAAGGGGCAGTTGCACAAGCAGGCTGCGCTGACGTTACTTCAATTGGGATGGTTTAATCTAATTACGAAGACTCAATCCCACCGCTGCCACCAATTGCGCTGACGTTACTCCAATTGGGATGGTTTAATCTAATTATGAAGACTCAATCCCGACGCTGCCACCAATTGCGCTGATGCTAAAGCCAATTGGGAAGACTCAAGACAATTGTAATGGTGTCAAAGCAAATTGTAAATGCTGTTTCCACTGCTGAGGGGATTTTTGAATCTTTTAATCCCTCTAGATCAGGGGTCCTCAAACTTTTAAAGCAGAGGGCTGGTCCACAATCCTTCAGACTGTTGAGGGGCCGAATTATCATTTGGGGAAAAAAAATTCCTATGCACACTGCACATATCTTATTAGTAGTGCAAAACAACAACAATAACAATGAAAGAACAATACAATATTTAAAAATGAAAACAATTTTAACCAACATAACCTATCAGGATTTCAATAGGAAGTGTGGGCCTGCTTCTGGCCAATGAGATAGTCAGGTTAATTAGGATTGTTGTTGTTGTGTGTCTTCAAGTCATTTCAGACTTTGGGTGAGCTTAAGTCCAAAATTATTTATTTATTCATTTACTACATTTATTTACTACATTTATATCCCATCCTTTTCACCCCAAAGGGAATTCAGAGCAGCTGTATGTACATATTATATTATTAGCATAGCACAATATTAGCATTATATATTACTATACTGAACTATATCACTATACTGTAATATTATGTGTAATATATAACATATAATTAATATTATATGGTATTATTATTAGTATTATATTGTATAAAATAATATTATTATCAATATAATATGCATGTACAATATATTATATTATTAAAACGGATATAAAAATATTATATTATAAATGAGGCCGGGGGCCAGGTAAATGACCTTGGAGGGCCGCATCCGGCCCCCGGGCCTTAGTTTGGGGACCCCTGCTCTAGATTATATATATATATCACCCTTATATGAGGGTAAGGATTACAGGGGGTGATCCTTATTTCAAGATCCCAGCCTCTGTCTCTGTAGTTAGGGATTTCTGTGTTGTTGTTCCCTTTCTGAGGTAACTGTGACTATTACTCTTTGCCAATTAGGTGATTTATTAAGGTAACTGCCACCAACGTGAGGCTTTTGAATTATCACCGATGAAATTTGGCTCCACAGACGCAGATGAGATGTAATGAGTCAGTTGATAGCAAAGAACAACAAGTTTATTGTGTACAAAGCTTATGGTTGCAGGTTGATTGATTTACTTATGGAACTTTAGATAAACAAGTGGTTTAATAACTCTTATAACCACCACACCAGTAGTCTCTGGTGTAATTCCACTCTCCTACTGATGATATAAATTGTAGTGAACTCTAACCTCAGCTGAGCTCCTTAGTGAACAATGTCCCAACTACAATAAAAGCCTTTAATTTGATCTACCACCGATCAAATTCCTGACCACTAGTCCTTCCCAACTAGAAATCTTGACTAGGCTCCCTTTAGTCTTCCTTGACTAAAGATTTTTGGTCAGGCCTGTCTCCTTAGCCCTTCTTGACTGAAAAACCTCCCGCCACGCACACACTGGCTTCTTCTTTTTTTTGAACTCCCACTTTTTCCTTTTCTTGGCTCCTCCCACTTCTCCCTCTGGTGAGCTAGCTAGCTCCGTCTCCTTGGTAACAGCACTACTGTGGATTGAAACAAGATGGCTTCTGTTTCAGCTACTGTGTCAACTAAACACAAATAACAGTTAAAATTAAACATAATAACTATGACTTCTCCACAGAGGCGATGCTTCATTTGCCTGCACAGCTGTTTCCTCTGAGGATGCAGCCATGGAGGCAGGGAGACAGGGACTATTACATGATAAAAGTCCTTAAATTGTTTTTTTCATTGCGTAATAATTGTCATTGCATAATAGTTGCACTCCCTCTCCCCAATTTGGGTGGGGGGAGGGAAAAAGAGTGCCTATTATGCAACGAAGTATGGTATTTCCACTTTAAATACTATTTCACACCAGAGGCTCAGAATATAAAGAATATTTACGATTTCCTCATCCTGAACAAGAAAGAACATCTCAATTCCTCTCTACATGTTATGATCTTTTGTTTTTGCTCATTTCAATCATTTTTCTGAATTTGGGCTATTTTGGATAAAAAATGTGTTTCTGCAAAAATATCGTATTTTGATTCAGATGCATATTTGTGGGATAATGTGATGTAATGGTGCAAAATGCAATGTTTTTACTGTCAACACTTTTAAAAAAAATGGTCAATTTTAAAAACAGAAATAACCAAAAAAGTGCAAAAACTATTTGCTATTTCAGGTGCTCCGCAAGTGGCAATGTGGAAGAGATTCCTCTACCAACTCAATCAACTATCATACACAGAACTGTAGAGCTTTGCATCAGACTGCAAAATGTCTTGGGCCAGGCATAAGCAAGCCCTCTCTTGATCAAGGTGACTCCCATATGCAAATCTCAAAAAGTAATTTCAAAATGTTTATCATATTTCATTTCAAGTGTAGCACAGCAAGGAAAATCCAAGGTTGGCTTTTCATAAGCTCCAGCCCTGCTCGAAAGTTTCACCCCAAAATGATTTGATTTCTCAATGAAGCCCATTTGTCAAAAGCCGTAAAAGACTTTTGACTGAGAATCGGTCGCAATCTCTCTGCTCTAACAGTCTAATATTATATATGCTGTGTGAATGACTAATAACTGCAGGTGTATATAACTTGCTATTATAATGATGTAATATTTCTATTTCAATGTACCACTATTTATCTCCACACACATATTCTATTTTCCCTTCCTTGAAACTTAGAGAAGCATAAAAATGAATAATGGTTTGAAATAATGCCAGCTGCATAAGTGTCTTCTTTAATTGCAGATATTTTAAGGTGATACAATTCTGCCTAAGTAGCTGACTTTTAAATTCTTTTTCAGCTGTTATTTTAAAAAGTGATTCACAGTATAATAATTACAATGTTAATCAATCTGAGAATGAGTACATGGGGGAAAGTAGTAAATTTCTACTGCTCTTCTATGCAGCTGAGGTAAGAAAATGTGGACATATTTATGTAAATGTGAACATTGTTTATATCTAATATTCAGTACTAAATATAATGACCTGCTTTAGAGTTGCAGACAAGCATTATTTCTGTATTACAGACAACACCGCAGTCTGCATCCAAGATGAACTGAAATGATATTACTACATGACTGCATGGTGGTTTCTTTGAAGTATTTTTCTTATAAATACTTTTTGCATGAAGAAATAACATTACTTTCTCAGTAGTCCTACTTTTGAGACTGTAGCTGTATATTCATTATATGTCCACTGAGAAGTAAGTCTAAGTGATTTCAAGCCTTAAAGTGCAGACTCTAGTAAATGTTCTTCTTCCTACACAAATGAGATTTTTTCACAAGTAATACAATTCTATGGATAGATTTTCACAATACAATAGAGTCTCACTTATCCAAGCCTCGCTTATCCAAGCCTCTGGATAATCCAAGCCATTTTTGTAGTCAATGTTTTCAATATATCATGATATTTTGGTGCTAAATTTGTAAATACAGTAATTACAACATAACATTACTGAGTATTGAACTACTTTTTTCTGTCAAATTTGTTGTATAACATGAAGTTTTGGTGCTTAATTTGTAAAATCATAACCTAATTTGATGTTTAATAGGTTTTTCCTTAATCCATTCTTATTATCCAAGATATTTGCTTATCCAAGCTTCTGCCAGCCCGTTTAGCTTGGATAAGTGAGACTCTACTGTATTTGTACTCATGATCATAATAGAGGCCTCACTAAAAAAGAGAAAGAACTCAATACGAAATGGGGTAAGTCATCCAACTATTGGTTTAAGCCCCTTTTAATATTCCACCTATCTAAACTGTGGTTTGGAGCGTTCCTGTATGCAAGTGCTCAATTTTTAATGCCATTTTTAAAAGTGCTTAGTAAGAAAGCTGGAAAGGTAAAATTAACTGATACATAGCTTCCTCACAACTTCTCCAAGTGAAAGACCTTTGTCTTTTAGTAGAGAAAGAAAGTAATGGTAGGATGAGAATACAGTACTGTACAGGAGAGACCCTGCAAGCCTTCAGGATTGGCAATTACACAGTTTAGGGGCACATTGGTTCCTATGGGGCTTTAGTGGGTCAGTGCATCTATTGTCTACTGGGCTTTCAAAATCATGCTTTCAGCTTTTTAGAAATGAACACTACCCCAGGGTTGGCAGGAAGAATATTAACATAATTGATGGTGGTGGTGGTGATAGGGCATTTTAGGTTTAGTGGAGGTCTTTATTAATCTTCTGGCCCTAAAGCATCAAGGGGGGGGGGATGGCAAAATTGTCTTCCTATGGTTCACAGGGTTGTGGGCAAGCTGCCTCTTTCTGCTTCAAAATCAGAATTGAAAACTGTTGGGGTAAGGCATGTGGCTGAGAAGCTGCACTTTGTTTTGTTCTGCCTTTAGTGGGAAATGATGCATGGGTCGCCATTTCTACCTGGGGGTTATAAGGCTTGTGGTTAGGAACTTACAAATTGTATGATTCCAACAGGAAATCATGCTCTATATATACATAGGCTTATTTTCCTTGAACTACATAGCTAGAATGCTAGAGAGCGGTGTAGTTTCAGAATCTAATTTTAATGCAATTTTCTGCATAAGGATGTGCTTCTTCTTCTTTTTTTTTTTTTTTGCATATCATGACTAGTTAAGATTCTTTCCTGTCTAGGACTCTCCTCGTGAGCATTCCCAAACACTCAACCATTTTCTAAAAAATAAAAATAAAAAATGAAATAATCTTTCCATCCCTAGTGTTTGTGTTTCTGTATGTCAAATTTCTTTAATAGTAGACATCTTGTCTAATATTTCTTTAAGGAACAAGCAAAAACAGCAACAAAGGAAAACTATCAAAGGGAAAACCAATTTATCATGGTGTGGGAAAGAGTACTGTGAAAAATGAACAATGGACAGAACAGATAGGATAGGGTAATGCAATTCTTCTTCTTCTTCTATTATTATTATTATTATTATTATTATTATTATTATTATTATTATTATTATTATTTCTTACTGCCTCTCCTCATGGCCTGAGGTGGGTTACAACGTAGCTAAAAACACATAATCATCATAAACATTATATAAAATACACATATTGAAATGTATTTCTAAAAATACATATATTAAAATATACAGAGTAAAGTACAGTGAACACAAGATGTGAGTTTAAAATTCATGATTAAAACTGACTGGGTAGGCCTGTTGGACAAAAATACAAAGTGTATTTGATTTTTCTCCCTGAACTTATGACATTTACAATTCTTTTGTCTCTATCAGTAAGAAAAGGAGATGAACAAGACAAGTGCAAATGAGATAGCAGAGTACACAGTATTGGATTGCAGAAATATGCTGCCTGGCTATGGAAACCATCTCTGAGTTTGTGTGATTTTCTTGAAGGAAAAAGATGAAAAGGTCAATACATTCTGCAAGTCAATAAGTGAATGGCCAGTCAACAACAAATATTTAAGGTTGGAATTAGACCTGATTGTGGGAGATGAATTAATCAATAACTTTCAGCAAACAACACAATTAGATTCATTAAAAGAGGGGTAGAGAATCATATTGTGACACTGAAAAAATAACTGAAATCTTAATATATGCTATTTCCCACCCAGGTTGAATCTTCTAAAAGTCCCAATGTGGTTGCTTAGCACACAGACTTGACATTCTGACCTTCTAGTAAAACATGTTTTACTAAGGAAGGAAGTAGTGGAAAGGGTACTGCACTGCATCTGCCAGCTAGGGAAACAACAACAACAACAACAACAATGTTTATCTCCTGCTCCCTTTCCCAAAGGGACTTGGGGCAGCTTACAACATAAATTATATAACAAGTGCAATATAGTAAAATACATAACTAGAATAAACAATTAATAACTCATCCAATCAATATAAAACACAAAATACAGCACAAATAATAATAATAATAATAATAATAATAATAATAATAATAATAATAATGCAGACTGTGCAAGGAAACCGATGAAACCATTGATCATATCCTCAGCTGCTGTAAGAAAATCGCACAGACAGACTACAAACAGAGGCACAACTATGTGGCCCAAATGATTCATTGGAACTTATGCCTCAAGTATCACCTCCCAGCAGCAAAGAACTGGTGGGATCACAAACCTGCAAAAGTATTGGAAAATGAGCACGCAAAGATACTGTGGGACTTCCGAATCCAGACTGACAAAGTTCTGGAACACAACACACCAGACATCACAGTTGTGGAAAAGAACAAGGTTTGGATCATTGATGTTGCCATCCCAGGTGACAGTCGCATTGACGAAAAACAACAGGAAAAACTCAGCTGCTATCAGGACCTCAAGATTGAACTTCAAAGACTCTGGCAGAAACCAGTGCAGGTGGTCCCGGTGGTGATGGGCACACTGGGTGCCGTGCCAAAAGATCTCAGCCGGCATTTGGAAACAATAGACATTGACAAAATCACCATCTGCCAACTGCAAAAGGCCACCCTACTGGGATCTGCACACATCATCAGAAAATACATCACACAGTCCTAGACACTTGGGAAGTGTTCGACTTGTGGTTTTGCGAAACGAAATCCAGCATATCTATCTTGTTTGCTGTGCCATACAACGTCGTTGTGTTGATAATAATAATAATAAGTATCCTTCTTTTCTCCCTGAATGGGACACAAAGTGGTTCACAACATTTTAAAAACAGTACAAACAACAAACACATATAACAATAAACCCATCGGTAAGAATGACATTAATAAACATTCTAAAATCGTTTATACAACAAATTTGTATAAGTGCTGAAAAAAGGTTGGAGAAACCTCCTATAGTAGCTTAGCTTTATAGTATGTTCTTGTCTCTAAGGTTCTTTCATAGTTTGACATCGATTTATAGCATTCTCAGAGAGGGGCTACAATTCAACACCCCTCAGAGTAGTATAAATGCCACATGCAGAGATAGGCTTTTACCAGCACTTGGTAATTCCCATCAGAATAGCAACATTGTACAACACATATCAATGTCAGAATATAGCTACTCAGCCTACCCAGCCAATTTTAAACATGAATTTGAAACTTGCATCATGTTTATTCTTTGTTCTGTATATTTTATATGCATTTTGTAGAAATATGTTTTATTATGTGTATTTTATAGACTGCTTAGATGATTATGTGTTTTAGCAATGTTGTAATTTGCCTCAAGCCACAAGAAGAGGTGGGTAAGAAATAAAATTATTATTATTATTACTACTACTACTACTACTAATACTGTCAGCGTGCTGGAAGAAGCAAACACTACCAGCATTGAAGCAATGCTCCTACGCCATCAACTTTGCTGGACTGACCACGTTGTCTGAATGCCCAGTCACCGTCTCCCAAAGCAATTACTATACTCCCAACTCAAGAATGGAAAATGGAATGTTGATGGACAGGAAAAGAAATTGAAAGATGGACTTAAAGCTAACCTAAAGAATTGTGGCATAGACATCAAGACATGGGAAACCCTTGCCCTTGAATGCTCTAACTGGAGGTAGGTTGTGACCAGCAGTGCTGTGGAATTTGAAGAGGCATGAATGGAGGCAAAAGGGAGAAATGTGCCAAGAGAAAAGCGTGTCAAGCCAGATGTAGCAAACCTCTGAATATGTATATCACAAACAAAATCCCAGTCAATGTTTTTATAATGTTTAATAGAGATTTCTCTTTGTCCATTTTGGCTATTTCATGAGCCATCTTTCTTCTGTTGGGATAATTGGTTCCTTCAATTTCTGAGCATATACAGTTCTTGAAGCAATTATTATTTGCTATATATATTTCTAAATTATTGCTCAGCATTCTCAACAAATAAAATTATGGTCTCAACTTTAACTTTCCAGCACCTGTGTATTTGAGGCCAATATGTCTGGGCTTTGCCACAAGACCACCACTTTAGGTTCACACTCCCAACATTGTTACAGCTTCTCTTATATATCTTTTGGTATAAAATATCATGTGAACATCATCTTATAAAAATTGTTATTATTATTATTGAAAGTAAGCTTCTAACTCTTTGGCCATACCTTCTCTGATTGGTCCAAATAGATATGTGTACCTATATTTTAACCCGTTCAGCCATAGAATCGTTCACTTGTTCCTTCTCCATTTTATATTTTAATAGCAACTTATAACTTTTCAGCTATCATGTGGTCATCAACTGGACACAGTAAGTTTTCAAACTCTGATTTAACTGTTTCAAATCCTAATAAAGATAATTATTTTCACAGAGGAAACTTTCTACCCCACTTCCCATGGTCAGTTAAGTACATAATTACAAAATTAGTAATTAATAATGTTAGCATGTTTTATCAAAAATTATATATTTAGTAATTGTATTGGAAAGACACCATATATGAGTATGATATAATGACAAACATCCTAGAAATCAATTCTTCAGGCTTGGCTTTTTATCTCTTACTTTCAACTCTGAATCAGGCTTCAACTATTTGAATGTTGATACTTTCTTATAAAGAAATGAATTAAACCAAATTCTCTGCCATCTGGACTGGAAAGAAATCAATTGTTGCAACCATTCTTAAAATGTTCATGCTGCACCTGCCTGCCAGGTAGCTATAAAAGATAAAAAATCCATCAGAAAGAAAAGAGCTGACAATCCTAACTCAGCACTACAAATATGGGTGGTGACAAATGAATTGAAAATCAGCTTTTCGAAACAAAGAAGTTTCTGACTGAATGAGCAAGTCACTCAGTTTCTCTGTTTCCACACTCACATTTTATTCTCTACCTCTTTATGTTGAATTATTGAAAAAATGATTATAATTTGTAATATTCTTGTCAAAAACAAAACAAAAACTGGAAGTGACATGCCTTTGTGCTGAGAGACCCATGTCTTTATTGCCCAGGTTTTTCGCATCTTCCTTCCATTGATATTTTGAGATACTTGAAGACAATATCCTCAAAAGTGACACTTGTTCCCATGTTCCTTCTGGGATATATAGTCAGCTTGTGTTTGGCAGCAGCATGGCTTGATTTTGAAAAAACAGAGGGGGGCTTTGTAAAAGTCATTTTGCCATGTTCAGAGAAAATGTATAACATATTATCCACTGCTTACCACTTTGAAGAAAACATGTGTGAAGACCTCAACAAAGTTTCAGTATTGTTATAAGAAAGACTCATCTACTAACAGAAGGAGAGAAACAAATAGAAACTGAAGTCAACTTGTCTTCCAGCCTCTAAAATATTTCTTTTTGTTATCTGGAGTGAAATGAAGTGATAAACATCGAGTATTTCTGAATAGTCATATACATATAAAGCAGTATCAACATTTTGTTCTCTGAAGATCAGTTTTTAAAGACAATTTAAATGTAAAACCAGCAATGTGATCCTCAATCCAGAGATGTGACCCAAATTATTCTCTTGGGTCAGATAAGTAGCCAAAGAAATATTTCATTAGGACTTTTTTCTAGGCCTCTGAAGCAAGCTACAACTCAAAAATTAATCATGTATCTCAGGAAGGAAATCAACTTCTTAATTCCTACAAAGAGAAATCTATATAGGTATGTCATACAAGTGTGTATTTTTAAAAACTTAGGCTTGGATTTTTAAAGATTTTGAGAAGGTCTCTCATAATGCTGCCTCTTTAATTGTATCAATATAGCAGATGCTGAAATTGTCTTTTTATCATATCATCATAGGCCAGTGGTTCTCATCCTGTGGGACCCCAGATGTTTTGGTCTCCCAGAAATCCTGACAGCTGGTAAACTGGCAGAGATTTTTGGGAGTTGTAGGCCAAAACATCTGGGGACCCACAGGTTGAGAACCACTGTCACAGGCTGTCACTCGTGGTTGAATATAATTATCTTCCCAGTTTTGGCAGTGTGTGTAAGTGACAGTATAGACTCCCATGCTTAAGAAAGGTGACATAGATGAACACCCACATACACACACCACATCATATATGTTCCACTATTTTGTGCCAGCAATATAAACGTCTGTGAGATGTGCATTCTCTAATTTAAGGAAATTTTGTTATGAATCATACAAATTCTAATGTTTCTCCATTTTCTCTAGAATAAACAATAATCTCTAAGGTCGTTTATCTAGTTGACATCTTCATTATTAGCATCCTGGAAGGATGTGATCACTGGGGCCTGATTCAAAAGCTCTGAAATCATATCAGTCAGTTAATAGCTAGGATATTCATGTGCAAGAACAGTACCATTGTGACATTTTGCATCAGACAATGGTAGTACATGTAGGCAGAAAGTTCAAAATTCAAGGAAAAGAATACAAGCAAGCAAATTAGATGGTGAGCAGTAAAATAATATTCAGTATAGAGTGAAAAGGGCAACGTTGTTGACAGAATTTATTCCAAAAGCAATTGAAAATATAAAGCGTAGCATATTGTAATTGACTATATATAAATGTGTGGTGTGGCTACCTTTGATATTCTATGTAGAATATTGGTAATTTCATCTCCAGCAGACTATCATCAATCTGATAACAACACAGAAAAGAACACGTAGTGTTCTGAAGCAATGTTTATAAGATAGAAAAATTGGTGTTTTGGATATTTTTTAGTTTAAAATAGGGAATGACTTTTTAATGTATATAATGGATGTTTATAAAATGATTCATGGAGTAGGAAAATTGGACAGGTGTTCTCGCTGGAGAACAATACCATAGGTCATTCAATGAGATTGATCCACTTTATAGTTCCTGTGCAATCCATAATTAAGTAATAAAAACACTGCCATGATGGTTGTGATCATTGTTCTTATAGGGGTTTAAAGAGGAGTTTGAAAAGATGATTCAAAGGATTCATGGTCTATCAAGCTCAATTGAAGCTCTGAATTCAAACGTAATATGCCACCAAATATTTGCTGTTGGCTGTAAGAGTGAACAATTTGGGTAGAATGCTTCCAAATTTGAAAAAATATGCACTTTTAACCTCCAGAATCCCCTAGCCATCATGAGATGTTGTCTTATGCCCTGTTTTGTGGCTTTCTGTAAACTTCTGTTTTGCTGCACTTGAAAATAGGGTGGTGGATTTAACAGGTATATTCTTCTGTGTCTCTTAGTTCAGAGGGTGGTGAATAACACCCTCAGCCCATTTTACTGAGCAGCCATTAGCAAATTCCCGGATAAAAAGTGCTTCAGTAAATCTACTTTATCTATTCAGCTGGATTTTTTTAATAAAAAAAAACTTGAATAAAAAGGGACCACGTACTGCTTTGAAGTTGGTGGCTTTATAGAGGATGCAAGGAATAATTTTGTTCATTTACATGACATTAACTGACACTTTTACGAGTTTAAAGGAAAAAAGCAAGAGTTAACTATTCTGAAGTGGTAGGGCACAGAACTTCAGATTCGGAGGCTGATAATGCTTCCTTCTTCCTCTTCTGCAGCTTCTGTGTCTTCTAATTTAATTACGTTTCTTTGAAATCCAGGATTTTGTAATTCATATTTGTGCTTGCAGTGTTTTCTTTATGTATTCCTGCTATAACTGTTGTTTAGTCATTGGTTGGTCTTATAAGTGGCTGTCTCTGCACAGCATTTACTGTATTATTTTCTCACAATTATCCAGAGATAAAATTCCATGGGATTATGATGAAAAATAAAAGCTGCTACCTAGAGCTGCCTTTTTATATATAGTAGCCACCATATCCTCTGATACACCAGAAAATGCTGCCCAGTGCTTGTCAATGGTTCTACTCTGAAGCATTCCAATCGAAGTGAATCTCAAGAAAGCAAGGAAATGTTGCAGAGGTGTAGGTTTAGGAACCAATCCACAAAATAAGGCCAGATGGAGGTTTGGTTTTAGCAGGTTAACATAAACAAAGTAACAAAATAAGGTTGTTGCAAGTAGGGCTAGATAAGCAGAGGTCACATTTTACTGAGGCTAGTTATCAGAGTAGAACCAGCAAAGTTTAGTGTCTTGAGTGTTGGACTCTGGGGACCAGGGTTTGAATCCCTGCTCAGCTATGTAAAGCTGTTTGGTGACCTTGGGCAAGACATACTCTCTTAGGTTTGAATTCTGTCGGTTCTGAAAAGCAACACCAGATGAATTCAAGAGCAAAATTAGAGTAGCACTTTAGATAGTTCCAAATAAAGGTTGGGCTAGAGACAAAGTAAAGTAAGTATTGTTCTTGTGTTAACAATTAAAAAATAAAATCTAAACTTAACAAGGACTGTAGCTTCCTCTGGGTAGCTGGTTCTCTACTGCATGTGGACTTTATTGGTAATACAGCCCAGTCTGTTTCAAGAGCTGGCACAGGAAACACTGGGTTTCAGCTCTTATTTTTGAGTCCGAGACAGGTAATGCAACGTATTTAGCCAAGAAATATCTTTTCATTGTGTGTGCCTCTTGGTGAGATAGAGATATCTACTGTAAGTATGCTTTTGAGGACAATTCCATCTTCCCACTCAAGATTTCTTCTGTACCCTTCCTTTTTAGTTCATATTAATGCTTGGGGGAAAAAATAGTGACTGCTATGATTTGATAACAAAGCAATTTGCAATTTCTGCCGTGTAATTAAGGACAGGTTGCCTCCAAGAAAATTATGAATGGATTTAAATGGAAATTTTAGTTGGTTGGGTCTTTCCTACTGATTTGCAACTCTGTGCATTTATTTTTTTGGCAAAAATGAATACTGAACAGAATATAGTCACTTTGATGTACAATACCATCCAAGGGGAGTAAAAAAGGGTCTGAGCAAAAAGAGCTAAACAAGCCCAGAGAGATTCTAGATGTGAAAACATAACTGAATCAAGCACAGTTCTGCCCACTATATATATATGTTTCTTTTACAGCTGTCTGTGCCCCTGTTCAGAAGATTTCACTGCACATTCTGTCCCTGTAATCATTAGATTACACCAGAAGCGACTCAGGTTGCTCCTGATACGAAAAAATAATCATTAGATTTTAAACATTTTGGCTGGTTATGGAAACAAGGATAAATTTTCAGTGATAAATATTCAGTGAAGACACCTTTTCCCCATGATAACTCTTTCAAGAGTGAATTTCCCTCTGTGGGTAAATTTCTCCCAATTCCTGTTGTCTCGCTGTCATTCTTAACTATGAATCATTTGTAAGCTGGATGTCTGTAACTCAGGGACTGCTTGTATGTAGAATCTGCTATCCTCTTGATTCCCATGTCTTTCTGCTGCAGAATTCAAAATGTCTTACTATACCCTCCCACTAAAAAAAGTATTGTCAACAAACTGCCAGTGTGAGCCATCACTTATCTTCTGATGTTCAGTTCCCTTCCGCTTGTTAACCTTGTCAAGAAGGGCATTTAGGAGAGCACCATCCAAATGAAACCTACAGTAATTACTGTAATTCAGAGAAATATGTATTCACTGGAGGAAGGTTGTTCCACCCTCACAATCAACCTTTCTACAACTCAAGGAAAACACAAACATGGCCCTACTCAGACAAATTAGGCATGAACAAATGTTGAACATTAAATGAGTTAAAGGACCTTTCTGGCAATTACAGAGGCTGCTTTAAAAAAGCAATGAATCCTATTAAGGTAGAAACGGGGCAACAAGAACATGGAAGCCTTTCCTCTTAGATTGTCCACACATATTTACAATAGTAGTCATGACAGTTCCAGAGGCAATTTCAGAGAGGTCAAAAGTATTGCACACAGCTGTGGAAACGATATTAGATGAAAATAAAAAAAATGTTTTACTGTTCTATTTTCCAAAAAATGACAAATGTATTTTCAGAGAAGGGAAATACTCTCCCACCCAAATAGGGATACCCCAACAAACTTGTTTGTCTGTGGAGGCATAAGTATCAGTGGAAAGGGAGAAAAGCAGACAAAATTTGGAAAAGTAATGATATGCGGAATTTCTCAGGTAGCACGGACGCTTTCAGCCAGTATCCTTAATAATTCTGGGATTCCAGAAAATGTTCATCTTCCTTTATTTACTTTTGTGGGGCCAATATACTATATTTACTCAAATCTAATGCTCACCTTTTTTTGGGCTAAATTACATTGCCAAAATTAAGGTGCATATTAGATTTGATGGCACATTAGAATCATGCACATAAACCTGCCTGTGCCATTGAGCAAGAGATCCCAATTGGGAATAGAGGAGGGAGTGCTGGTGGCCATGAAAATCTAGTGGGAAGCTGCATCCCTCCATCTGTTCTGGTGGGAAACTGGCTTCCTGCCAGCCTTTTCATGGCAACGGCTGGCTTCTCACCACCTTTTCATGGCTACCACCATCTTTGCACCAGGCCTGGCAGAGGGATGCAGCTTCCCACTGGCCTTTTCACAGCCACCACTGCCATGCATTACATTTGACAACATATCCTTTATTTATATTCAAAAAAATTTAAACCCATATTATGCCAAATGCATTTCTAAGTGTACAGTATGGTCCCAGTATTTGCAAGGGATACATTCTAATACACACACACACACACACACACATCATGGATAATTATGAACTAGAGGTGTGCAATTCAGCCAAAAGGCATCCTGTTTCGGGATCCATTGTCAGCTAACCCCTCATTCTGTTTACCAGAAAGTTACTCAAAAAGGGATGGATGTTGCTATTTTCATTTGGCATGATTCAGCCCATTGGCTACAATGGGAAATTTTTAAGGCTCAATTCTCAATCATTTTAAGGCCTATCTGCATGAAACCTAACTCAGTTTTAGACAACTGCAGGCCTGCCAAGTTTCAAAACTGCAGGCCTGCCAAGTTTCCAATCAATTCACCAGTCTACTGATTTTTAAAGAATTATTTTCATTTCATCATAATATTTTTTTAAAATAAGACAAACCATAAGAGAGAGTTCTGGGAACCGTAGTCACTGTGTCCATTCTCAGCCAATCAGAGCATGGACACAACCAGACTTTTTACTGATTGAGAAACACACAGAGAGAAAACTTCAACTCTCATCATGCTCCAGGATGAGACTTTTCAATGCCCACCCTATGCAAGTGCTGATGGGAAAGTGAGTTCCCAACAGGATCCTCTCTGGAGGAGGAGCTAATTTAAAGCTTTCCTATCCAGGAACCGGATAAAAACCTGCTCTCTTCATCCATTTTGCTGGGCTTTTTGGCTCCCTCCTCCCAGGTCTGTTTTCAGAAATCATATAAAACAGTCTACCGAATATTCCAAATCATTTTTGTTCAAACTGATTTAGGCCCAAGCCTATTATGAACCCTACATTTTGACTATACTTGAGCTGGAAGCATACCATCAAATTGCACTGAAGAACCTCGAGAGGCCCACAAACACTTCTGAGAGGGAATGTGTATAAGTAAAACCATGAATATCAAATCCATGGATAAGGTCTGTTGTATTTCATCTTAATAATCTGTTTTGAAATGTACTTTTGTACAGCGAAATTTGAAGAAGGCAAAATGCCAATTTTCTATGCTCTGGTTCATTCTGTAAGTGCCTGTCTACACTAGAATTCACAAAAGATCAAATTTTTCAACTATTCCTTGAGGCAACAAAGGCAAAATGATATTTTATTAGTCCTATTGCATTTTTGGTTTGATTCATCTGAACTAACACTGATATAATGTTTTTCACTCTTTACTATGGTCATCAATAGTACTGGTGCATGCTAGATAAAAAAATGTCACATATATTTATAAGAATCATCTCCTGGAAGAATTCTGAAATATGTGATATGAACTGCATCCTATTATCCCATTAAAATTGTTATCTTAGACACTTTTCATAATAAATAATCAACACTTGAGAAAATGGGCAAAAGAGGCACAATAGATAATGTCTTCATATTTTTTCAAAGGCAACACTTTTGAAGGAGTGAGTCCATAGAACTGAGTTACAACTTGTCAGGTGTTAAGTATCTAAGTCATGAGTGAACAGTGTGAACCCAGATGCCCGAAATGTCCCTTAACGATGAGATGTCTAAGTGTAAACTTTTGAAATGGGGCACCAGGAATTCCCCATCTATCCTAGCTCTTGTTTATTGTCAAGCCATGCAGTCCAGTAACCAAGATGAGATGTTTTTCTGGCAGTAGATTTACTACTCAGTTTAAAGCAAAGAAATAAAACTGTCTGATGAAGCAAAAAAAAAAGTGTAGTCAAATGTAGACTTCATCAGCCATATAGATTTACAAGGGTAAGAAATTCTGCTGTCAAAATCCTGTAAATAATCAAAGGCGAAAGTCTCCTTTGAACATCTTAACACTGAAGATGCTCAAGAAAAGCTGTTTTCCTCACAGGAGAAAGGAAATATCTTTTAAGGTGCTCCCAGTCAACCTGAAACAGCGCATCTTTAATTCATATCACTTTACAAATGTGTCATATTTGTACTCAAAGTCTTGTAAGAGTTTCTTCTCTAGAAGCAGACTGAAAAATGCCTTCCAGAGCTCTGACACTGATGTCGGCCTGCTAAAAATGTAAGAAGAAGAATGGCACAAGTGTAAAGAAATAAGCATTCAGAACGAGTGAGATACCTTACTAAGAGAATTATCATTTTGCTATGGGTTGCATTTTGTATGTTCTTACATGGTTTTGTTTCTGTTTTTTCTACCCAAGAATCCTTCATTTAACCACTATTTAGTATAAAGTTTTGTCACATGACTCTTGCCTTTTCCTTCTTTCAAAACCATGAGTTTTCATATCATGTGATACAAATTGTTATATTGCACCAGCTGACATGCTCCCTTTCCTCTTACTACTACTAATTCAAATATAATCTTTGCTGCTGTTTCACATTCTTCATTCACTCCAGCTACAAAAGTTTTCCATTTTCTTCAAGTTTTTCATTCACCTGGTAACCTCTCCTGGCAATTGAACTAGGTATCTTTGAGGCAGAATCCCATTCCAAAGTATTTATAGAATGGGAATTACATTTCAGAGAAATTCAGAATAAAGTCAGAACTTTGAAATAAACATGTGATTTAAGTACATCCTATGTTTTCTCATTGCATTATAAACAATAATCCTATCACTGTCGCTTGCCCAATACAAGCATGTTTTTGCACTACAACCTCCAGCAGCTCCAGCCTGTATTTCTAATAGTGAGAAAATATATGATAAATGCATTTTAGGAGAATGAAATACAATTCAAGATATCTAAGATGAATATAAAACCGTGGATGGGTGAAACATTTTGAAACATGATGGGCTAACAGTGGTAATTGTTTTCTATAATCATAGCAAGCTTCACGCCAATAGCTTTAACAATGAGGGAGAAAAGCAGCCCTGAAGTTTCACCATTGGCACAATTAATTACTTGACAAAAAGCAACGAAAAAGTAGTTAAATCATAATAGTTACGATACAGACCCCATCCAATTTTGGAAACACTTTAGAAACAATTTCTCCTACCCCCACCCCCAATTTTGTAATGAGTATTGAAACAGTATCTACCTGTAATGCAGTCTTCCTCTTTTCCTACTGCCTTTTTCTTTAGTAAGCATTGTTGCCTTTGTTGTGAGACATGTCTCTTCATGACATGGCCAAAATATGACTGTCCCAATTTAGTCATCTTAGTTTCTAGGGAGAGTCTAGACTTCATTTACTTGAGAAGCAATATATTTGTCTTTTTAGCAATCCATGTTATCCTTAGAGTTCTTCATCAGCATCACATTTCAAATGAGTTAATTTTCTTTCTATCAACTTTATTCACTGTCCAGTATTAAGTCTCTGGTTATTGAAGCACCAGTATTTAATTTATAAGATTATATCATTGTGAGATTTCCACATCCATAATAGATAGGAGCCCCGGTGGCGAAGTGTGTTAAAGCACTGAGCTGCTGAACTTGCAAACCGAAAGGTCGCAGGTTCAAATCCCGGGAACGGAGTGAGCACCCACTATTAGCTCCAGCTTCTGCCAACCTAGCAGTTCGAAAACATGCCAATGTGAGTAGATCAATAGGTACTGCTCCGGCGGGAAGGTAACGGCGCTCCATGCAGTCATGCCAGCCACATGACCTTGGAGGTGTCTACGGACAACGCCGGCTCTTTGGCTTAGAAATGGAGATGAGCACCAACCCCCAGAGTCAGACATGACTGGACTTAACGTCAGGGGAAACCTTTACCTTTTATATGAGATAGGAGAAAAGGGGAAGAGAGTAATTTTATTAAAAGAACTCTGTTTTCATTCCACGCAGCCAGTATTTGGAAGAAAGCCCCAGCCATTCAGTAGTCCCCATATTTGCATAATATGTTTAAGATCAGCCTGTCAGATTTTGTACGATGACTGTGCTTCCTAATTTGAGTACTCTTTGTTGCCCATGTTTGGGATTTTTGAATGCAAAGTCTTTGTTCCATGTGTGAAATTTTATTGGCTAGAATATGTTGGTGGGAGCAACATTAATTTGCATGAGTCCACTACACGTAGTTTGGAAAGTGGCAATTTCATTAACGAAGTGCAGAGTTAGGAATTAAATGTCCACTAATAATAGTTACCATCTCAGGGGGGTCTCAAGGAGGTAAATGGTGCAAAAGATCATTGGGATAGTTCCCAATTCTGCAATTTTCAAATTTTACTATTTTGGGGAAAAATTGATGTCCAAAGAGCAACACTGAAGCTACAGGTCACTCAGTCCTTTTAAATCAGCTTCTTTTTTTAATAGAGAAACTATGGGAGTACAACACATGCAGACTATCAATTTGCTCTCTTGCTTTGTTTGGCCTAGGTCTTTACTGACAACAGAGAGAAAACAAAAGGGTCAGATATGGTGGTGCTGCACTGATGGGAGAAGAAATACAGCTGGTATAGTTCTAATAGGCAGTCAAGATAGTGCTGCAATTTTCTGATGAACAAGTTGGTTGATGGAGAATTCAGAGACAGAGAAAAAGTCTGATGCCTACTCAAGTCTTATAGTTTGACAAGGGGTGGGAGTAAGATGGGAGGCTCATGCTACTCTTTTGAACACAGTCTTTCTCTATCTCTGTTTAACAGCCTTTGGAAATGCCTGGAAGCTTTCAAAATATTTATGAAACTACTCAAGCCCTCTCAGCAGAAGACTTACCCTTTCCTAACAATGGTATTTGAACTCTTCTACCCAATTGGAGAATCAAAATGGTGTTGTGGTTTAAGCATTGGACTACTATTATGCAGACCAGATCCCCACTTCATCATAGAAACCCACTGCTGTTGAGCAAGTCATATTATGTCAGTCTCAGAGGAAAGCAAAGAAGAAAAACCTCTCTGAGCAAATCTTGCAAAAAATATATATGATAGATTTGCCTTAGGGTTACCATAAGTTAGATATGACTTGAAGGCACACACCGAAAACATTCTGAATATGTGTTCAGTTTCCAATGTTATGGCCAATGGCTTCCAGCCAGCAATGCTCTAGCAGGAGCAGAAGGTGCTTCTATTTGGAGTGTTTGATTTATGCCAACTTTCTGGCATGCCTTGAATATTATTAAAACTAAAATTCAATAACTGTAAAATACACACAGCTATTCATATTTCGGTTGTTGCAATGTTCCATTAACTTATGATGGGGCCTCGGGCAACCTTATTTCCCCTCATCATAAAATTTCTGGCTGTAGTTCTGTTTGATGACTGAGCATCTTAAATTGAACATTCTGAACTTACATCTTCCAGAGTTTTAAACTGAGAGCGCCAGCAGGAAAGCAATGAGATCTGGAAAAGACTCTTGATGGCAATTACCCCAGATTTCAGCTGCTGACTCAAGGGTCAGAGGTGTCAGGCCAGACCTCTGAGTCATGTAGTCCTTCATGTTTTTGAAAATATAATTGCGAATTACAAATAATTGCCTTTTAGAAGGACCACTCTTCTTGTCTCTTGTATAACCTTAAAGAAGGTTCATGATCTTTTTCATTCCTGATCTCCTGTCACAGCGAAGCTTGCAGAAGAGATCAGTGCCAAAGGCATGGTCACCTTGCAAATATCACTTCATCAAGTACAAAATATTGCACTCATTGCTCTTCTTACTCACTGCCTGTTCTAGTCCCTCCCCTGCCCCACTTCTGCCTAGTTATTCAGGCTTCCTTCCTCAATAAATTAGCAATTTCTGTTTTTTGTTTGAAACATAAATGTGCTACTGTCTATAGTTGCAAATCATAGGTGCCAGAATGAGAGAATGAACTTTCTGTGTGAGGAATGAGGAACATTTTTATCTGTTAATGGTAATGTTTAGGATACTGAATATACTCATGTATACATCTAGAAATTGAGCTAAAAAAACCCTGGGCTGATTTATCCACAGGTTAAAGTTCTGCACCTTAACTCTTATCAGAAAAGGAACAATTTCTGAGTAGAGTGGATAAAGAAGAAAGCTTGGTCTACTTCAGGAGAACCTAAAAGAAGCCCCAACACCCTCTGCTCTCTCTATCATAGTTCTTCTGACCTCTGCTCCCCTGAAGCAGTGCCAGCACTTTCCCTTAGGCCTGCTCGATCAATAAAATGTTTCAATACTCATTACGAAATTAGGGACAGAGAGAATTGTTTCTAAACTGTTTCTAAAATATTGTTAAGGGTTTGTATTGTAACTATAAATATATAACAATTTTTTTCGTTACTTTCGTTAAGTTATTGCACAAGGGGGGAGTCCAACCCCTTTTATTCTGCTAGACAGGAAAAGCACAGTCAAACCACCCTCAACAGATGCCCATCCAGCCTCTGAAATAACAACAACAACAACAACAGGAAACCTACTAGGTAAACTTTAGAGATACTGCCTCTAAATCTTGCTTGCCTCACAGGGTTGGTTCAGTTCCCAACAATCCCCTTCTTTTATCTCAAAATTCCTTTAGAGAATGAACATGGAAAAGGAGGAGGAGGTGACAAAAGGCGGTAAGCAGAATTCTGGAAAATGAAGTTTGGGAAGGCGAGGAATCCTGTGGTAGATAATTCAAAAGATCTAACCTACATTTCCCAGAATTCTGCATGCTTCCCATGTTAAGGCACTTGGGTTTTCCCTCTCCAAGTTGGAGAAGTTATTTTTAAAACAGAGGTGCTCTATTGCCTCCAGGTCAGCAGTGCCAAAGAATTCAAAAGGCTCTGCCCTAAACTACATTTCCCAGAATTCTGCTCACTTCCCATGTCAATGCCTCAACATGAGTGTGGTCTCTGCCTCTGTCTCTGGCCCAGCCATGTGCAGAAGGCTTCTTCCTTGCCCGGCCATCCATCCAGGCATTGCTCCTCCCTTCGCTGCATCCTTTGGGGGAAAAGCCGATCTTCTTCCTCCATTTTGGCCTTGCCACCCTCCTCAGGGTCCTTTTGGGAAACCAAACCCAGCCCTGTGGAGAGAGAAGCAGCACTCATGACAGAGACCTGGTGCCATTTACGAGGGTTAACTCATCTGAAAGTCATAGGTCAGTGTTTTGAATATTAAGTTATTTGCGTGGGGCCCCCTTGTGTTTCTTAATATTATTTCATATGAATCTAATGAATTAGATCTGAAAACAAATTAAAAACAAACTTTGCACAGCCCTAATTTCCCTTCTTTTTGACATTCATGAGTCATATCAAAATCCCAAATTTTGCTCTCAAAGTATGCCTTCAACTTATATGTGCAATTGATTTATGCACTAGCATATGCAGTAATTTGTTGAGGGCCTCATGCATAAGGTGGCCAGGAATGGAGGCAGAGCTGGATAGTGCCAGAGCTGAGCTGAGACCGACCCTCTCTTTTTATATTTCTCTTTCTCTGCTACCTCTGCTATTCTGGTTGCTGATAAAGGTACATATATGTCTTTCATAAGCTTCATCACTTTCATAAAATTTCTGAAATTAAAGTAAGGGCAACATGAAGTTAAACCAAAGATTGTATGTGATCATAGAGTCACAGGCGGCCCCTCTCTATTTTATGTGGAATATTTTTCTAGTACTTCACATATTACATTACAGGTTTTATAGAGGAAAAGGTTGCTCTTCTTCTACATGAACAATAACTGTGTATGTGTGTCTGCCTATGCATGTGTGTATGCATGCATTAAACCTTACTTTGTATTCCAGTCATGTGACACACATCTGAAAAAGGATCAATACTTGAATGGACATTATTTGTGATTCACAAGGATTCCACTTGCAGAATTGCCATCAAATTTAGAATGGCTGAATTATCATCAGTGGGCAAGATCTGAATTACAAGTGCGATGTTGAGCAAGATTCCAGGTTCCTCTAAATGCTAGGATCAGCTTTGTTTTTAAGGCACTGACTTTACTAGCATCAAGTAACTATACACCAACATTGGAATCATAAACACTCTGGTCAGAATCATAGTTGTTGGTGCACGTTCCCTATAAAGTGACAGAGAATTTTGTGTGATACAAGAATGTCTGCATTCAGTTCAAGCACACATGACTGAAGGCCTCCATGAACACTGAATTTTTTGCTCATGGATGCACATAAAAATGCATGGTTGTGCATTGTAGTGCTTGCTAAATGACTTGGTTCAGATGCTTAATTGTGTCATTCAAAGCAAGAGTTGCTCAGAGCAGTTAAGAAATAACTCCACATATGATTTATGCTTTGCAACCCAAATGTAGGATCTTGGTCACTGTGTGATAAAGTATAATCAAATGTAGATCTATGCTGAAAAGTAAGAGCTCTTCGAAAGAAAATTATCTATCAATATGTGTTCTAGTTGGTTTCACAGAACATAACGTGTGATTCTGAGACCACTATAAAAGAAGAATGTGCCTCTAAGCAAGAATGTACTATTTAGCTGCCACAGCCAGGATAGGCTGTCTACTAGGGGCATGCAATTCGGAAAAAATCTCGTACTGTTTTCAGTGCCAATTTTTGGTTGGCCCTGTTATGTTTTTTGGGAGGAAGGGAGGAAGAAATACAATTTCTTGTTCCATCAGCCAGAAGTACAGTCTTCTCCAGGAAGATCTGGCCCATTTTTAGGCTATTGGGAAGAAAATGGCCACACTTGGAGGACACATTAATGACAAGCCCCCAAGTTTCAGAATGTTTGGGTCATTCACAGATTCTTAGGAAATTCTGAAAGTTTTTAGAAATAAAATGTCCTTTAACACTCAAAGAGGTATCTCCTGGAATTTCTCCACAGCGACAGTATAGGAGCAGCAGCAGGGCATCATTCCTTGTAACTTTTATAAAGATCCACACATCTCACAATTTATAGTAAATGTTTAAAGTTTTTTTTTTACTAATAACAAATACTTTCTCAAGCCTATACATTTCTACATGGTTGTCAACATAATAAACAATGCCATCATCTACAAGCAGCGTGTTCCATTGAAGAAAAATATTGCAGTAGGATTAACAAACACATGCCCATCCTCACCTCCCTAGCAAAACAGTAAAAAAATAATGACTGAAAGATATTAAACTAAGAAAAAGTAATAAAATTGCCAAATTTAAAAAAATGGAATTGAGTCAAAAAGTGATCCTAAGCAGCGATGGCACTGAGAGCTAGCTAGCTAGCACATAGCACACAATCTAGCTCTCTCTCAAATGCCAGAATGCCACAGGAAAACGGAGGAGCTCACCCTGGTATATATAGACCACCTTGGCAAAAAGACACATGATCCACTTTCTAGTGCTGATTGGCTCAGGCACGGCTAAGGGAGAAAAACTTCCTTTTTCTGATCAAACACTGAGCCTAAATACTTCTCTGCTTTAATGTAATATCTACTCACATTTGTTTTCAAACTGCTAGGTAGGCAGAAGCTGGGCTAAAGGTCAGGAAGCTCACCCTAACCTAGGCTTCGAACTCTCAACCTTCCGGTTAGCCTGATTTATTGCAGCTTGGTTATTAACCTGCTGTGCTAAAGCCTGGTCCAGGCTTCCTGTTAGGAATGAACAGTTCCCTCCTGCAGTTCCTTAGCTCGATTGAGTTTTTAAGTGTTTAAGGAATGCTAGCTTATGCTTTTTTTGTGTGTTCTCTGTCATGGAATAATGATGTTTTTACTTCTAGAAACTCAGAAGAGGTTCTCCAAACAATGAAGAAGGCTATTTGAACACTGGATCCAGATTCTCAGTTCAAGGCCCTACTCACACACCAAGGTCAATGATGCTGAAATATATTTTAGGGGGAAATGGTGTCTAATAAACTGAAATCATAATTATAGCAATATAGAGAAGGAGAAAGAGAAGGAGGGAGAGGGAAAGAAAATCATATAGCCTTGTACAATTAGAACTGTTCTTATTCAGAAGCCTTATTCTTACATGCACAGTGTAGTTCAAAGTGCCTCATGAATATATCAGTGAAATAAAGAGAATAGTATAGCATAAACCCGAGGTATTGTTGTCTCAGCATTGTGTGCTACAAAAATACACATTTAATGCATAAAGCCTTGTTCATTTGGGCACCACGTTTTGCAATTGAATTCCAAGAGGCCCCTTTAATTATGCATTGCCCCATCTCTGTACTTTTACTTTCCACATTGATCCATTCTGTAATGCAAATCAATGACATATATTTAGGGTGGATTTAGCAGAATTAGACTTAACAGCCACTTTATTTATATACAATTAGTTTAAATGGAGAAGAAAATTAGGTAGGTTTAATACAGGAATATTTTCCAGTTCATTTACTCATGCATATCCCCTCTATAAGGTATTTCAATGAAGACAATGCCCATTCTCATCATCATAGGACTATTGATCCCTTAAATCTAAAGGAATCAATAGTCTTCATGCAACTAGTTTGCATCAGTTGATTTTTAGAAGAAAGGTTCCAAAAGCAATGCAAGTGAGGTGACCTTTTGGTATGACTGCTTATTGGTTTTTCTCAAAGTTGGACATCAGACTGATCAAGAGAAAGTATATTGGTCTGAGGATGAGTTAGCGATGGTTAATCCTGCCTTCCCACAATAATGCCAGGACAAGGTCAGGTGTGGGCAATTACAATACTGTTTTTTTAATATCTACACAACTGGAGTCAACTGGACATGTGAAGCTGGGATACCAGTTATCTGGAGAAACTATTCAGTAGTAGAATAAAGATGGGAGAAGAGGGGATGCTTGGGCTGTAGCTAAACCTGATTGTGGAAGAAAGGAGTGATTTGAGGAATATGATAATTGTTTAAAGATCTTAATAGTTCATTCACCTACACTCCCCCAACCCCATGAAAATCCAAGATGCTATGACCATAAGCACACACCTAGGGCAAGAATTTTAGGCCCAAATATCTAAAAGGCACCAGATTCCATTAGAACTTGGGAGCTAAGCAGGTCAGCCCTGGCTAGTACTTGAATGGAAGACCATTAAATACTGGTATTTTCTTTTGTGCAAGCCTACTGCGACCTTTGTGTTATTTTGTGTTCAAGGGGACTGCAACTAGAAAGCACAGAATAACTTTAAGTTTAGTGCTGTGAGGGACTGATTGTTTTTCTGGAACTAAATGCATGTATGTGAAGCAGTCAATGAGTTTGGGATAGTATTGTGTTCAGATGTCCATCATGTAGGTGTATCCTCATGCTCAAAAACTGGTCTTGCCCGCTTGAAACTCTGGTGGGATGTCTTGAGTGAGTCCTCTCCATGAGGTAAAGTGATTAAAAAACCATTCAATATACCCCAAGTAGAGGAGAGGTTTCTGGATGCAAGAAACTTTGTTCTAGGTCAGCCATGAAGATGTTGACATATTATGGTGCCATGCATTTGCTCATGGCAATATCAGTACCATTAACTTGAAGATATGTGTTATTGCCAAAAGAAAAGTAGTTGTGTGAGAGAACGAAGTGGTGACAAAATTTGCTCTGGTCCCATCTGGAATGATGTTCCTGACAATTTGTAGACCATTCTTGTATGGGATGTTGGTATGTAGGGATTCCATCCCCATCTGAAGCAGTAGATTAAAGGTGCATTTGTAGAATTAATGCAATTAAAGTGATACCACTTTAACTGCCATGACTCAATGCCATAGAATCATGAGAGTTGCAGTTTTACAGAGTCTTTATCTCTACTAAAGCATACTTGTGTCTCACCAAACTACAATTTCATAGTATGGAACCATGGCAATTGAAGTGGTGTTAAACTGTATTAATTATACAATGTAGATGCATACTTTTGTCTACCAATGATTATGATACAACTTTTTTCTCTGTTAGTTTCAATGGTGCTACGTACAAGTCCCCTTTGCATAATTCCAAACTGATATAGCTATGCTTTTGAATATACCAATGACAACCCTAATTTTGGCAATAGTAAGATTGCAATTACAATATCCAGGGCTCAAAATTATTCTACTAAAGTTCTGTCCTCTGCTTAGTTCTAGAGACAAGTAAAAATAGATTAAACATGCTTGTACTTGGGGTAAGACATCCTTGCTCCATATTAAGATAGAAAAGGGGAATTTAAGAGATTTATATTTCAGTACAGATGTCATTTTTTAAAAAACCCTTTTGTATGAATTAAAAGACACATTGCCTCGGAAACATATACATTGGTGGGGCTTTCAATGCATTTCGGAACATGTGCACATGAAATAGTATGTGTACCTGTATATATGTATTACACTCCAGTTTTGCGTAGATGGCACTCAGTGACTTAAACATACATGCCTAAAAATGCATGCATTAAAAATATGCATAGGCATGGAATTAAAAATACATATATTAGAAAAAATGAGTGCCAAAAATGCAACGATTTCCATGTACAGAAGAGAGCCTCACAGGCCAGAAGTAAATTAGAGAGAATGAAAATACTGGTAGAAAACGGGAAAATTTGTTAAGATTGAGATGGATTTTCATTTTCCAGAAAATAGAGCCTAACCAGTAAGGAAGCACTGTAAAACAACTGCTATCACTTATAACTCTTCTTCTAATACATATCAAGAATATATCAGCAAGGAACAGAATAAAATGCAGCATTTTTTAAAAAATGGCATTGGGCCCAGAAAGCACTTAGGATTCAATCTGGAAACACTGCAGTTTATTGTCAAACTCTCGTCTTTTTAACAGATCTAGCCCTGGAAGAAAGCTTTCTTAGTACAAGGTGAACATTGGGGGGGGGGGGGTGTTATATAGTTGTTGTTTTTTAAAAAAAAAAATAGGGGGTCTTTTAAAAATAAAAACAAACTTGTACGTCACATGCATGCACACAAAAACAACATATTATTCAATCATATCTTTTCACTGTGCAATGAACTAATTCAGTCTTTTATATTTTATAATACGTGCCAGTTATTCCAATAGAGTTCATATGTTTCCAAGCTGTTATTGCCAAATGATGCAATTGTGACAGCAGTAATGTATGGTTATTTCAGTTAGTTGGACAAGCCAGGAGGAATATGCATTTATTTGCATATCCCACATTTCATAGAATCATAGAATAGTAGAGTTGGAAGAGACCTCATGGGCCATCCAGTCCAACCCCCTGCCAAGAAGCAGGAAATCGCATTCAAAGCACCCCCGACAGATGGCCATCCAGCCTCTGCTTAAAAGCCTCCAAGGAAGGAGCCTCCATCACAGCCCGGGGGAGAGAGTTCCACTGTCGAACAGCCCTCACAGTGAGGAAGTTCTTCCTGATGTTCAGGTGGAATCTCCTTTCCTGTAGTTTGAAGCCATTGTTCCGTGTCCTAGTCTGCAGGGCAGCAGAAAACAAGCTTGCTCCCTCCTCCCTATGACTTCCCTTCACGTATTTGTACATGGCTATCATGTCTCCTCTCAGCCTTCTCTTCTGCAGGCTAAACATGCCAAGCTCTTTAAGCCGCTCCTCATAGGGCTTGTTCTCCAGACCCTTAATCATTTTAGTCGCCTTCCTCTGGACGCTTTCCAGCTTGTCAACATCTCCCTTCAACTGTGGTGCCCAGAATTGGACGCAGTATTCCAGGTGTGGTCTGACCAAGGCAGAATAAAGGGGGAGCATGACTTCCCTGGATCTAGACACTATTCCCCTATTGATGCAGGCCAGAATCCCGTTGGCTTTTTTAGTTGCTGCATCACATTGTTGGCTCATGTTTAACTTGTTGTCCACGAGGACTCCAAGGTCTTTTTCACACACACTGCTGTCTAGCCAGGCGTCCCCCATTCTGTATCTTTGATTTCCATTTTTTCTGCCGAAATGATGTATCTTGCATTTGTCCCTGTTGAACTTCATTTTGTTAGTTTCGGCCCATCTCTCTAGTCTGTCAAGATCGTTTTGAATTCTGCTCCTTTCTTCCGGAGTGTTGGCTATCCCTCCCAGTTTTGTGTCGTCTGCAAACTTGATGATCGTGCCTTCTAACCCTTCATCTAAGTCGTTAATAAAGATGTTGAACAGAACCGGGCCCAGGACAGAGCCCTGTGGCACTCCACTTGTCACTTCTTTCCATGATGAAGATGACACATTGGTGAGCACCCTTTGGGTTCGTTCGCTTAGCCAATTGCAGATCCACCTAACCGTAGTTTTGTCTAGTCCACATTTTACTAGTTTATTTGCCAGAAGGTCGTGGGGGACTTTGTCGAAGGCCTTACTGAAATCCAGGTACGCTACATCCACAGCATTCCTTGTATCGACCCAACTCGTAACTCTATCGAAAAAAGAGATCAGATTAGTCTGGCATGACTTGTTTTTGGTAAATCCGTGTTGACTATTAGCAATGACCGCATTTGTTTCTAAGTGTTCACAGACCACTTCCTTGATGATCTTTTCCAGAATCTTGCCTGGTATCGATGTGAGGCTGACCGGACGGTAATTGTTTGGGTCGTTCTTTTTTCCCTTCTTGAAGATAGGGACCACATTCGCCCTCCTCTAATCTGCTGGGACTTCTCCCGTTCTCCAAGAACTCTCGAAGATAATTGCTAGTGGTTCTGAAATAACTTCCGCTAATTCCTTCAATACTCTTGAATGTAGCTGATCTGGCCCTGGGGACTTGAATTCGTTTAGAGAGGCCAGGTGTTCCTGGACAGCTTGTTTCCCTATCTGGGGTTGGATTTTCCCCAATCCTTCGTCCATTCCATGTTGCTGAGGTTGAAGATGGCTTTCTTTTTGTGAGAAGACCGAGGCAAAGAAGGCATTGAGCAGTTCTGCCTTTTCCCTGTCCCCTGTCGCCATCACCCCATCTTCTCCTTGCAGAGTCCCTATTGCCTCCTTTTTCTTCCTTTTTCTACCAACGTAAGCAAAAAAGCCTTTTTTTGTTGTTTTTTATGTCCCTGGCAAGCCTGAGCTCATTTTGTGCTTTAGCCTTGCGAACCTTTTCCCTACAGGTGTTGGCTATACGTTTGAATTCTTCTTTGGTGATTTCTCCCCTTTTCCACTTCTTGTGCATGTCACTTTTGAGCTTTAGCTCAGTTAGAAGTTCTTTGGACATCCATTCTGGCTTCTTTGCACTTGTCTTATTTTTCTTCTTTGTTGGCACTGTTTGCATTTGCGCCTTGAGTATTTCACTTTTGAAAAACTCCCATCCATCCTTAACTCCCTTGTTTTTTAATATTGGCGTCCATGGAATGCCGCTCAGTAATTACTTCATTTTTTGGAAGTCAGCTCTCTTAAAGTCGAGAATGCGTGTTTGACTTGTTTTAGTTTCAGCATTCCTTTGTATTGCAAACTCCAGGAGCACATGGTCACTTGCCCCTAAGGATCCAACCACTTCAACTGTATTGATCAGGTCTTCCACATTTGTTAAGATTAGATCAAGAATTGCTGATCCTCTTGTTGCCTCTTCTACTTTCTGGACCATAAAATTGTCTGCAAGGCAAGTGAGGAATTTGTTGGACTTTGTACTCTTGGCTGAGTTTGTTTTCCAGCAGATATCGGAATAATTGAAATCGCCCATGACTACTATATCTCTTCTTTGTGCCTGTTTGGTCAGCTGTTGACAGAAGGCTTCATCAAGTCCTTCATCCTGACTCGGAGGTCTGTAGTAGACACCCACGACAAGATCTTTTTGAGTCCCGGTTCCCTTGATTCTTATCCAGATGCTTTCAAGCTGGTTTCCCGGATTACAGTCTTGCATTTCTTCTACAACGTAACTGTTTTTGACATATAAAGCTACTCCCCCTCCTCTCCCTTTTGTTCTATTTCTGTGAAAGAGGTTATAGCCCTCAATGGCTACATTCCAGTGATGGGAGTCATCCCACCAGGTTTCAGTGATGCCTATGACATCGTATGTGTGGTGCTGTGCTAAGAGTTGGAGTTCGTCTTGCTTATTTCCCATGCTCTGAGCGTTGGTGTAAAGACATGTAAGCCCCTGTGACCTCCCCTTGAGCTGTTTATTTGGGATTATTGTGCTCTTCATACTTGGTCCTTGCTGTGTTTGTGCAGCCCTCCGTTTAGCCTTTTGGCCGTGGGTAATATAGTGTTCTCCAGGCTGTTGTTCCCCTCCCCCAGTGGATCTAGTTTAAAGATGTTTTCCTGCTTGTGTGAGATGCACCCCATCACTTGCCAATAGGCCATCTTCCTGGAAGAGTAGACCATGGTCAAGGAAGCCAAAATGCTCCTCTTGGCACCATTTTCTGAGCCAGTTATTGACCTGTACTATTTTTCCAGCCCTTGTAGAGCCGTGTCCTACAACGGGGAGGAGGGATGAAAAGATCACATGTACATTATACAGTTTTAGCTTTGTTCCCAGAGCTCAAAAATCATTTGTGATCTTTTGAAAAGTATGCCTAGCGGTGTCATTGGTACCTACATGAATCAACATAAGGTGGGGAGGGTGATGGGGCTTTAGGAGCCTGCTGAGCCTCTGAGTGATATGGTGTATTTTTGCCCCCGGGAGGCAGCATGTTTCTCGAGCCATCCCATCCGGTCTGGAAATGATGGCTTCCGTTCCTCTAAGGAGGGAGTCACCTACCACCAAGACCTGTTTCCTTTGAGGATTGACAGGGTCCCTTTTGTGCAAGACAGTGTGTATGTCCCCTGAAGAGTGTTCCTGTTGAAGTGAATCATGCAGGTGTAAAGTGTTGTCCTCCTCCTCAACATCCCCAGTGCATTCATCAATGACAATCCATTGAGATACATCCGAGAGCCCATTACTCTCCCAAGGATGTTCCTGTTGCTCCTGGTCTACGATTGGGGATGGAGCATTTGCATGATTACATAAGTGTGAATGTGGTGATGCACTGTCCCCGTCAGGGCTATCCCCTGCGCATTGATCAAGGGTGGCCCACTGAGTGGTATCTAAGAAACTGTGGTCCTCCACAAGATGTGTTTCCTGATTGTATGTTAATGGTGTTAGAATTTCAAATCTGTTGTGTAAATGCAGCTGAGCAGAGGAGTTCTGCGGAGGCTGCCTGGTCCTGTGTCGCCTTCTATGGGTGACCTCCTTCCAAGCCTGAGGGTTGTCTACCTTTGAGTTGATCTCCCCATAAGGTTCCTGATCATGGTCATGGTGGTGTTGGTGTGATGCAGGCTGCAGATCTACAGCAGTGTGTTGTGCAGTGTCCAAGAAGAGCTCGAGTGCCTGAATGTCCTTAAGGGTCTTAATACGGTGCTCGAGCTGTTGGATCCTCTGCTCCATCAGAGTCATCTGTTTGCATTTGGAGCAGATGTAGTTGACTAGTTTTTGTGTGAAAAAGCAGAACATGCCACAGCTGGTGCATGTGGTGGCAAGTATTTGCTGTTGGTCCATCTCTTGGTGAGTGAAGTGACCGAGGAGGATTGTGTGTGATATGGGCAGAATGCTATCCACCTTCCTGTGTGTGTATTTTTAAAGTTGTTTTGTTTATTGTATATACTGTAAGAATGTGTTTTACTGTAGTGGTGGGACCCTAAAGAGTCCAACAAACACAGGTTTTTAAGGCTTTTAAGGCTATCTAAGAAAAGAGTAGGCAATCTAAGAAAAGAGTGCACACTCTCAGGTTTTTAAGGAAATATTAGACAGGCCTTACCTAAACCAAGGAGCAAGCTGCTTTCCTGCTTCCTCTCCTCACCTCTGCGTGAACTCTGGCTCAGAAAGCTTCAACAGGAAGCCAACACTTTCCATAACAATAGCCTTGCCTCACCTTCCAAACAATGGCAGAACAGCAAGCCTTAATTACAGCTAGCCCACACTCAAGAATCAGCCCAGACTCAGGTTTTTAAAGGTAAAGAGTCCAACAGACACAGGTTTTTAAGGCTTTAAGGCTATCTAAGAAAAAAGTAGGCAATCTAATGAAAGAGTACACACTCTCAGGTTTTTAAGGAAATATTAGACAGGCCTTACCTAAACCAAGGAGCAAGCTGCTTTCCTGCTTCCTCTCCTCACCTCTGCGTGAACTCTGGCTCAGAAAGCTTCAACAGGAAGAGGTAAATTATTTAGTCAATTGATCTATCTGGCAGGGTCTGTTTAACATTTCAGGTAAGATTATTTTCCTAGCTGTACCCAGAGGTCACTATTATTCCCTATTGGTCTTCCACCAAAGCATTAACCTGGTCCAATCCTGCTAGGATTATGATGTCAGATAAGGTTAAGGTATTCAAGGGAATATGAATGATAGAACCTCTAATAAAACTCACTTGGACACAGATAGATGAAAATATACTGAGCTGCTAAGCTAGGATGGACATTCCAAGGCACCTGACTCCCCCACAAAGTACACTACAGTATATCAAGTCTGAAGACTCTCACGGAATCACACTATGCAAAGGTGCATTAAGCTAATGATTATGGTTTCCTACTTGATCTATGCCAGTGTTTCTCAAACTGTGCTCCTCCAGGTGTTTTGGACTTCAGCTCACAGAAATCCCAGCCAGTTTACCAGCTGTTAGAAAATGTGGGAGCTGAAGTCCAAAACATCTGGAGGAGCCGAGTTTGAGAAACTCTGATCTATGCAAACTGTACTGTCTTTGCACATTGAGAATCAGGGCTTCATCACATGAACTTACAGATTTGTAGAGAAGAGTGGGAGCTGAAGTCCTCTTGCAATGACAATAATGTTTTTCAATTACAAATCACTGCATGAAACTTTTACTCCTTCCCATCCCGGTTTTCTTGAAATGTTCTTGACTCCTTGTTACCTGCCTTCACATTCTATTGAGATATGTTTTAATCTATGTTTGGCTTTAATTTTTGTTGGATCTGGCTTGTCCCCATGTAAGCCACCCTGAGTCCCTTCAGGGAGATGGTGGCGGGATATAAAAGTAAAGTTATTATTATTTTATTATGACACAGCAAACAAGATAGATATGCTGGATTTTGTATCACAACATCACAAGTCGAACACTTCCCAAGCGTCTAGGACTGTGTGATGCATTTTCAGATGATGCGTGCAGATCCTATTATTATTATTATCATCATCATCATCATCATCATCATCATCATCATCCCAGTAACAAAGTGTGGTGTCCTGTTGCAGTTGCCACAGCATCTTCCACTACTGGGATAGGGCTGGATGCAACATCGCTCAGTGCTTTGTTCTCAAGTGATGTGAAATTTTTTTTAACAGGGGTGCATGGCTTAAATGGTAGAGCTATGTTGTTCCAGTAAATGTAGCTACATTATTCCATCTATGATGGATATTGGCTGCCAAAACTAAAAGGTGGGATTTAATATAAAATATTCAGTGTAAAACCATTTGTTAATTAAAATGGTATAATGACAAAGAGAGTCAAAATACCCGAACAAACCTGTATAGTGGTATAGATGTTGGATTGAAACTCTGGCAGATCAGGAGTCAAATCCCCTTCAGCAATCAAAGTCACTGGGTGACCTTGGGCAAATCACACACCCCTTAGAAGTCTTTATAAAGCAGTTTACTCAAAGGCATACACGAAAAACAATTCATGAAAGAGCTGAAGCAATTGCACATCAGGATGATCACTTAACTCCTCCTGACTGTGACAGGACATAGAATTCAAAGGAAGTGAACAAATATTGTTCCCAGACTGCAAGCTCAATTTTTCCCCAAATTAATTGTCTTGGTCATAATATTACTCCATGATTTTCTGAATTTTTAAATATATTCACAACTAAGAATAAAGATTTCTGGCCTGTTTAAATATTGCTTATTTCATTTTATGATGGGCTTGTCTATGAATAATTCTGTGATTTCCTTCTCAGCATGAACACATATATGAGAAAGAAAGCCAGAACAGTCCATTTACGTCACTATTTTATAATATCCACCTTCATGCCAAAAGATCTTAAGGAACATCAAAAGCATAACAGAGAATAGGCACAAAGATGAGGGATGGATCTCAAATTGGCAGGGTGAGCACTCTGACCTGGAACAACCCTTTTCTTGATTCTTGATCCTTCCAGTGTCAGCAGGTCTCAAGACAGCACTTCTGTACATTTATCCAGCTGGTTCCGCAGTTGCTCCTTCCCCACTTAGCATTTAACCTTTCTCAGTACTTCTGAGGATTTTGGCTAACCCTGGAACTCTGCAACCCTGGAACTCTGCACTTAACTACTAAAATATACAGATGACAAATGACAGCTGTATGACTTTTTGGTTATGCAGTTTAGAATTTCAGTCTAGATTGCTTTCATCAAAGGTAACTTAAACTTGTATTGAATCACTTCCCTATCTGTCTGAACCAAATGCACATAATGAATGTTCAGATATTGCCTATCATCATTCAAATATTACCATTAATCCAACTAAGTATAAACAAACAAAATACTGCAGTCCTATGCACACTCACTTAGGATTTAAAGGCAATGGTTTGGAGCTGAATGGAATTTCCCCCTGAATACATTGGTAGAAAACTACAGAATTAATTGGGGATAAAACCAATTAAACTCAATGGGATTTACTTCTTACTATCTTTTAGAGGCTTGACTGGTTCTAGACCTGCTTTTTAAAGGCACCAGATAAAAACATGGCCATACACGAAAGCCTTGTGGACTTAAAAGCTTCACTACATGAAAGGACTTGAAACATTCACTACAAAATACTTATATGCGTGTTTTAAAACTGTTTTAACCTTCTTAATCTATTTTTAACTTGCAAACCCAACTGTTATATGTTATTTTGGTACGTGACTATTTATTGTACTAGTATGCCACACAGAGAGGTCATGATCTTGTGTCATACAGTAGGATATAAATAATTTAATATAAAAGAAGAAGGAAACATGCTTTAATGAATATGGTAAATACAGCTATGTACAGCATGTAATATAACTAGAAACTAGTTAAATGAATAATATGAATGACAGATTTCTAACATTTTTGGTAATATTGAAAATGCAGAATACTTTGAAACAAATCAATACTGTGTTCTTCCTGTGGCAGCATTCTTAATTAGTAGACTTCATTGTACTTTGTCCTCTATTTATTTTATTTATTTTAAATTCACATCATTTGGGGACTTCCATGGGATACATAAAGTAAAGATATGAGTGTTATATACTGAAACCTTACTACCGTGTTTCCCTGAAAATAAGACTGTGTCTTATATTAATTTTTGCTCCCAAAGATGCTCTAGGTCTTATTTTCAGGGGATGTCTTATTTTTCCATGAAGAAGAATTCACATTTATTGTTGAACAAAAAAAAAAGAACATTTATTATATACTGTATAGTAGTTGTCATCACAAATGGTACGTACATTTACCAATCCTGCATGCTCTGGTATTCTGTTTGGTGGGCATGCTTCCAAACAAAACCTTTGCTAGGTCTTACTTTCGGGGGAGGCCTTATATTTAGCAACTCAGCAAAACTTCTACTAGGTCTTATTCTCTGGGGATGTCTTATTTTAGGGGAAACAGGGTATCTGCTACAGTTAGGTTCCAGGACATCCTATGGATTGGATATCAAAATCTATAGGATGTCAAATACTATTATATGATGAAGTAATAAGATAGTGTTCCTTATACAAAAATATTTTTGAATAATAGAAGCAGAATCTGTGGATATGGAGGGTTAACTGAATTTAGATATATAGTTTCTCATTTCCTCTCTCTCTCTTCTCTCTGCCTTCAAATTGCCCATCACTTTATAGTGACTCCATTAATTTTGTTGGGTTAGAAAAGGAATATTCAAAGATGTTTCTGTTTTCCTCTGAAATGTGGCCTACAGTATCTAGTATTTCTTGGCAGATACTAACCTGATCTGATCTTTCTTAGTTTCCAAGATCAGCGAAGATCTGCTGCCTTTAGGGTACTTAGGTGGACTATATTTCTCTGTACTGTTAGTAAAACATGCATACTACATCAAAAGTAGGCAGTTATCAATGTGTTTTAATTACTATGATTTAAAGCAGAGCTGGAAATATTTTTGAGCTCATGGAGCAAATACAACTTTGGAAGGGGTTTACATTACACCAGTGTATGGAGCTAAGGTCATATGGAAAGGAGCTAACAAGAGTAACTGGACCAAATGAAATTGCTCAGGCCCTGGTGTAATTTTTCCTTTTGTTGACATTTCCCCACACAGCTTAATGTTGTGCCCATCTCTTTAATATAAGTGACGATACACACGCTTCCAGTTTGCAAAACACAGTTCATCTCAATGTTCCAGCTGTCATGCTTGAAAAGCGCAGCTTGGTTCCATGAAGCCTTGGAATTCCGTCCAACTGGTTTCCTGATGACAAATCACAGCTAAACTTTCTTGTTTGCAAATGACAATTCGGTAATAGACATAAATATTCTCCTAATTCTGATAATTGATAAAAGAAAACAGCTAAAGAAGTTTGTGTTTTGTTGGGGAAGCTTTGTGGGCTGCTGGCTAGCAGGTCAGAAATGTTCTGTCCCTGGTTTAGGGCTTAGCTACATATGACACTAAGTACATTAGTAACAACCATATAATTTCTCTTTTTATTAGGTTTTGGAATTATAATCACTGGCACTTCAGAAAGTAGACAGGGAGCCTTTTCTCTCCATCCATTAAGACAGAATCAATCAATCCCATTCCCATGCAGAACAATTAGTACTGTGGAGTACTATGAAATTCAGTATTCTCTTGATAATTTGGGAGGTTCCTTCTTGAACCCAATGTAGAACTCCTCAACTTTGGGGAACATCAAGGAAAGTCTTTCTCTCCATCCCACCAATATCATAGGTAACTTTGATGAGGACACCCCATTCTTTGCCCCTAGGTTTTCCTCCCATGGGAGGCCAAGCAGGCAGTTATTCTTAAGACCTCTTCACACAGGGCTAAAACAGCCCCATTTTGCCTCTTTCAGTTGGGTCTGGATGGGGACTGCCGAGCATCATCAAACAATGCTAGGCAGGCCCCACCCACATTCCTCACAAAGTGGAGAGGAAGCATCAGAAGCACCACAGGAGAAAAAATGTGCTTTGGGTAGCTCAAATGGACTTTCCTTCCCTTTACCCCATATGCAGGGGGAAAGGGCAGCGAGGCAACGTGCATTGCCACCCTTTCTCCCATTGATGAGAACAGGGACAGGGTACCAACACACCCTGTCCCATCTCCACCATATGATTTTAATCCACTTTGGGGGAGAAAAAGCAGGATATAAATACATATAATAATGATGATGATGATGAGGAAAGGAGGGAGGGCATGCAGGGCGCCACAAGCCAATCCACACACCTTCCCTTTTGCCAACTACTGGTGCTGAAATGTCACGGCCCAAAAGGGCTGCGTGAAGAGGTCCCCACTCTCCTTCTACTGGCATGCAAAGACATTTTTAAAATTAGACAAACTTTAAGACACAGGGCCCCTGGTGGCACAGTGTGTTAAAGCACTGAGCTGCTGAACTTGCGGACCAAAAGGTCCCAGGTTCAAATCCTGGGAGTGGAATGAGCGCCCACTGTTAGCCCCAGCTCCTGCCAACCTAGCAGTTTGAAAACATGCCAATGTGAGTAGCACAATAGGTACCGCTCCGGCGGGAAGGTAACGGCACTCCATGCAGTCATGCTGGCTACATGACCTGAAGATGTCTATGGACAATGCCGGCTCTTTGGCTTAGAAATGGAGATGAGCACCAACCCCCAGAGTCGGTCACGACTGGACTTAACATCAGAGGAAACCTTTACCTTTACCTAAGACATTGGTAGACAGGGGGTAGAGGCCATTTTTCACACTGGACAAGCTCAATAAGCAACATAGACATATTTTCTGATCAATTTGTTTTACATTTCTTTTTCATTTTGAGGATATTGTGAAGGCTTTGGGAGGCCAGAGGAAGCAAAACATTGTAGTTTAGGCACATTCTGGACAGTTGTCCCAACAAATTGTTCTGGTAGTTCAGCTGGTTCAAGAAAATTCTACTTTCTCCCAACCACTAATAGCTGGTATATCCTAGAATAATTGTAATTATGGCTGCTTTCAAGCCATCTTCTGACTTCTAGTAACCTCATGAATTTCATAGGGCTTTCTTAGTGGTGTTTTGCCAGTTCCTTTATTTAAAATATAGCCCACAGCAGCTAGTGTTCATTGGTGGGCCCAATCCGAGTCAATGTCAGCAGCACACACTTGTAATGAGAGAATGCAATTGATGCTATGTCTGCACACATTCAAAAATCCGTACACCCCCTAGATTCAGTGCTGGCAATCTTTGCGGTAAGTATCCAGAGCTTTTAGCCCTTCACTTTGCTCTGGACCAAGCAAAGTCAGGAGATACACCAGAGTTTGCGGGAAAGCATTGTGCTTTGGACTGGCACCAGATTAAGTGACCAGTGTAGACAAGGCCTCAGTACTTTCCACTAACTTTAAAATAACAAAACTGCGATAATGAAAATGAAGAAATAGTTTTAAGCACTTCTCATTCACATAATAGCCTGATTGTACATGATGCTAGCAATATGTTTAACAATCACCTTGTTTTTCAAAATCTAGGGCAATTTCAGACAAAGTTTTTATGCCAGTTTCATTTTGTTATGTAGGATGGTTTTTCATGCACCCTTCACGTGATCTTGTGATCAGCTCTTTTTCAGGCTGAAATTAAGTTGGTTTTGCTGCACGGCTTTGTTTAATGAGGAAAAAATGTGGACACCTCCCTTTAAAGTTGCTGTGAGAAAATGCATTGCCTTTGATGTGCATTGGGATTAGAGCTGCAATGTAATTTGTTATTTTTTAGCGGCACATTTTTTTACCATGTCCTCTGTTTTGACCAGAAGATGCGGGAAATCTTGCATCAATAGTAGCAGCACAAGACCCATATTTGTTTTCAAACAAAGAGAGAAAGTGAAGGAATACATTGTTATTGTTTATTTGCTATCAAATTGACCTGAACTTATGGTGTCTCTAAGAATGAGAGACCTCATCAACTCATCTGCTCAGTAATTACCATTAAAACATATGATAAGAGAATCCTAAATAGAGCATCTTTTATATATTGCTAATATTAGATAAGAGTGAAAACCAGTGTAATGGATTGGTTTGAACATTGGACAATGACTCTAGATATCTAGATATCAGTGTTTAAATCCCCACTCAGTCATGGAAATGTCACATGACCTTTAACAACTCTCTCAGCCTCAGTAAGACAAACCACTCTTAGCTAAGGACCTTATCACACTAAGTAAAGGATTTGCCATGAAATGGGGCTTGTGGGGGTCTGGGGAACCCATCGCCCCATGCCCCACATTGCCCAGCATACCCCTTACCTCATCCCATGGGGGGAAAGTGTCTGGCATGCCCCCCCATTGTTGCCAATGCAACATGGGGAGCTTTGTGTGTTGCAGCGACAACATACACTGCTTCCTCTTCACTTTTGCCATTGAGCCCTGGCGGAAGTAGATGTACGTCGTGGTAAGTTTGCCAACTAAGTCAGGGTTGGGAAATGTGTTTGGAACCAATTGCTTTTTTACTACTAACTTTTTCTTTTATTGACAGAAAAGAAAAACCATAATACAACTATAATAAAGTGAACAGACACATCATAAAAAAAACAGCAACACCCTACTATTCTACTTTCTAACTGGTCCATAAAAATCTACACATGACAATGCACACACACACAAATCCCATATAAACACACACAACATACTAATTCACACACACATATATATACAGAAATAGCTTGACTTAAGAGTTTAATTCATTGCATGACCAAGCTCATAACTCAAAACACTCTTATTTCAGAGTGAATTATCCCATTGAAATGCATTGAAATACTATTAATCCATTCTCTCCCCCACAAATTTTTATTATGTGTTTTTAAATAAGAAAATGTACTTTTTATATAACAAATAATATATACATGCACATTCACATGGAACAATAAAATATTAATTTTAAAATGGTAGAAGCACAAAGTTGTGGTTCAATGGTAGAAACACAAAGCTGTGGCAAGGAAGCACAAAGATAAGCAGCAGAAGCATCATTTTCTTTATACTGTACTCATTCCAGCCTCCCTCTCTCCCTCCTTTGCTCTCACTCTCCCCCCTCCCTCTCTCCCTTCATGAAGCCAAACATAACAGGAATAAAAACCATGCAACATCAATTATCCCATAGTTCTTCAAAGTGGACAAGAGCAAAGTGGACAGCAATCTGATGTGGCAGCTAAAAAAGCCAATGGGATTTTGGCCTGCATAAATAGGGGTATAGCATCTAGATCCAGGGAAGTCATGCTTCCCCTCTATTCTGCCTTGGTCAGACCACACCTGGAATACTGTGTCCAATTTTGGGCACCGCAGATGAAGGGAGATGTTGACAAGCTGGAAAGCGTCCAGAGGAGGGCGACTAAAATGATTAAGGGTCTGGAGAACAAGCCCTATGAGGAGCGGCTTAAAGAGCTGGGCATGTTTAGCCTGCAGAAGAGAAGGCTGAGAGGAGACATGATAGCCATGTATAAATATGTGAAGGGAAGTCATAGGGAGGAGGGAGCAAGCTTGTTTTCTGCTGCCCTGCAGACTAGGACACGGAACAATGGCTTCAAACTACAGGAAAGGTGATTCCACCTGAACATCAGGAAGAACTTCCTCACTGTGAGAGATGTTCGGCAGTGGAACTCTCTCCCCCAGACTGTGGTGGAGGCTCCTTCTTTGGAAGCTTTTAAGCAGAGGCTGGATGGCCATCTGTCGGGGGTGCTTTGAATGCGATTTCCTGCTTCTTAGCGGGGGGTTGGACTAGATGGCCCATGAGGTCTCTTCCAACTCTACTATTCTATGATTCTATGATTCTATGATTCTATCTCCCAAGTAGACAAGAGCATGAGGCATGGAGGCTGCTCCCTTGATGCCCTAAAGTCCTGTACTCTCACATTAGCGCTCCCTCTCGTGCTATCACTCATTTTACAAGCTCATGAATCCCACAATAAGAACTAATTACTAAACAAATACTCTTAACTGAAACATATATCAGACCTAGCCAGCACTATCAGTGGCAAGGGATGATGGAAACTGTAGTTAACCAACATCTGAATGCCATCTGATTGTTAGTTTTATAAATTCAGCAAGAGCAGAGCCTGAGTTCGATCATGAAAAGAAGACAGTAAGAACCATTATGGAATATGATGCCTTGGAGTATGGCGGTGTCCCCTTCGCTGGAAGTTTTTAAACAGAGGTTGTGTGTCCTTTGGTTATGTATTCCTGCATGGGAAGAGTTTGGATTACATGGCCTTTGACATCTCTTCCAACTCTATGACTATAATTCTATAGTCTTATATATACTCTTCCACCTTTTGTGAAATTAAATAGCACACAATATTTTACAACTACAAGCTACCAAACAATTCAAACCACAAATATTGATGCCCTTGGATTTAAATTGATGTAATCTCCTACATTTCACTGTGTGCTGAGTCTGGGTGAGAGTGTATTGCTGCTTCCTATTTAGCATGAATTTCAAAAGACATAAATGGAAATTAAAAAGCAGCTAACGCACAGCAGATGTTAGTAGGATTTTTCGTTCTACTTAGACCATAATAAACATATGGAATAGCCTACCAGGCACTATAGCTTAGGCAAAACACAAGGATCATTCAAGAAACAATTAGATGCCATTCTACAGAAATTGAATACTTAACATGGATGAGCCCTTATGGGCCAATTGTCCTGATGGGAGCTAAAACGTTTTACACTCCTATATTCATTTGAATGTAAATATCACTTCACGAACATCTTTGTTCTAGGGCTGGGAAAGTAATGGAATCATTTTCTTTTGGCTTTCTTTTCCTCAGATTTTTTCCCCACTGACATTGTTGTATTTGCTTTTATAGCTGCAAAGTATTCACAACCCGCTGTGAATTCCCCCTGCCACAAACCTACACAAAAATTAAGTTCAGGGTTGGAGACTGAGAAGTTCCATTTTCAAGTTCATTTGAATTTACTAATGTGAAGCAAAAGGATTCCAGGCAAAACAGTAGCAAATGGGTTATTTGTTGTGATGAATTTTCTCCAAAGAACTATTTCATTTTCTTCCACATATCTTCCACTTTGTCCTTGTGACTTTATGAAAAAGTGAATATTACCAGTTATGTCAGGTAAGAATACAGTGAGTTGTGTTTGCAGAAAACTGGCAAAGAATTTTTAGTAAATGGGCTTTGCATCCACACACGTATGACTATATGTGTATGCTAACTTGCTTGACACATTTAACCATTTTGTAGTATTTCATCTTCATGTATTCTATAAAGAGGCCGTAAGAGCAATTGTATACAGAGATACAGCTAGTGTGAAATAAAGTACTGGCAAAAAAAAGTCTGACATAGAGTCAGAATATTCTTCTTCAGGGTGTTTCCAGACATCATTTAAACCCAACCCAGAGCGGGTTTAAGTCCCCACAGAAAAAAAGAAAGAAAAAAGGGGGCTTGCTGGGAGGCCATGGGGACACTGAGAACCCCCCCCCCCCCCCAAAAAAAGCCCTACAAATAAGAGTAAACTTCCCAGGCTGTCATGATGACTCTCTACAAGTATCCTGGAGTGTACCAATGACACACCAGTATGCAATGGGGGGAGTAGGAGCGATCCCCCGGCCTCCTGGAACATTATTAGTACACTCCAGGAGACCTGTAGAGATGAATCATGGTGACCTGGTAAGTTGACTCTTATTTTTATGGCTTTTGGGAGGAATTTAAGGAGGGGGTAACTGCCCTATTAACTTCTTTGGGTTCATGGAGCCCAAAGATCGATTTGGGCTGTAGGAACAGACTCCTGGGACTGTGGACGCATTCTGAAGGCCAGGTCTAATGGGGTATCTAAATAATTCACAACAAAGCAGGGTTTTCTTGCTTTAATCATGAATGACTTAACTTTTACTGGCGGCATCATTTGGATGCCTCTGGTAAAGCACAACAGGTCCCACAGTATGGGGCCTGTCTGGATGGGTTCTCAGTCTTATAAAGAAGAAGAAAAAAGGGGGAATAATGTCATCTTAATGTTTCTAGAAAGTAAACATTGCCAGGATATATAAACCTATGGAAATTTCTCTTTGACTTGGGTCTTGGTGAAGGGAAACACTGATATCTTGACCAACATCTTAAAGACCCATCTGGATCTAAAAGACTACATAATATTTAGTAATATGAATCATGGGAATATTGGTACTTGAGACTGTTTGAATTTTGACTGAAGGGTTGTGGCATTTCCTTTGTCTATTTCTGTATCTTCTCCCTGTATATTAGTCATCACTAAAGCTATTAATTGTACTCAGTGGCTTAGTATTACCTTTAATCTCAGTTGGACAGACTGTCTACATCACTGCAAAGACTAGGGACCTCATCACATGGCGGTTCAGAAACCGGGGGGCAGAGAGAGAAACCGTGGGGCAGCATCCAGCTTTGTCCCCTTGCCATTGAGGGTTATGGCCTGCCACCCACAATATTTTTGTGTTGTCCCCAGTGTCTTCAATGAAGAGACGGGTAGCCACCTGATTCCTCAGGTCTCCCTCTTAGCAGGCTGCTGACATGCTGCCAGCATGGAGCCCAACAGAGCCCAGCCAGAAGTTGTCCTGCGTCATTTGACGAGCTCAAGTGAATTTCGTTCCAGCAGCATAGTGGCAGGGTGCTAAGATGAGGAAAACCACCCATCTGATAAGGTCGAAAAACTGTATCTCATGTGCAACTGTAGGCTTTTTTGTTTTTTTGCTACATGCCACCACAATTGCAGAGAAAGAGGAGGACATCATCCCAGTTGGATGTCACATGATAATGGCATTCTTATCAGTGTTTCAACAGGTTTGCCATCTCCCTTTGTAAAATAATTCAATTGTGCATTTCATCTCATTGAAGGCTTTGCAGAAATCGCTGCAGTATCCTAGGGTTTCATGTTCAGCTGGACAGAGTCTGCTTCAATTCAATACCACCACAGTCACCATCATCCTTTCCCCACACAGAAGAGGGTGATAGGCAGTCCTTGTGTCACCTCCATGACTCCCTATCAGCCATAGTTGCATCTGAAAAGTCAGAATGATCCACCTTTGGAACCAGCAAGAAGGAGGGTGTTGCTTTACCCCCTCTTTACTGGCTGCATGGGCTTCAATGCAAAATGGAGGAGAAATGATGATCTATGAAGCCAATTTGGACCACCTGGGCACCAATAGTGCTGCATAGGTTTCAGCCTAGTGTACCAGGCTGCCATAATAGTCCCTCCACATTGGCCCAAAATGGTGATGATTACATGTTATTTTATTCCAGCTGTTGGGGGTGCTTTGATTGTGATTTTTTGTCCTGAAAGGGGGTTGGACTGGATGGCCTGTGTGCTCTCTTCCAACCCCCTGATTCTGTGATTTCTTACCCACCTTTCCCCAAGGCTCAGGGTGTAGGACAGTGGTTCTCAACCTGTGGGTCCCCAGATGTTATGGCCTTCAACTCCAAGAAATCCTAACAGCTGCTAAACTGGCTGGAATTTCTGGGAGTTGTAGGCTGAAACACCTGGGGACCCAGAGGTTGAGTACCACTGGTGTAGGAACAGCCTGAGAAAACATGTAACCCAATGTATTGGACTTCCATGATGTGCCCCTAACATTGTAGTTGCTTTTTAACCATCAAGCTTGATGAGGACTTCTGAAGAACACAAAGCTAGCACATTTTGTGTGATTATAGTTGACCTTCATTAAGGTGGGTTTTGAACATTGTGGAAGTCTTTATATTTTACATCCTTTCTGTGGTAGAGATCTGTTACGTATTAGCCACTGTGCCAATCTAATGGGACTCAAGATTGAAGCAAAAAGAATGTTAATTTCTCATAATACATATTTTTTTAAAATCCTTTCTCTTATATACTTCTGTCTCAGTTTTTTATGATCACTATGGTACCCATGGAGCCCTCGGTGGCGCAGCTGCTGAACTTGCTGACTGAAAGGTCAGCGGTTCGAATCTGAGGAGTGGGGTGAGCTCCTGCTGTTAGGCCCAGTTTCTGCCAACTTAGGAGTTTGAAAATATACAAATGTGAGTAGATCAATAGGTACCGCTCAGGTGGGAAGGTAACGGCATTCCATGCAGTCATGACAGCCACATGATCTTGGAGGCTTTTATGGACAATGCTGGCTCTTTAGCTTAGAAATGGAGATGAGCACCAACTCCCAGAGTCGGACATGCCTAGACTTCATGCCAGGGGAAAACATTTACCTTACGGTGTCCATAAGGCTGGAGCCAACAGTGGGTAGTGAGTTCAGAAATATATAATTATATGAAATACATAATTCTCTAAACATTTTGGAGATAAGTCAGAACTGACTTCTGGATCCATTATATTCATTCTGGGTGTGTTTGACTACATGGCTCCTATGGTTTATTTCAGCTCTGCAGTTATATGTCAGGAGCAATCAAAACCAAGCAAACAAGATTGATGTGAACAGAAGTGGAAAGTGACGGTGTTACAAAGCTCTTTGGGCATATGGTTCTTGAACAATTGCCCAATGTTCAAAGTGCCTTTTGACTCAAAAGAAGTTTCCATTTCCTGCACTAGATATCAAACTGCTCTATTCTCCAGTTACATTCTTTCATCTATTTCAGCTGGAGCTTGGGTAAGAAAATTCCTCCTTCTGATCAACAAGAGTCAACTTGAATGTAGGGGAAACAGAGGTTAGGCCCCCTCCCTTCTTCTTTGGTCAGAATAAGCCTGCTTAGCTATGGGTGATGTTATTTGCCTCATCACTCCACTCTAACTAAAAAATGATATTTCCATACATAAATCAAACTGTATATCTATTCACTCAGGGCAGTGACTCTGAATCAATGGCATATAACAACCCAAGTATCCCATAATTGCTCCTAAGCTATGTTTATGTAGTACATATAATGTGGACTCACCTTGCAGCTGATGTGGGGAGTTCACATGGCATAAGGTTGGATTTGCAGCAGAAGTGCTGCATACAGTCATTAATGTACCTCAGGCAGAAATGGGATGGACTCCAGAAGTACCAGGAAGCTCCAGGGTTATTCTGGAGTTTCAGAGGTGTGGACAGCTGGATTGAGCTGGATCTGTCCCAATCTCCTGTGCACACACAGTCACTGTACACATTGCACCTCTGACCACAAGCAGTTTCCTAGCAGCCTCATGCTGGCAATGTCACATTTCCTGGTCATATGGCTGGACACTTTGGTATGACCTCAACAGAAGTGATATCACCAGCAAGTGTCTGCAACCCCAGTGTAACTTAGCATGACACCCAAAGGAGCAATTCTGAAAAGTTTATCTAGATTAATTGGGTAGGTATAAACATGGCCTCACTTTCCTCTGATATCCTTTGTACAATTGTTGGTTATATCTATCCTGATCATTGGTATGATGGAGACTTTGCTTTAAAATAAATTCAGCCACTTATATAGCCAAACTGATATTGAGGACATTATCCCACAGGCAGGAGGGAAGTGGGGGAAATCATTTGGAAGAGTGGGGACTTGTCTTACCCCAGCAAGGTCCATCTTCGGGGATGGCCAGCCAACCCATGTCCTTTCCCCGTCATCTTCTCGCTTTCCCCTGCTTCCCCCCTCTTTCTTCAATCAGGACTCAGGTAACATGCAGATCTTGAAAACAGAGTCCTCTATCTGTTTTCACACACTGGCAAGATGGGTTTCCACAGGTGGCCAACAGAGGTGGCCATGGGTCATGCGATGGCCTCTGTGGGACTCCGTTTTGACAGAGTACAAAAATTGAGAAAAAACAGGGGGAACTTAGTTTTGATTGACTATTTATTACAAAAGTGTCATGAGATACTGGTATCTGAATTATATTTTGTCAGACATTAAAGCCATTGCCAAGGAAAAATGGGTTTGAAATAAAACAGAGAAAATAGATATATCACAAAGTGGTTTTACTGAACATAGTTAATAAGAGTGATGGGAAACTCTCACTTATTTTTGGTTTTAGCTCAGCAATGTTTGGCAAAAATCTTTGCTCAGGTGGAAAAGAAGCAAGCAGTATTACAAAGGTAATTTTCAGCTTCTGGCCCTTTACATTCAAACTTGTTTTTCCAAAAACACATGATAACTAATTGTTATTTTTAAACACATATCCCTTGTGTTTACTTCTAATAGATAGTTGAGAAACCTGGATCAAATTTCATAATATGGGTTATGCTTTTTGAATGTCAAAAAAGAGGTTTTGTTACAAACATAAATTGTTCTAAAATAAAAACAATCACTTTTTTGGCCTTGATATGAGAATCCTAATTCTAGTATCTGAGGAAACTAATTGGCATATGTCATATTGCTTTCCTAGACTTTGAGAGAAGGATTTTAGTATTAGAACTTAAGATGTCCCTCTCTTGGTTGTGTATGTATATAAAGTAGAGAAAATGAATGGAGTGTCTAGTTTTAAAACCATTGTGTTAAGATAAGAAATGATAGACATTTAATAGATGCTCATATGAAAAACAGGATGGTGTCTTTTGTTGTGCTATATGCTATTTAAAAGGTCTGTCAATACAAGGGCTATTCATAAAAATGAATTAGCAGCTGGTATTGGAAATACATTACTGATCCCCAATAAGTAACAAGAGCAATAGAAATCGCAGATGCGCAATATGCCGGTGGGAGGTTTCTGGAGGCTTCCTTCAAACGCTTTCTTAAATGAGCTGAGCCATTTTAAAGGAAGGATAAACATGGTTTATCAGCAACTATTTGTGATTTTTTTTGTTTTTAAACCAAACCACGTGATCAACCATTTTGTTTTTAATACCCAATAAACTCTGGGACAGTTCCAGGTACAGTAGAGTCTCACTTATCCAACACTCACTTATCCAACATTCTGGATTATCCAATGCATTTTTGCAGTCAATGTTTTCAATACATCGTGATATTTTGGTGCTAAATTCGTAAATACAGTAATTACTACATAGCATTACTGCGTATTGCACTACTTTTTCTGTCAAATTTGTTGTATAACATGATGTTTTGGTGCTTAATTTGTAAAATCATAACCTAATTTGATGTTTAATAGGCTTTTCCTTAATCCCTCCTTATTATCCAACATATTCACTTATCCAATGTTCTGCCGGCCCATTTATGTTGGATAAGTGAGACTCTACTGTAACACCCTTTTAAGCTTGGATAATACCTGCTAGAGCCTAATTTGAATATTTTTGTGAAATGGGCTCCCCTCCGCAAAATATGTTACTTTTCACACCATCAAAATATTCTTTGTCATTTCTGCTCTAACAAGCTAACACTACTTCTGCTCTTGAAGTTATCTTAAGGTTGCAATCAGATACAGGTTCATGGATCAGCCTAATTTCCACTCTACCGTTTTCCTTCTCTTTCCTTGGCTTTTTGCCTCTCCCTCCAACTTCCAGCAACTACTATTCTGGCCACAGAGGTAGAAGAATGCCAAGCAGGCATACTTTCATTGTTCCTGTTTCCAGATGCACTCTTCTTGTAGGTCTTTTCCTGCAGTTGAGTTCATAGTTCACTTGACCAACTGATGAGCAAAAGGATGAAGGTCCTGCACATTATTGGGCATCCTGCTGTTTGCTCACATAAAAGTTCAGAAGGCATTTTACTGTTAGAGTGTTGAGACACAGTGTGGCTATATGAGTGCAGAGCAAGCACTTATAGAATGCTCACGTGCCTTTCTTCCTCAACTAGCCAGAATTATTATAGCAGGAAGCTTGAAGTATTTCTAAATTCCAGCTTTTCTCTGTAACGGTTGGACAATCTCCTGCTCCATATCTCTTTCTCTTTATATGTCTTGTCTTATTTAGATTGAGGATTTTAGTGTAAAGATGTATTACCTAGCATAAGTTGGCTGGCTAAAGCAAGAGGTATAAATGCTTTAAATCATCATCCCCATCATCATGCCTGAGGAAGAATTCTGAAAAAAATAGATCAAGCAAGACACATAGTCACCTTTGGGTTGGCCTTATTAAATGTACCCTAATTGAATTCTAAAATTAATCTGATGTATATTCTGTGAGGTTAAATATAGGTGCAGCAGTTGACTATCAGTTCAAAATTGTGTAATTATTAATTACAGAGTAAGATGTTTGGGTCAATGGTGCACACTCATAGAAAAACAGATTATGAGCAGTGAAGATGTGTATAATGAGCCATCTCATTATACAGAAGCCTCCCTCTGCTTTTCTCTAACAGTGAACCTCGGTCAAGCTGTCTCTCACTCCTAATAACACTGATGGGTGTCATTTTCTGGATGATAGATTGACAGACGTGAGGAAAGTGAAGAATCCTCAGGCAGCAAACGTCATTTATTTATTTCCTTACAATCAGAAATGGAATAGTTAGGAAGAAAGGTGCCAAGAGGAAGGCATGTTAAGCAAATCCTTGTCATGACCGTCTTCCATCTGGAAATCTTTGTGCTCATTGTGAAAGATCATGTGGATCCAGAATAGCTCTTCATAGTCATTTATGTATCTACTGCGAAGACTCTGCTTCTGGAACACAATTATAGCCGTGAGGGATCACCTATGATGAATTGTACAACAGTAGGAAACAGTTAACATATTAAATCCATTGTTAATAACCTAAAAAATAAAACTAACTTGCACATAATATAGAAAGAGTTTTCCCCTGCAATTATTTTATTGTTGCATGCATGAATGAATAATCTCAGCAGTCTTCTCCCACTGTGTACAAATACAAAAGTTTCTGCACTATTGCCTACCACTATTCATACTCCAGGACTTTGTTTTGTTTTGTTTTAAAGAAAACAAAAGAGGAATTGTCTGTCACCTGGGACTACTCTGGTTCTGCAACATGCCAAGGCTGCATTCAAATACAAGCCCATATCAGAAAGGTAAGGAATCAAAGAGAGAGATCACTTACCTGGCAGCTTTTGGGTACTCTTTAGGCCTCTTCCCAAGGGGCTAAATAGCCCCATTTTGCTGCTTTTCTTTGCAGTCTAGATGCGAACTGCCGAGTGCTGTCAGATGATGCTTGGCAGGCCCCGTCCACATTCCTTTCAAAGTGGAGGGGAAGCATGGGAAGGATCTTCCTCCTCCACCTCAGGGAGGAAAATGTGTTTTGGAGCTACCTGCATTTTCCTCCCCTTTAATTCATATGATGGGAGAAAGAGCTGTGGGTCAACACGTGTTGCTGCCCTTTTTTCCATATGATGGGGGAAGGGTGCCAATTTGTCCTGTTCTGTCTCCACAATGAGCTGGGTGCCATGAGGCACTCCATGCACACCTTCTCTTTTGCCAGCACAATGGCATCCCCGCCCCGGGCTGTGTGAAGAAGTCCTAATCAATTGCACATTCTCTGCTCCATAAATACCCATGCTCAATAAAAAGAATCATTATGATAGTGCAATCATCTGGTGGTGCAGCAGGTTAAACTGCTGAGCTGTTGAACTTGCTGACTGAAAGGTTGGCAGTTCAAATCTGTGGAGCAGAGTAAACTCCTGTTATTAGACGCAGCTTCTGCTAACCTAGCAGTTTGAAAACATGCAAATGTGAGTAGATCAATAGGTACCACTTATGTGGGAAGGTAACAGTGCTTCATGCAGTCATGCCGGCCACATGATCTAGGAGGCGTCTATGGACAACTCCAGCTCTTTGGCTTAGAAATGGAGATGAGCACCACCCCCAGAGTTGGACATGACTAAACTTAATGCCAGGGGAAACCTTTACCTTTGCTATGCTTATTGTACAAATGATTATTATTATTATGAATACTCTGTAAGTGCTGAGAGTGTAAAAAAAAAGTACTTAGGAGACTTATTACTAATTGGTAATCAGTTCCTGTTTTAGATTATAAAGATAGTCAATTGTGAATGGAGATACTTGTTATCATTAACTATAAGCCAAATGCAATGTCATAAATTATTCACATGTCATCATTCTACTCTCACTTGACTTCAGCTGATGGTTTGTTGACCGAAATAAAGGCTACTGACTGACTGATTATTGTTGTTGTTGCCAATTTCCAAATGATATCTCTATCTTAAACCTTAAGCTTGTGGTGACATATAATATTGACTTTGATAAACAAAAAGAGGGGCTACTGAATACACCAACTTATTCTTGGATTCTAATCTTGTTATTTCTCAATGGAAGAGCCAGATAACATCCATGATTTGCAATATGTGCCTGGGTTTGGGAGGGATTTGTGTCCGCTGATTAGGTCCAAACAAGACCCACTACAGCTTTGGATCCTCACACGGGGTGAAATAGTGGATGTTCCACATCCCAGTCCCTCTTGCAAATGTGACCTAAGAAGGTCCCTAGCAGCCTAGGTGCCAACTAATATCTCAAGGATGTCTGAGGCCTGCCCCATCAAAAATGTCATCACCATTGCCTTCCCACTGCTGCTGCAACTATTTGCTTTGCCTAGCCTTGTGGCCTGTAGGTCACAAGGAATCATAGAGTTGGAAGACATAAGAGTCATCATGTCCAATCATTTGCCATGCAGGAATATACAATCTAACCACTCCTGGCAGATGGTCATCTAGTCTATGCTTAAAAACCTCCAGAAAAGGAAACTCTACCACACTCTGAGGCAGTATATTCTGCTGTCTTACTCTCAGGAAGTTTTCCTAATGTTTAGGAGGCATCTCCTTTCCTCCCTTTTGAATCCATTGCTCCATGTCCTAGTCTCTTGAGCAATAGAAAGCAAGCTTGCTCCATCTTCAATATGTCATCCTTTCACATTTTTAAACATGACTATCTTATCCCCTCTCAACCTTATTTTGATGGTTTTATTGATATTGATGTTTTATTGTTGGTATAATTGTTTATCATTTTATTGTTGTATGTTTTCGGGCTTGGTCCCCATGTAAGCCGCTCCAAGTCCCCATTGGGGAGATGGGGCGGGGTATAAAAATAAAATTATTATTATTATTATTATTATTATTATTATTATTATTATTATTATTATTATTATTATTCTCTCCGAGCTAAAACCATATCCATCTCCCTAAATTACTTCTCAAAAGGTTTGGCTTGCAGACCTTTCACCATTTTGGCCAACTTTCTCTGGACACATCCCAGCTTGGCACTATCCTTCTTGAATTGTGATGCCAGGGTCAGCTCCTTGCTATATATAAACTTGGCGTTTGCTTCCAGCCCTAATCACTAAATAAGAAGCCTGAAACTTGAGCATTCTGGAGTTTTACACTCTGACATGTTTTGCCTCAAAACCAGTTGCATTGTGACACAAATCATAATGGACAATGGGCTTCTTTTTCTTCAGCACAAAGATGATCCGTCCTCTGTATAGTTATAGAAGGGAAATACAGAATCAAATACATGCTATTTTTATTTAACAAATTATATTTTTGTGAAATAACAAATACATAACTTCAATACAACTGGATGCTGTTGCTTTAGTGCACCTGTTGTCAAATATAGCTGAACCTATCAAGAACAATCTGCTATTAAAAGGAAATCATGGGAAGACTTCTACCAACTTTCGGTTACTTTTGATGTCTCAGCATTGGTTTTTCCTATGAGAAGTTATTAAACAGTAGTTTGGGCAATCTTTAGTGGCTGCAAATTCAGTCCAAACCCCACAGTGCATTTTGTTTTGTATAGGCTGAGAGAATTGGTATGAGGAAATCTCTCCCACGTGTTAGGCTGAAATTGATTGTACTTTACACTTTGCTTTGAAAAGGTCTCTTTCAATATTTGTTAACACCTTTTTGAATTGTTAGTTTCCTATTGCTTGATTCTGAAATGAATCTGGATAGATGAAATGCATGTGGTGCATGCAAAGGGCACCCTTATTTCAATAAAGTTTGAGATAGAAGTAACGGATAAAACGTCAGAAAAAAATGGAAGTTTGGAAGATAGAGATAAGAGAACTTATAAAATGCATGCAACACATGCACACACACATAGGCGCAACCATACATGGGAATAAATATCAATAAATTGAATTACTGTATGCATTTCTAGCCAATGTTTTAGCTGACTGTGCCGTCGCGCCTGGGGCTGTAAACTCTTAGTGAAAGAGGCATGGACGTGACATCTTTCCCCAGGGGATTGCTTCTTGCCCTCCTTTAGGGAAACTGGAACTCCCAAGGACCAAAACACTGTAGTTAACTCAAAAACTGGGTTTATTCTTCACAAAGGGGGTAAAAGAAAATATACATTACAGTCTTTGGTTGTTTAAGTCCATGAAGCTTGTCCAGATCCCTCTCTCTCTGGCTGTGAATGCTGGAGCAAACTCAGCCTCAGTCCAATGACCTATATCTGAAGACAAGAGTCTTCCTCTGTTGCCAAAGGACTGATGTGAAGGCGCTTGAGACTCCTCAACGTTGTTCAGGTTGGCCCTGAACATGAAGTGTGAGTCCCAAGGGTAAGAACCTCAGAATTGGTGCTGAGAGGTAACTTTTGAAGGGCTTTTTGAGCCAAGCCTCTCTTTCACGTCCATCCGATACAGAACTTGCTGATGGAATGAAAAGAGGAAACACAGTTCTACTCCAGGAAGAGGTGGAGCCAAATAGTTTTGCTGAGTGAGCAATGTAACAGGTACAAACAACATTGATTGACAGATATAAATAACCAATCCAACTACATTTACAGGGTAAGGGCAAAATCAGGCATGATACAACAATTCAAATCTTGAAACTTATAGTTCAACATATAGATGGCGCCACTCGCGCCGTCACACTCCCGGCCTAGATTTCCGGACTTTCGGAAATCTAAACAAAATGGAGTTAAATACCTTTAACTCTAATAACGTTAGACTGTATGTCTTCTGAAAATAACACAACCATGCCGCTAATAGGCCTGTCAAATAAAGAAACCTTTTCGTTAGAGACGACCTTAACCTGGGCCTTATGCACTCTATTGTCAGAGCTAGGATATAATTTTGACACAATACCCTTAGCCCATTGGGATCTAGGAGCATCTTGGTTTAAGTAACACCATATCCCCAACCTTTACGTTGGCACCTAACAATCCAAAACCCATAGTTTCTTAGGGCAGACTCAGTAAACAACCTTCCTTGGTGTTTGACCTTTGCGTGGAAATGCTGTGTCAACAGCAGAGCTATGTGGCTATGGTGTGGCAAAATAACAGGATTTTTAACACAGGATCTAATCTTTGCTCTTTTTAGTCTACCTCCAACCCTAAGGAGACCCTCATTGTCCAGGAAGAGGTTCAAGTCCTTTAAACAACTATTTTTGGGCAAGGAAGCTTTTCTTTCTAGACAAGCTATTTCTTCTAAAAAACACTGTCTTTGAGTGGATCTCAGGATGACTGTTGAGGCTTTTGAAAGATCTTGGGGCTGAATTGCACCACTGTTTTTTGTAGTGATGTAATGTATGAGCCTGGCAATGGCTGCCTGAAGTCTAGTCCATTTTGAAAATCTTTCAAACTTGGCTGGATTTAAACCTTGCCTTGATAAGTCTTGGCCATCGATGGTAGATTTGCAGGACTGAATTTCTGGCAACTCAGTGTCTTTGAGCACGGAAATGCTTTCTGGAAAGGAAGGATTTTGAAGACATTTGGGTCCAGTGATCCAGGATGACTTGGACAACTTTGCGGCTGATGTTCCTCGGGATGTCACATCTGCCGGATTTTCTGAAGTGCATATGTAATGCCACTGCTCTTCTCCCTCCGCACACACGCTGGCTGGTTCAGCGTAGTTGCTTCTGAAGAGGTCTTCCACAAACTGGGTGATCTGGGTCTTTACCTTCGGATCTTTTAGCATCCTTCTTCTTAAGGACAGGAGACGATGAAGGGCAATATCTCTGTTGTTGGGTAGAGATGGTCTTTCCGGCTTGAAAGGTAAAGGTGCTATCCAATTACCTTCAGGGTCTTGAGTGACTTGGTTGTTCATCATCTCAAGAAACTTCTGATCATTTTTAGAGAAGGCTGTTTGCTCATCTCTCTCTGTGACTTCGATGGAAGAGTAATCGGGCATTACTCCCTGGCAGCAAACTGAGATGTGGCTGGCACATCCTTGCATTAGTGAAGGCCTTTTAGTGACAGGCTGGAACATCTTGTTCAGGCAGACTGGGCCTAACACCGTCCATCCTAAAGGCAACTGCTGGGCCATGGGTGATCCCTTAGGACCTTCAATCTGGTTGCTAACACGGAACAGTGTGGGACAATCTGCACCGATAAGCATGACGATGTCTGTTTCCAAGTCCAAAGCTGGAATTAGATCTTGAATACCTTTGAGATGAGGATGGGCTTGTACCACCTCCTTCGTGGCTATCTGGTCTTTGTTCCTGGGAATCAGGCTGCATTCTATAAGGTCAGGAAGATCGTACCTGGCCTTTTGTCCGACAGGTGAGATTTTGAACTTTGTTGCAACTCTGCCATTCATCTTATTCTTTCCAGAACAAGTGGATATGGTGTATTCTATTGTCTCTGTATGAAGGTCAAACATGTTGAAGAACTCTGGGGTTGCAAGAGATGCGTCACTTTGGGCATCCAAGGCGACGTAGACCCTTTTCTTATTCCACGGCTGCTTGTCTGGATACACCTCTGCCAGGCAGATTGGGTGGCAAATCCTGGGCTTGTGGCTATTTTGACAAAGCTTGGTGCAGGCAACCGCAGGAGCCTTGAGGGCTACCTGAGGTTCTGTAGGCTTTTGGTCTTCTTTGGTTTCTTCTTTGGCAGGAGAATTTGACTTTGCTTTGAATTGAGGGGAATCGAAGTTGTGCATTGCAGAACAATGCTTGATGCTGTTGCAGTGTTGGCATTTAACCTTTTCTTTGCAGTCCTTGGAGAAGTGAATAGTGGCGCCGCAGCATCTAAAGCACACCTTGGCCTTTTGAACTATTTGGAGTCGTTCTTCGTAAGGCTTCTTTGCGAACTCTCTGCATTCAGCTAGGCTGTGTGGCCTTTGATGAATGGGACAGGATATGGTGTTGTTGCTGACTGGTTGAGCAGAAGTTGCAGGAGTTGCGTCTGTCATCTTGACACTCAGGTTCCTTCTAAGATCTTTGCCCTGGGCTTTGTCTTCTTTGGAGGTCTTTTCAGGCTTTAGGCCTTGGTACAAAGCGGGAAGACCTGTCTGAGGGTCATTCCTCTCACGGGCTGCTCTAGTGACGAAATCCACCAAAAAAGTGAAGGGCGGGTATACATTTGCATTCTCCTCTTTGTACTTGAACACCTGTTTCCCCCAAGCTTCTCGAAGAGGAAAAGGAAGTTTGCAGAGAATGGCACTCTGTGACGTGTGCTGGTCCAGACATGCTAAACCTGGCAGCTCTGGATTTCCTTTGGCTGAAGCTAGCTCTAGTAAAAGATCACTAAAGTCCCAAAGCTGTTTGCAATCTTTCATCTTCAGTGATGGGAACCTGTTGAGTCGATCCATGAGGGACGCTTCTATCTCAGTGCTCGCACCGAAGCGCTGGTCCAAGCGAGACCACGCTGTGGACAAAGCTCTTTGGGGGTCTGCTACATGAGCAGCATAAAGTCTTTTTACTTGCTCGGCTGAGCTGGGTCCAAGCCACGCCATAAGAAGGGACAGTTCTTCATCCGCTTCTAGCTTGAAATCTCGAATGGCCCTCATGAAGGTGATTTTCCACAGAAGGTAGTCATCCGGTCGGTCAGTGAATTTCTGGACGCCTTTGTCTCTGATGTCTCTTCTTGGATTTCTCAAGAGGGAACCCAATTGAGACTCCAGTGTGTAAGGGTACATCTGAGGAGTGTGATGTGGCCCGACGAAGTCAATGTTCTTCGGTTGAACACATCTTGTCATGATGGTAGGCGATGCTGGGTTCAGCAGATTGCTGGCAGGCAGCACCTCTGAAGCCTTCATCTTCAGCGATGGGAGAACTGACTTGGTATGCAGGGATGAATGTGGTGGTTCACTCCCGGCCATGCCTTGCCAATGTGAATGGACATCTGGATGTTGTTGAAAGACGTCATCCTTTTGTTCCCAAGTAGACAAGTGGTATCTCTGAGGCCTAAGTACAGGAATGGACTCTGACAGAGATGGCACTCTCCCGGCCGTGCTTTGCTGTACTTCTGAGGAATGGGCTGGCCTTGAAGTTGCGAACACTGGAACAGGTGAGCGATCTTCAAGGTGGCAAAAGGAGATATGACTCTGCACTACAGGTGATTCCAGTTGCAGATGTGCTGAAACCTTTGCTGTAGGCTCTTGTGTTGGCAGGAAACTAAGGTTTTCTTGTGTTAGTTCCTGTGATAGGGCTTTGGCTAGAACGTTAGCTCTGACTATCTTTTGTGCTGTGTCTCTTTTTACTTGAAGCAGATCTAGATCCCGTTGCAGCTCATCTTGCTTGGCTTCAGCCATTGCAAGCTCTATTTCTCTCTGGGCTCTGGCCTGTGCTAGGCCAGCTTCTTGTTGGGCCCTAGCCTGCGCTAGGTCAGCTTCTTGTTGGGCCCTAGCCTGCGCTAGGTCAGCTTCTTGTTGGGCCCTAGCCTGCGCTAGGTCAGCTTCTTGTTGGGCCCTAGCCTGCGCTAGATCAGCTTCTTGCTGGGCCCTAGCCTGAGCTAGAAGCAGTTTCTGCTTGGCTTTAGCCTGTTGAAGGAGGAGTTCCTCTTCATTGAAGGCAAAGTCTTGCCTAGCCATTTCTGCAGACGCCTCTGCTTCTAAAACCTCTTTTCTAATTTTCAAACGGACAGCCTCTCTGTTGTAGTGGGCTGCTTTGGAAGAAGTACTGATGAATGAGTGTGTGGATTGGGAGGAACTGCTATGCCTAGATGAATGCTTGGATTTAAGGCTAGCATCATTAGATGGAATCTTGAGCAGACTGGATCTAAGGCTTACACATGGGGAGCCTTGAACCCTTTCTTCTGCACCTTCTACAAGGGGGGATTTGACCCTTGTTTGCAAAATCTCATTGCTATGACTTGCCATTATGTAATTCAAAAGGAAACTTATCCCAAATTTCAAACAGTACAAAATGCAATACTAATTAACTATACAATTAAAGGCACACAAAAGGGCAATGCAATATTTTAAACAAGACAATTAAAACAGCTGCTTAACTGAGAAGTTAAGCCTGGGCTTTCATAAACTTGCAGCAGGCTTTGAAGAAAATGGCAGGAACTGCAGAAGGTTGGAATTTATTGCTTTGCAAACTGGTTTCTGGAAGAGGCTTGGTTGCTGTAAAGGCTGGCTTCTGGAGAAATGTATCTACTTTGCAGAAACCTGGATTTTGCTGCAGTTGCAAGAGCTGGATGTATCAATTTGCTGGTGGCTTGAGATGCAAAAGAGCGGGAAAGCTTGTAAATGTCTCAATTTTGCAAAGGCTAGGCTTCTAGCAAATGTATCCACTTTGCAGAAGGCTTGAACTTGCTGCAGCTACAAGAGCTGAATGTAGCAATTTGCTGGTGGCTTGAGATGCAAAAAGAGCGGGAAAGCTTGCAAATGTCTCAATTTTGCAAAGGCTAGGCTTCTAGCAAATGTATCCACTTTGCAGAAGGCTTGAACTTGCTGCAGCTACAAGAGCTGAATGTAGCAATTTGCTGGTGGCTTGAGATGCAAAAAGAGCGGGAAAGCTTGCAAATGTCTCAATTTTGTGAAGGCTGGGCTTCCCTCTGGAGGCAAAGGCAGGCTTCTTTTGACTTCTTTATCTTTAGGAGACTATGGGCTTGGCAAATTCAAGGCCCTTCCACTCCTTCTTTCCCCTTCTTAGCACTTCTGGAAGGCTTCTTTCAGCAGTTCTGGAAAAGAAGGCTCCTCTCTCAGTACTTCTGGAAAAGAAGGCTTCTCTCAGCACTGCTGGAAAAGAAGGGTCCTCTCAGCACTGTGCCGTCACGCCTGGGGCTGTAAACTCTTAGTGAAAGAGGCATGGACGTGACATCTTTCCCCAGGGGATTGCTTCTTGCCCTCCTTTAGGGAAACTGGAACTCCCAAGGACCAAAACACTGTAGTTAACTCAAAAACTGGGTTTATTCTTCACAAAGGGGGTAAAAGAAAATATACATTACAGTCTTTGGTTGTTTAAGTCCATGAAGCTTGTCCAGATCCCTCTCTCTCTGGCTGTGAATGCCGGAGCAAACTCAGCCTCAGTCCAATGACCTATATCTGAAGACAAGAGTCTTCCTCTGTTGCCAAAGGACTGATGTGAAGGCGCTTGAGACTCCTCAACGTTGTTCAGGTTGGCCCTGAACATGAAGTGTGAGTCCCAAGGGTAAGAACCTCAGAATTGGTGCTGAGAGGTAACTTTTGAAGGGCTTTTTGAGCCAAGCCTCTCTTTCACGTCCATCCGATACAGAACTTGCTGATGGAATGAAAAGAGGAAACACAGTTCTACTCCAGGAAGAGGTGGAGCCAAATAGTTTTGCTGAGTGAGCAATGTAACAGGTACAAACAACATTGATTGACAGATATAAATAACCAATCCAACTACATTTACAGGGTAAGGGCAAAATCAGGCATGATACAACAATTCAAATCTTGAAACTTATAGTTCAACATATAGATGGCGCCACTCGCGCCGTCACACTCCCGGCCTAGATTTCCGGACTTTCGGAAATCTAAACAAAATGGAGTTAAATACCTTTAACTCTAATAACGTTAGACTGTATGTCTTCTGAAAATAACACAACCATGCCGCTAATAGGCCTGTCAAATAACTGAATTACTATTATTATATCCCACTTTTTCTCTCTTAAAAGAGACTCAAAACAATTGCATTTTCAGAATTTTGTAATTAACTTCTTTGAAGAAAAACTGCATACAGAATGCTTACATCAGTAAAATGTGTATACAAAAATGCATGTATTAATAAAACCATTCAAAAAGCATGCTTATAAATCAATTAGGCATATTAGGCATGAAAGACAAAACTTCAGACACAAAAATATATGTATTAAATAAAAAGCGAAGAAAAAACTTTTACATAGAGTACTTTTTTAAAGTGGCAAAAATCCACAATAATGGGATAAATTGAAAAAACAGGAAAAAAACAGAGGACAATGGAAATCTACAGAGAATTTTCTCTATAGTTACTTAAAATGATTGATAATGAGGAATATGTGGTATTCTGGTAAACACATTTTCAGGAAAGTATCTAAAATAAGAGCCTAATTATAACAGTCTCAAATTATGGCACTCTTACAGCATACAGATGACTAGATGCAATTGTTAATCCCAACTGCAGCAGATCCATTAAAATATTTGGAATATGACAAATGAATATTTCATGTTTTACTGACTCAATGGGCTTACTCATGTTGGGACAAACATAACATATCTCATGTTATTTCTCAGAGAAGCATAGCAAAGTATATGGCAGCATGTTATTGAAAGCCCATCATTACTGACCTTGAGATCTCCATTTCTGGGCATGAATTTGGATGTAGCCTTCTACATATAAAATCCAGAATTGTGTTTAGTACTTATATTTGTTTTCTCAGGGGAGCATTTCGATGACCCATACAATAGAAAACAAAAATGGAAAATATTGGAAGAAAGAACCAATAATGAGTATTTTCTTCCTGGCACTCTGAATCCAGGCTAACAATAATCTGGAGTAAGGAAAATAGTAGCTTGACTACCATAGGGAAAAAAGCTTCTTTTTGTGCTATCACTGCCTTTCCATAGTGATTGCTTAAAACAGATAAGAAAACCAGGACCTTCTAAGGAAGGTCAGTTTTGTAGATTGCTTCGTATTGCTGCTTTTGACAGCTATTTCCTTAGGCTGTTCAACCACACTTTTTAAAGCAAAAAGGATCACTCTTTTCTGGAAAAATGGTTACAGTTGCGCTAACATAATGGATATGTTCATATAAGATGATTTCCTTATAAGCCATGGTTAGGAAATGGGATACTAGTATAAAAATGAAATGTATATAGAAAACATGTGCCCAGACAACATGAAACAACATACTATAAAACAAAATGTTTGGGCTGCCTGTTCAAATGGAGGGAGTCTGCTCAACTTCCTTTGATTGGGAAGGATGGAGTTCCATAACTGAGATGGTTCTCCTGAGAAAGTCTTGTCTTGTCTGCTCAAGATGTTGACCTCTTAGGGTGTGTCTACACCAGGCATGGGCCAACATCAACCCTACAGGCATTTTGGACTTCAATTCTCACAATTCCTAACAGCCAGTAAGATGGCTGAGATTTCTGGGAATTGAAGTCCAAAATACCTGGAAGTCTGAAGTTTGCCTAATTTTGGTCTACACTGTAGAATTAATACTGTTTGGTACCACATTAACTACCATGACTCAATGCTATAGAATAATTGAAGTTGTTGTCATGTTATTAGGTCTTTAGCCTTCTCTGCCAGGGTGCTGGTACTCTACCAAACTACAATTCCTAAGATTCCATAGCATTGAGCTTTAGGAGCTAATGTGGTATCAAACTGCATTAATTTGACTGTGTAGATGCTCCCCCACAACATGGAGACACAAAAAAGGTATCAGATTCTGGGAAGTTATATGTGAAAGTATGTGGCCCTTTAGCTATCCTAAGCCATTTAGAAACTTGTATATTAAAACTAGGCTTGTGAAGAGTTCTTGTTAATATTCACCTCTGCAGTGGAAATAGGAAAGAAAAAGGGAATAGCTATACGATTCTCTGTACTATTCTCTGACACATAAGGAATATTAATGCATAGATGTTTGCAATTTGTGCATGTACTTGCAGACATTTACTTTTACTGCAAGCATCTTCTGTGCAAAATAAAAGAAACAAAATACCCCCAACCCAATGTTTTCACACAAGAACTTGTAATGATTCCTCAAAATACATATATAGCTCCACATGGAAACCACATGCATTTTTGTGCAAATACATTTTCCTCTACAAAAGCTCAAAGAATGAATGAATCTCAGAACAACTGCAGAAAAACTTGTATGCCATGGAGCATGAGAAAAAAGGCTGAGGTTATTCAAATTTCCATGTGAGAATGTCTTCCTCAGCCACTGAATTGAGCTAATACGCAAATTGGAACCTTGTGCAATTGGAATTGGATTCTGCTGAGCACAACTTTTGACATTCTAGTCATTGCATTTTGAACTACATACTTTTCAAGGGCAGTATACACAGAGCTAATTGGCAGATAGTTTAGGCAAGATCCTTTGTGGTCAAACCCACTTTCCCAAGCAAAGAGCATAGCTGATACACAAATCAATTGGGATAAAGATATCTGAACAGCCTTCTTCAGAAGTAATGCTAGGTCCAAAAACACCTTAAGGTGATCTTTCACAGAGAATTAAACTCCCTCTAGAATTGGTTGCAATTCCAGTCCCAGGTTCCCTTTTCTGCTGACCCATTTTATCTGGCTTGACGCCTACAAACTTTTAATTTCCCCAGTCTCCTAATGTTAATTCTCAGGTTTAGCCCAATCTTAGAGAGACTTTGGGTGAGTCTTATGGGAAAATAGTTATGAAGACTGTCATAATTTAGTCACAACAGAAGTCTACTATTGTTGGTTAACTTAATTTAGATTGATTTCAATTCTTCTCCTATAAGAAAATAAAATCAGGCACCTCTAGCATTATGGGACTTTCTTTTAGGTTCAGGCAGCTCCTTATTATCCTAAACACATAACTATTATCTATTGAATGTCACAGTGGGTGAAAACGGCACAATTTTATTCATATAATCATACCAAATGCTCATAACAAGCAGGTTGGAGTTTAACGTCTCTGGAAGATCATACAGAAGGTGGGAAACAGGATTGTATTCACAGAAATAAACAACGTCACTGGACCCACAGTTTCAAGTTTGTAATGGTGTAATTGTAAAACTCTGTGGGCTAGGATAACAAGATCCTATGGGGAAGATATGGGTCAGATTGCTTTCTGCACATTCAAAGTCTCTTGACCCCAGACTTTTCTAAATGAATGGAAAGATTCTTGTTGACTTTAATTGGCAGCTCTCGGCATACTTCAGGTGCACAGAACAGAGGCGAGTGCCTTATGTATTGTACCTGCCTGTGGTCCCTGGAAAGAAGAACAGGAAACTACAGGTATTAAACATAAAAATAATGAGCTGATGCATTCCATTTATTTTTCTTCACACATCTCTAAAGAATAAGGCAGACATTTTCTCTATAGAGTTGTTTTTATCTATAGTACAATTGTGCACATCTTTCTCTTTAACATATGCAGTGTTCTGCTATCCATTGCTTTG